>NC_138776.1:253387291-253948455 GCF_965119305.1 Pelophylax lessonae | reverse complement strand
GCTCTTAGGCCCCCCAGTGCTCTCTAACCCCCCCATGCTCTCAGGCCAAACTGTGCTCTCCAGGCCCCTCTGTGCCCTCAGCCCCCCCAGTGCTCTTAAGCCCCCCCGTACTTTCCACCCCCATGCTCTTAGGCTCCCCCAGTGCTCTGTGGCCCCCAGTGCTCTCGGCCATGTGTGCTCTCCACCCCCCTGTGCTCTCTGGCCACCCCCCGTGCTTTCCACCCCCATGCTTTCCACCCCCCCCAGTGCTCTTTGGCCCCCCCAGTGCTCTTTGGCCCCCCCAGTTCTCTCCACTCCCAGTGCTCTCTGGCCCCCCAGTGCTTTCTGGCCATGCATGTTCTCCACCCCCTGTGCTCTCCGGCCACCCCAGTGCTTTCTGGCCCCCTCTGGCTCAATGGCACCCCCAGTACTCTCCACCCCTCCAGTGCTCTCCACCTCCCCAGTGCTCTCTGCCCCCCTGTGCTCTCTAGCCCCCTCAGTGCTCCTTGCTGCCCCCTGTGCTCTCCGGCCCCCCTTGCTCTTTCCCAGCCCCTTTCACCTCCATCAGGATAGAGAGTGAGGAAGGGGCTGGTAAATATGTCATGGGCCGCTCAGTCTATTTTTTGTCCCATTCCAGGCCTGATTGTACCCCTCTTCATACCCCTTTCCAATTCATCCACAAACTGCCTCTCTCTACAGCCAAATATTTCACTTTTGAATCATCAGTTCAGAGTACCTGCTGCCATTTTTCTGCAAACCAGTTCCTATGTTTTTCTGCATTGTTGAATCGTTTCCACATCCTATGCACAAAAACATAGGAACTGCGGGGCAATAGGCCGGGTGGGAGCTCTCTCATTCTGAGTGGACGTCATATGACATTCTCCCAGGATCACACCTCACGCACACTCCATGGGCTGCACTCTGGCGCAATCTGTCACCCACTGTGTCCACCAGACACAGTGGATGAAAGGTCAGTGTACAGGGCCACTGCCAGTATCATGTGATCGCTGTGACAAATCGCAGCAGATCCCATGACAATCATACACAATGGATGGATTCTATTCATGCCATCCATTGTGTACTACAGTGTTGATCTCTGTGATTGGTCACAGTGATCACATGGTATAGACAGGGCCAATCACAGCCAATGTATACCATGTGATTAGCTGTGGCCAATTGCAGCTAATCACAATAGTACACACTGAATGAATAGCTTTCATTCAGAAAAAAGGTTGCTTACAACAGTAATCAACGCTGTTATAAACAATCATAGAGAGTAAAAAATAATCCTGATTACCTCCCCAGAGTAGTACAGTGTTACTATGGTAACACCGTATTGCTCTGTTCACAGTATGTATAAAAAAAAATGAAAACAATTTTGTAAAAATAAAAAGTACAAGAAAATTGTAAAAAATGTAAAAAAGATTATTAGTATTTTTTTTTTTTTACATAATGTCCCCATTTACTGTCTCTGATCACTGCTGCAACGGTGACATGATGACGCTGTACTGTTATGGTGACAGTATGTAAAAAAAAGTGGAACAAATATATTTTTAATTTCTTAACCACTTAAGGACCAGGCCTATTTCTGCCATTTGTTGTTAACAAGTAGTGTTGAGCGAACACGGACTGTATTATTCGTGTTCGTACCGAATAATTGGATTTTTTGTACCCGAACACGGACACGGACACTTTACTGTATGTTCGGGTAAAAATCCGTGTTCGGTCGTTTTATTTCCGGGTTTTGCATGCTTTGGCGCTCTTTTCATGGCGGGCTTTCAACAGCCAATCAACAATCGTTTAACTGGTGTGCCTTAAGCCATCCCAGCCATGCCTGCAAATGTCTCAGTAGCTGTGATTGGCCGTCTGAAGCATGTGACCAAGTCTTTATAAGTTCGAGGCAGCCGCAGCGGCGTCATTATGCTGCTTAGATTCAGGGACAGAGAGCACACATCAACGTGCTGGCTGCTGATTAGGGAAAGATAGGCAGGAAAAAACCATTTGTGTCCGGATAGAATTGAGGGACAGGTCGGAGTGTTTAGGCAGGGCGAGTTGTAGGCATTTTAGGGATAGAGTCTGCTGAATTATATAGGGTCAGTGTCTTCTACAAACTACAATCGATATTGCTGTGTGGGGGGTGGGGTGAATCTGCACTCAATCCTGATCTACGATCTCTTCTCAATCCTGTTAGGGACAGAGTCTGCTGAATTTTAGGGAAACTGTGTTCTACAAACTACAATCGATATTGCTGTGTGGGGGGTGGGGTGAATCTGCACTCAATCCTGATCTACGATCTCTTCTCAATCCTGTTAGGGACAGAGTCTGCTGAATTTTAGGGAAACTGTGTTCTACAAACTACAATCGATATTGCTGTGTGGGGGGTGGGGTGAATCTGCACTCAATCCTGATCTACGATCTCTTCTCAATCCTGTTAGGGACAGAGTCTGCTGAATTTTAGGGAAACTGTGTTCTACAAACTACAATCGATATTGCTGTGTGGTGTGGGATTGGAGATAGGCAGGTGTCAGTGATCCACATCCATTTTTCTGTGTGTGAGCTGCAGTGAACACAATCTTTTTGGGCTGCAGTGAACACAATCTTTTTGGGCTGCAGTGAACACAATCTTTTTGGGCTGCAGTGAACACAATCTTTTTGGGGTGCAGTGAACAAAATCTTTTTGGGGTGCAGTGAACACAATCCTTTTTGGTGTGCAGTGAACACAATCTTTGTGGGGTGCAGTGAACAAAATCCTTTGTGGGGTGCAGTGAACACAATCTTTTTGGGGTGCAGTGAACAAAATCCTTTTTGGGGTGCAGTGAACAACATCCTTTTTGGGGTGCAGTGAACACAATCTTTTTGGGGTGCAGTGAACAAAATCCTTTGTGGGGTGCAGTGAACACAATCTTTTTGGGGTGCAGTGAACACAATCTTTTTGGGGTGGAGTGAACAACATCCTTTTTGGGGTGCAGTGAACAAAATCCTTTTTGGGGTGCAGTGAACACAATCTTTTTGGGGTGCAGTGAACACAATCTTTGTGGGGTGCAGTGAACACAATCTTTTTGGGGTGGAGTGAACAACATCCTTTTTGGGGTGCAGTGAACAACATCCTTTTTGGGGTGCAGTGAACACAATCTTTTTGGGGTGCAGTGAACACAATCTTTGTGGGGTACAGTGAACAGAATCTTTGTGGGGTGCAGTGAACAAAATCTTTGGGGGGTACAGTGAACACAATCTTTGTGAGGTGCAGTGAACACAATCTTTGTGGGGTGCAGTGAACACAATCATTGTGGGGTGCAGTGAACTCAATCTTTGTGGGGTACAGTGAACACAATCTCATACTGAAGGTTTGAGGGTGCTGCCTGTTCCATACTCCCCCTACTCCTCATCTAGCCTTTTAGGGGTACAAACAATAGTAATTGGGGCCTAGTGTGGTTGTGTACGTGTGATATACATACACTTTTTTGGGATCATATTTTCTATTCCGCTATTTAATCAAAAACCTTTGGGGATCAGTTAAATTGGGGGATAGTCTGTGTTGGTACGTGTGAGAGAGATCCACCTTTCCAAGTTGTTGGGGTTCATCTCATACTTCTGAAGGTTTGAGGGTGCTGCCTGTTCCATACTCCCCCCTACTCCTAGCCTTTTAGGGGTACAAACAATAGTAATTGGGGCCTAGTGTGGTTGTGTACGTGTGATATACATACACTTTTTTGGGATCATATTTTCTATTCCGCTATTTAATCAAAAACCTCTGGGGATCAGTTAAATTGGGGGATAGTCTGTGTTGGTACGTGTGAGAGAGATCCACCTTTCCAAGTTGTTGGGGTTCATCTCATACTTCTGAAGGTTTGAGGGTGCTGCCTGTTCCATACTCCCCCTACTCCTAGCCTTTTAGGGGTACAAACAATAGTAATTGGGGCCTAGTGTGGTTGTGTACGTGTGATATACATACACTTTTTTGGGATCATATTTTCTATTCCGCTATTTAATCAAAAACCTCTGGGGATCAGTTAAATTGGGGGATAGTCTGTGTTGGTACGTGTGAGAGAGATCCACCTTTCCAAGTTGTTGGGGTTCATCTCATACTTCTGAAGGTTTGAGGGTGCTGCCTGTTCCATACTCCCCCTACTCCTAGCCTTTTAGGGGTACAAACAATAGTAATTGGGGCCTAGTGTGGTTGTGTACGTGTGATATACATACACTTTTTTGGGATCATATTTTCTATTCCGCTATTTAATCAAAAACCTTTGGGGATCAGTTAAATTGGGGGATAGTCTGTGTTGGTACGTGTGAGAGAGATCCACCTTTCCAAGTTGTTGGGGTTCATCTCATACTTCTGAAGGTTTGAGGGTGCTGCCTGTTCCATACTCCCCCTACTCCTAGCCTTTTAGGGGTACAAACAATAGTAATTGGGGCCTAGTGTGGTTGTGTACGTGTGATATACATACACTTTTTTGGGATCATATTTTCTATTCCGCTATTTAATCAAAAACCTTTGGGGATCAGTTAAATTGGGGGATAGTCTGTGTTGGTACGTGTGAGAGAGATCCACCTTTCCAAGTTGTTGGGGTTCATCTCATACTTCTGAAGGTTTGAGGGTGCTGCCTGTTCCATACTCCCCCTACTCCTAGCCTTTTAGGGGTACAAACAATAGTAATTGGGGCCTAGTGTGGTTGTGTACGTGTGATATACATACACTTTTTTGGGATCATATTTTCTATTCCGCTATTTAATCAAAAACCTCTGGGGATCAGTTAAATTGGGGGATAGTCTGTGTTGGTACGTGTGAGAGAGATCCACCTTTCCAAGTTGTTGGGGTTCATCTCATACTTCTGAAGGTTTGAGGGTGCTGCCTGTTCCATACTCCCCCTACTCCTAGCCTTTTAGGGGTACAAACAATAGTAATTGGGGCCTAGTGTGGTTGTGTACGTGTGATATACATACACTTTTTTGGGATCATATTTTCTATTCCGCTATTTAATCAAAAACCTCTGGGGATCAGTTAAATTGGGGGATAGTCTGTGTTGGTACGTGTGAGAGAGATCCACCTTTCCAAGTTGTTGGGGTTCATCTCATACTTCTGAAGGTTTGAGGGTGCTGCCTGTTCCATACTCCCCCTACTCCTAGCCTTTTAGGGGTACAAACAATAGTAATTGGGGCCTAGTGTGGTTGTGTACGTGTGATATACATACACTTTTTTGGGATCATATTTTCTATTCCGCTATTTAATCAAAAACCTTTGGGGATCAGTTAAATTGGGGGATAGTCTGTGTTGGTACGTGTGAGAGAGATCCACCTTTCCAAGTTGTTGGGGTTCATCTCATACTTCTGAAGGTTTGAGGGTGCTGCCTGTTCCATACTCCCCCTACTCCTAGCCTTTTAGGGGTACAAACAATAGTAATTGGGGCCTAGTGTGGTTGTGTACGTGTGATATACATACACTTTTTTGGGATCATATTTTCTATTCCGCTATTTAATCAAAAACCTCTGGGGATCAGTTAAATTGGGGGATAGTCTGTGTTGGTACGTGTGAGAGAGATCCACCTTTCCAAGTTGTTGGGGTTCATCTCATACTTCTGAAGGTTTGAGGGTGCTGCCTGTTCCATACTCCCCCCTACTCCTAGCCTTTTAGGGGTACAAACAATAGTAATTGGGGCCTAGTGTGGTTGTGTACGTGTGATATACATACACTTTTTTGGGATCATATTTTCTATTCCGCTATTTAATCAAAAACCTTTGGGGATCAGTTAAATTGGGGGATAGTCTGTGTTGGTACGTGTGAGAGAGATCCACCTTTCCAAGTTGTTGGGGTTCATCTCATACTTCTGAAGGTTTGAGGGTGCTGCCTGTTCCATACTCCCCCTACTCCTAGCCTTTTAGGGGTACAAACAATAGTAATTGGGGCCTAGTGTGGTTGTGTACGTGTGATATACATACACTTTTTTGGGATCATATTTTCTATTCCGCTATTTAATCAAAAACCTCTGGGGATCAGTTAAATTGGGGGATAGTCTGTGTTGGTACGTGTGAGAGAGATCCACCTTTCCAAGTTGTTGGGGTTCATCTCATACTTCTGAAGGTTTGAGGGTGCTGCCTGTTCCATACTCCCCCCTACTCCTAGCCTTTTAGGGGTACAAACAATAGTAATTGGGGCCTAGTGTGGTTGTGTACGTGTGATATACATACACTTTTTTGGGATCATATTTTCTATTCCGCTATTTAATCAAAAACCTTTGGGGATCAGTTAAATTGGGGGATAGTCTGTGTTGGTACGTGTGAGAGAGATCCACCTTTCCAAGTTGTTGGGGTTCATCTCATACTTCTGAAGGTTTGAGGGTGCTGCCTGTTCCATACTCCCCCTACTCCTAGCCTTTTAGGGGTACAAACAATAGTAATTGGGGCCTAGTGTGGTTGTGTACGTGTGATATACATACACTTTTTTGGGATCATATTTTCTATTCCGCTATTTAATCAAAAACCTCTGGGGATCAGTTAAATTGGGGGATAGTCTGTGTTGGTACGTGTGAGAGAGATCCACCTTTCCAAGTTGTTGGGGTTCATCTCATACTTCTGAAGGTTTGAGGGTGCTGCCTGTTCCATACTCCCCCCTACTCCTAGCCTTTTAGGGGTACAAACAATAGTAATTGGGGCCTAGTGTGGTTGTGTACGTGTGATATACATACACTTTTTTGGGATCATATTTTCTATTCCGCTATTTAATCAAAAACCTTTGGGGATCAGTTAAATTGGGGGATAGTCTGTGTTGGTACGTGTGAGAGAGATCCACCTTTCCAAGTTGTTGGGGTTCATCTCATACTTCTGAAGGTTTGAGGGTGCTGCCTGTTCCATACCCCCCCTACTCCTCATCTAGCCTTTTAGGGGTACAAACAATAGTAATTGGGGCCTAGTGTGGTTGTGTACGTGCGAGATACATACACTTTTTTTGATCATATTTCCTATTCCGCTATTCAATAAAAACCTTTGAGGATCAATTGAATTGCGGGATAGTCTGTGTCGGTACGTGTGAGAGAGATCCACCTTTCCAAGTTGTTGGGGTTCATCTCATACTTCTGAAGGTTTGAGGGTGCTGCCTGTTCCATACCCCCCCTACTCCTCATCTAGCCTTTTAGGGGTACAAACAATAGTAATTGGGGCCTAGTGTGGTTGTGTACGTGCGAGATACATACACTTTTTTTGATCATATTTCCTATTCCGCTATTCAATAAAAATCTTTGGGGATCAATTAAATTGCGGGATAGTCTGTGTCGGTACGTGTGAGATCCACCTTTCCAAGTTTTTGGGGTTCATCTCATACTTCTGAAACTTTGAGGGTGCTGCCTGTTCCATACTCCTCCTCCTCCTCATCCATCCTTTTAGGTGTACAAACAATAGTAATTGGGGCCTAGTGTGCTTCTGTACGTGTGAGATACATACACATTTTTTGATCATATTTCCTATTCCGCTATTCAATAAAAACCTTTGGGGATCAATTAAATTGCGGAATAGTCTGTGTCGGTACGTGTGAGATCCACCTTTCCAAGTTTTTGGGGTTCATCTCATACTTCTGAAGCTTTGAGGGTGCTGCCTGTTCCATACTCCTCCTCCTCCTCATCCATCCTTTTAGGTGTACAAACAATAGTAATTGGGGCCTAGTGTGCTTCTGTACGTGTGAGATACATACACATTTTTTGATCATATTTCCTATTCCGCTATTCAATAAAAACCTTTGGGGATCAATTAAATTGCGGAATAGTCTGTGTCGGTACGTGTGAGATCCACCTTTCCAAGTTTTTGGGGTTCATCTCATACTTCTGAAGCTTTGAGGGTGCTGCCTGTTCCATACTCCTCCTCCTCCTCATCCATCCTTTTAGGTGTACAAACAATAGTAATTGGGGCCTAGTGTGTTTCTGTACGTGCGAGATACATACACTTTTTTTGATCATATTTCCTATTCCGCTATTCAATAAAAACCTTTGGGGATCAATTAAATTGCGGGATAGTCTGTGTCGGTACGTGTGAGATCCACCTTTCCAAGTTTTTGGGGTTCATCTCATACTTCTGAAGCTTTGAGGGTGCTGCCTGTTCCATACTCCTCCTCCTCCTCATCCATCCTTTTAGGTGTACAAACAATAGTAATTGGGGCCTAGTGTGCTTCTGTACGTGTGAGATACATACACATTTTTTGATCATATTTCCTATTCCGCTATTCAATAAAAACCTTTGGGGATCAATTAAATTGCGGGATAGTCTGTGTCGGTACGTGTGAGATCCACCTTTCCAAGTTTTTGGGGTTCATCTCATACTTCTGAAGCTTTGAGGGTGCTGCCTGTTCCATACTCCTCCTCCTCCTCATCCATCCTTTTAGGTGTACAAACAATAGTAATTGGGGCCTAGTGTGTTTCTGTACGTGTGAGATACATACACTTTTTTTGATCATATTTCCTATTCCGCTATTCAATAAAAACCTTTGGGGATCAATTGAATTGCGGGATAGTCTGTGTCGGTACGTGTGAGAGAGATCCACCTTTCCAAGTTGTTGGGGTTCATCTCATACTTCTGAAGGTTTGAGGGTGCTGCCTGTTCCATACCCCCCCTACTCCTCATCTAGCCTTTTAGGGGTACAAACAATAGTAATTGGGGCCTAGTGTGGTTGTGTACGTGCGAGATACATACACTTTTTTTGATCATATTTCCTATTCCGCTATTCAATAAAAACCTTTGATAATCAATTGAATTGCGGGATAGTCTGTGTCGGTACGTGTGAGAGAGATCCACCTTTCCAAGTTGTTGGGGTTCATCTCATACTTCTGAAGGTTTGAGGGTGCTGCCTGTTCCATACTCCCCCTACTCCTCATCTAGCCTTTTAGGGGTACAAACAATAGTAATTGGGGCCTAGTGTGGTTGTGTACGTGTGATATACATACACTTTTTTTGGATCATATTTTCTATTCCGCTATTCAATAAAAACCTTTCTAGGGCAAGATCTTAAATTACAGAAATATGAGGAGACCGTCAAATAAGGGCCGTGGCCTGGGTCGTGGTGCTGCTGGTAGAGCTCCTGTTGCAAGGAGAGGACATGGTCGATCTGTGCCAGCTACACGCACAAGTGAAACACCTTCCTCAAGTGTGAGTAGGCGACAGAACCTGCATCAGTATTTGGTAGGGCATCAAACGCCCCTAGAAGTGATGAGGCCAGAACAAGTTGAGGCGATAGTAGATTGGTTTGCTGCTGACAGTGCCTCCAGTTCCTTCACATTGTCTCCCACCCAGTCTACTGCAGAAAGGTCAGAGTTGGCACCTGCAGCCAATGTCCAACCGTCTTTCACCTCACCCCCTTGCAAATCAGGCCAGCAGTCTGAGCCCCAAGCCATACAGCAGTCTCTTATTCTTTTTGAGGACTCTGTCAGCAGGGTTTCCCAGGGCCATCCACCTAGCCCTGCCCCAGAAGTGGAAGAGATTGAGTGCAGCGATGCCCAACCACTTATTCCTCAAGATGAGTACATGCAAGGATCATCGCAGCACGTCTCCGATGATGACGAAACGCAGGTGCCAACTGCTGCGGCGTTCAGCATTGTGGAGACCGACAAGGAGGGCAGGGGTGAAGACTGGGTGGAAGATGATGTGGAGGACGATGAGGTCCTCGACCCCACATGGAATGAACGTCATGCAGGTGAACTGAGTAGTTTGGAGGAAGAGGCGGTGGTCGCACAGAGCCACCAGCACAGCAGAAGAGGGAGCAGGGTGCAGAAGCGGAGCGGCCGTGCCCTAGACACTACGCCCGCTACTGCCCAACGCAGCAAGGGAACGAGCGCACCAAAGTCAGCTCAAAGGAGTTCTCTAGCGTGGAAGTTCTTTAGAAAATGTGCTGATGACAGGACACGAGTGGTTTGCACCCTGTGCAATCAGAGCTTGAAGCGAGGCATGAACCTTCTCAACCTGAGCACAACCTGCATGATCAGGCATCTAAGTGCAAAGCACGAGCTGCAGTGGAGTACACACCTTCAAAACCAAGAAACGTCTCTGGCTCATCCTGCTTCCTCTTCTGCTGCAGTCTCGGCCGCTCCAGCCACATCTGTAGTGATACCGGCACCTGCCACCCCGCAAACAGACAATCTGTCAGCAACACCACCACCTGGGTCACCAACAACCATCTCCACAATGTCCCGTGGAAGCGTTCAGCTTTCCATCTCCCAAACACTTGAGAGGAAGAGGAAGTACCCCCCTACCCACCCGCGATCCCTGGCCCTGAATGCCAGCATTTCAAAATTATTGGCCTTTGAAATGCTGTCATTCCGTCTGGTGGAGACGCACAGTTTTAAAAACCTTATGTCGGTGGCTGTCCCACAGTACGTCGTGCCCAGCCGCCACTACTTTTCCAGGCAAGCCATCCCTTCCCTGCACAACCAAGTGGGGGAAAAAATCAGGTGTGCACTGCGCAACGCCATCTGTGCCAAGGTCCACCTAACTACGGATACGTGGACCAGTAAGCACGGTCAGGGGCGTTATATCTCCCTAACGGCACACTGGGTAAATGCAGTGGCGGATGGGCCTGAGGCGGATAGCAATTTGGCGCATGTCCTTCCACCACCGAGGATTGCAGGGCGCTTCAGTTTGCCTCCTGTTCCTAACTCCTCCTACTCCGCTTCCTCATCCTCTACCGCCTCCTCATCCGGACAGCGTAACACCTTCACCACCAACTTCAGCACGGCCAGGGGTAAACGACAGCAGGCAGTTTTACAACTTGCCTGTTTGGGGGACAAACCACACACCGCGCAGGAGTTGTGGAGGAGCATGGAACAGCAGACAAATGAGTGGTTGCTGCCAGCGAGCCTCAAGCCCGGCCTGGTGGTGTGCGATAACGGGCGAAATCTCATAGCAGCTCTGGGCCTAGCCGGTTTGACGCACATCCCTTGCCTGGCGCATGTGCTGAATTTGGTGGTGCAGAGGTTCCTTAAAAACTACCCCGATATGTCAGAGCTGCTGCAGAAAGTGCGGGCCGTTTGTGCGCACTTTCGGCGTTCTCACCCTGCTGCTGCTCGCCTGGCAGCGCTGCAGCGTAACTTCGGCCTTCCCGCTCACCGCCTCATATGTGACGTGCCCACAAGGTGGAACTCCACCTTGCACATGCTGGAAAGACTGTGCGAGCAGCAGCAGGCCATAGTGGAGTTTCAGCTGCAGCACGCACGCGTGAGTCGCTCTGCGGAACAGCACCACTTCACCACCAATAACTGGGCCTCCATGCGAGACCTGTGTGCCTTGTTGCGCTGTTTTGAGTACTCCACCAACATGGCCAGTGGCAATGACGCCGTTCTCAGCTTAACTATCCCACTTCTATGCCTCCTTGAAAAAACAATTCGGGCGATGATGGAAGAGGATGTGGCACAGGATGAGGAGGAGGAGGAGGATGAAGAGGTAACATTTCCAAGGCTTTCAGGGCAGTCATTCGCAAGGGGCTCCGAGGGTGGGTTCCTGCACACGCAAACGCCAGGGACGCAATTGTCCAGCAGGGGCACAGTTCTGGAGGATGAGGAGGATGAGGAGGAGGAGGAGCTGGAGGAGGAGATGGAACCATGTTCACAGCAGGGTGGCACCCAGGCCAGCTCATGGCCATCACTGGTGCGTGGCTGGGGGGATACAGAGGACACGGACCATACACCTCCCACAGAGGACAGCCTTTCGTTGCCTCTGGGCAGCCTGGCACACATGAGCGATTACATGCTGCAGTGTCTCCACAACGACCGCCGAGTTGCCCACATTCTAACTTGTGCTGATTACTGGGTGGCCACGCTGCTGGATCCCCGTTACAAGGACAACGTACCGTCCTTAATTCACTCACTGGAGCGCGATCGCAAGATGCGCGAGTACAAGCGCACGCTGGTAGACGCCATGCTGCTGGCATTCCCATCTGACAGCGGGGCCACAGTGGAAGCACAAGGCAGAGGAGGAGGAGGAGGAGGTCGCCAACGCAACCAGGGCACCGCCAGCACCTCAGAAGGCAGGGTTAGCATGGCCGAAATGTGGAAAAGCTTTGTCAGCACGCCACAACAAACAGCAGCACCAGCAGCTCAGATGGAACGTCTTAGCAGGAGGCAGCATTTTACCAACATGGTGGAGCAGTATGTGTGCACACGCCTACATGTAGTGAATGACGGGTCTGCCCCCTTCAACTTCTGGGTCTCCAAATTGGGCACATGGCCTGAGCTTGCCCTTTACGCCTTGGAGGTGCTGGCGTGCCCTGCAGCCAGTGTATTATCTGAACGGGTATTTAGCACGGCTGGGGGCGTTATAACAGACAAGCGCAGCCGCCTGTCCAGAGACAATGTGGACAAGCTCACGTTCATTAAAATGAACCAGGCATGGATCCCACGGGACTTTTCCGTACCTTATGCAGAATAGCAATGGATACCGACCTTACCCACCCATTGTTCCATTTTTGCTCTTTCTCACTCTTTTGGGGTGTACCCTCATTTAAAATTTGTGAAAAGAAGCAGTGTTGGCTACCTCGTCCTCCTCCTCAGGGCCAGATTAATGTAGGGTCTATTGGAGCTGCAGCTCCAGGCCCCTACCTTTTATATAGGCCCCGGGTTGGCCATATTCACTGTTACCGCTCTTCTGTCACTTGTAAACACAGAAGTCTGGCTTCTATGCTCGCTTCCCCAGGCAGCACCCTCAGAACCTCCCCACACAGCGTGAAGGCCGGACAAGGAGGGACAGTTGGCGATGCATGGATGTGTTTATGGGCTTCAGAGACAGCATCCCATGTTGAATTAGGCATGCATGGCTGCACCCTTCCTCCTCTGGGTGCATGGCAAGGCACGGCCCTAAGGCCCTTCAAAATCCTCAGCACCAAGCCCATGATGCTGTTAATCCGGCCCTGGTCCTCCTCCACCGCCGCTTCCACCTACACCGCCCATAGGTGTGCGCAGCCTATTGCATTAAGGTGTGCACCCCAAAGTTGAAATACACATGCATGTGTTTGCCAGCAGGGAGAGTAATGTATCGGGGCCATGTACCTGTAGGCAAGGAGAAATAGAGCAGAGCAGGTCCCAGGGAGATCTTTCCCATCTCCTCACTGGCAATGCTATGTGCCCTAGGTGATTAGGGTGTGCCCAGGCACACCCAGCACACCCTGTGCGCACGCCTATGTCACCGCCACATCCACCACCACCTCAACCTCCCTCCTACTCCATATGGGCCTCGTCCTTCAGAGATGAAGAAGAACATTGTTTTATTTTTCTGTTTTTTTTTGTTGTTTTAAGTTATTTCCCTATCCACATTTGTTTGCAGAGCACTTGCCATGCTCTTAATTACGTTTTGCTGCCATTTGCAGCACTCTAGCCCTTTCCTTTGGTGTTTTAGAGCCATTTTAGTGCCTTAAAGTTCGGGTCCCCATTGACTTCAATGGGGTTCGGTGTCCGGGAAAAGTTCGGTAAAAGTCCGGGACACGGACCCGGACTTTTTTTTAAAGTTCGGCCGAACCCGTCGAACACGGACATCTAGGTGTCCGCTCAACCCTATTAACAAGTTAAAATCAGTATTTTTTGCTAAAAAATTACTTAGAACCCCCAAATATTTTATATATATATATATATATATATATATATATATATTTTTTTTTTTTTAAGCAGACCCTAGAGAATAAAATGGAGATCGTTGCAATACTTTATGTCACATTCTATTTGCGTGGCGGTATGACAAATGCAAATTTTTTGGAAAAAATACACTTTTTTGAATTCAAATATAAGAAAACAGTAAAGTTAGCCCAATTTTTTCTATAATATGAAAGATAATGTTACGCTGAGAGACTGCAGTACATGCGATTTAAAAATGTGTATGGAATTCTTACTAGAAGGTCCCTTTCCTTCGCCCTGCAAGAGTAACTGTGAGGGGTTGGTTACGGTGTTCAGGCATCACCAACAGCAAAGGCCCAATTTTTGGCACCTGTATGACAAGTCCATACAATATGGAAATATTCTGAGCTGCAGCTGTGGTTGCTATAGGTCATGGAGTGGGAAATCTTTGAGCTAGTTGATGTCTAGAGGTGTCTAGAAGGTGTGAATTGGTGTGAGTTAGCTGGGGCTGACTATAATATATCTGATCGGGTTTGTGATAGAGGTTGAACAATAATCTAATATCTTCATCTATGCCTGACGTCCTCAAGAAGCAACCACTTCCTGAGGCCATCGGGCATTAATGAAACATGTAGGTGCAGATTCTCCGTGAGTGACGTGGGTATGTCACTGGCCAGATCACAAGATGGAAACAGAGAAAAAAAAAAGCCAAAGAAAAAAAAAAAAAAATGCAGCCCACCACATCTAAGGATTGATAAGCTGCAAAATATTACATCTTCGCGTTTGGGTTGTAATACCACTTTATGGCTTTAACCACTTGCCGACCACCGCACGACTATCTACGTCGGCGGTCAGCCCCTCACAGGCAAAGTGACGTAGGGCTACGTCGCTTGCTTGTGAGGGTCTAGGGAGCGAGCGCGCGCCCCCGGAGGCACGCTCCCGCTCCCGCGTGGTCACGGACCCCCTCGCGCGTGTGACCGGCGGACCCGATGTCCGCCGGCCACTCTGCGATCGGCGGGGGAGAGGGAGAAAGTCAGGCGGCTTGTGTAAACAAGCTGCCTGTCATTCTCCTCGGTGTAAAGACACTGATCACACGGATCTACTATGTAGATCCGTTGATCAGTGTCCTTACAGCTCAAGCCACAGCCAATCACAGTAGAAAGCAAGCCCCTAGGGATACACACAGCCCCTCCCTCTCAAATAAAGTTAACCCCTTCACTACCAGTGTATTTTTGCAGTAACAGTGCATATATATATAGCACTGATTACTGCAGTAATGTCACTGGTAACCCCAAAAGTGTCAAAAATGTCAGTCAAGGGTCCGATCTGTCCGCCGCAATGTCGCAGTACCGCAAAAAAAATCACAGATCGCCGCCATTACGCGTTAAAAAAAAAAACAACAAAAATGACAAAAATCTTTCCCTTTGTTAGTAAACTCGATAACTTTTACGCAAACCAATCAAAATACGCTTTTTGCGATTTTTTTTTTACCAAACATAGGTAGCATAAAACAAATTGGCCGAAAATGTTAAAAAATTTTGATTTTTTACATTTTTTTGGGGGGGAATTTCATATAAAACAATGTAAAAAATATTGTTATTTTTGCAAAATTGACGCACTTTTTTTGTTTATAGCGCATGATCAAAAAATTGCACAGGTGATCAAATACCACCAAAAGAAAGCTCTGTTTGTGGGAAAAAAAGGATGCCAAATTCGTTTAGGTACAGCGTCGCACAACCGCGCAATTGTCCGTTAAAGTCACGCAGTGCCGAATCGCAAAATACCCCCTGGTCAGGAAGGGGGTAAAATCTTCCGGGGCTTAAGTGGTTAATTACACGACAAAACACACTGTTTTAATAAACTATTAAGATAATCAAAAGCAGCTTTTTATGTGTCAGACTGAAATCACATGCGGTCTTAAGAAAGGAATGACTTCAGATACAAATATTAGGTGAGAATTATAAACATCACCGGTGTAACTTTAACCACTTCATAGTGGAGAAGGATCTGGGTGTTCTGGTAGATCATAAGCTTAACCACTTCAATACCGGGCACTTTCACCCCCTTCCTGCCCAGGCCAATCTTCAGCTTTCAGCGCTCTCACACTTTGAATGACAATTGCGCGGCCATGCTACACTGTACCCATATGACATTTTTATCATTTTTTTCACACAAATAGAGCTTTCTTTTGGTGGTATTTAATCACCGCTGGGTTTTTTATTTCTTACAAAAAAAAAAAAAAGAAAAAAAGACAGAAAATGTTGAAAAAAAAAAGGTTTTTCTTATTTTTTGTGAGTAAATTTTGAAAATAAATATTTTTTCTCCTTCACTAATGTGCGCTGATGAGGCGGCACTGATGGGCACTGATAGGCTGCACTGATGGGCACTGATGAGGTGGCACTTATGGGCACTGATGAGGTGGCACTTATGGGCACTGATGTGGTGGCACAGATGAGGAGGTACTAATATGCCGCACTGATGGGCATTGATAGGTGGCACTGATAGGCAGCACTGATGAGCACTGATAGGTGGCACTGGTGAGCACTGATAGGTGGCACTGATGGGCACTGAGAGGTGGCACTGATGGGCATTGACGGGCAGCACTGATGGACGGCACTGATGGACACTGATGGGCAGCACCATCAGCTTCCACAATCAGTGCCCATAGATGAGCAGGCACTGATGGGCACTGACTAGCTGCACTATGGGCACTGATTTTGGGCACTGATTGTGGACACTGATGGTGGGCACTGTGGGCACTGATGGTGGGCAGTAATTGGCACTCTATTTACATTTTCTGTAATTAGGGCACTGATGATCAGTGCCCTGATTACCTGTCTTTGTCTCCCCTATGAGGAGGAGCCGCTGATCGGCTCTCCTCGTCTCACACTCTGACAGTCAAGGATATCATAAGGCTGTCCGATGGATTACCTGTAATACTGAGTTCAGAGAAAGGGGTTGTTGGGCGCTTCTGACCAGGCAAGAGGGAAGGAGTCCACCGCTGTAGAAGGGGCGCAGGGGATGCTCCAAATTCTTGTTGGGGACTGTCCTGAATGGCAAAGTACGAGGCAGCACTGACTAGGAAACTCAGAGGAATCCGCTGGCACAAGTAGAAAGAAGAAAACAGGCGCCACTGTAGTTAGCCAGAAAATTTATTGCACAAAATACATACTGACTTACATATAGGTAAGCTCCAATCCGTATCGCAGCGTCTCCAGCGCACGATCCGGCCGTCCACCGGTCCGGAGGTGACGTCACAGGAAGCTGGTCGGAGACAGGGTTAAACCGGAGGCGCTTGAGGAAGGAGCCGAGTGCGCATGCTCCGAAACGCGTTGCGTCATTTCCGGGAGCCTGCGTTCCATTTGCGGCTTCCGGTTTAACCCAGTCTCCGACCAGCTTCCTGTGATGTCACCTCCGGACCGGTGGACGGCCGGATCGTGCGCTGGAGACGCTGCGATACGGATTGGAGCTTACTTATATGTAAGTCAGTATGTATTTTGTGCAATAAATTTTCTGGCTAACTACAATGGCGCCTGTTTTCTTCTTTCTACTTGTAATACTGAGTGGACACCTCCAGACTAAGTGCACTTATAAAACTGAGGGGGCACCAAACTAAGTGCACCATATACAGCAATGACCAATAAACACAAATTAGACAACTCACACGAGTGGAAAGAAATTGTTCTTTTAGACAAGGTCCAGTTCTGTGTAATCTCTCATCATGGAAATGAACAGGAGTCCATCCAAAATTCAGCAACCATAGTGCAGGAACCTGCCAAGATAAAGGAAGCTGGTGGAGCATTCTCCGTGAAGAGAGATTACACAGAACTGTACCTTGTCTATGAGCACCTTTTCTTTCCACCCATGTGAGTTGCCTAATTTGTTTGCATTTGATATTACTGTAAATGTTGCACTTAGTCTGGTGCCCTCTGGTGTGCCCTCAGTTTTACAGGTAATCCAGTTGTTAGCCTCCACAATAAATATGTGAATGGACTACACTCAGACTGTACCCTCTTCTGTCTTAATCTAATGGTAAGAGAATAGATGGGGTACTGGGGAGTTTTGTCATACCACTCCCTATTGGCTGAAGCAGTGGTATGGAAGGAAGTGCAGCTCTAGTAATCATATGTCCCTCCTCATGCTGGGCTGGCCTTGGGTTGGGGGAACTGGAACATTTATTTTGAGTGATATCAGTTGAGGTTAACAGACGTCTGAATGGTGTCCTGAGCACCACCACTGCTGTGGACGGAATTGGGGAGGCTTTTTATCCAGAGACAGTCTACTGAAAGCAGGGTCTGTCCTTGGATAGTGGGGACTCCTTGTCCTTGGTCACTAATATGTTACGTAAAGAGAAAGGCAACTGCACTCCTGCTTGAAAGTATGAAGTATAAAATCCGTTTTATTGAGAATCCAAAAAATAAAATCAATCCATAGTACAGTCCATGATACAGTCAGAGACAGGGGATAAGAACATAGTATTTGACGCGTTTCATGAACTTACGTTCGCTTAGTCTTAGGCTGCCTGGACTGCGGATCCTAGCTGCACCCCGCTTTAAACGTTGGGACTGTTTCCTCACCTGAGCGGTTCTCCCTTTTCTCTATGAATTTGTGACTGTGACTTGGTCATTAATACTTTTATTCAGTTTCAAAGAAAATTTTAAATACAAAACAGAGCTTAATGGGCATACCCAGGCCCAATGTAATACATAGCTACATAAACAAACCAGGCAACTTATCTAATAACAGCTAAAAGGTGTAGACCATCTACTACTTAACCAACATGAATAATTAAATACCCCTTTTTTATCTTATATGGAGACTTGACGCATTCGCTCAGGCCTGTTAGGCCTGCCAGAGATGCCGATATTTTGGCTGCAAGACCCTATCCGCTCCTCCACCTGATACCGGGATAACAAGACTACCGGTCAGGAAACCGGAGGAGGAGCGGATAGGGTCTTGCAGCCAAAATATAGGGACCTCAAATGATAGTGCAAGCAGAAACTCAAGGAACAGCAAGTAAGAAAAGTTAGGAGTAGACCCCTACAGAGCAAAGTCCAGTTGAGTGGTCCAGAGCGAGCCATTGTTCGGTAACCAGAGTCAGTAGACTCCAAAGGGGTGATCCGAAGAGTAGTCAAGAGCGAGCTGTGTTCGGAAACCAGAGTCAGTGCAATCCAAAGGGAAGATCTGAAGAGTAGTCAAGAGCGAGCTGTGTTCGGTAACCAGAGTCTGTACAATCCAAAGGGTTGATCCGTAGAGTAGTCTAGGTAAGCCAAGGTCAGCAACATGTCAAAGCAGTGGCGGCTGGTGCTCAAAATTTGGGGGGGGGGGCGCACACAGAAAAATGTAATAGGCATTGCTTTGCGGCAAAAAATGCTGTAAAAAATTGCGTGACTTTGAGGTCGCAAAAGTGTGAAAGGGGCCTTCAGTAATTAAGGTATAGTGTGCTCCCTTTCAATGCAGAGAGACCAGCGTGCCCCCTTTCAATGCAGAGAGACCAGCGTGCCCCCTTTCAATGCACAGTGACCAGCGTGCCCCCTTTCAATGCACAGTGACCAGCGTGCCCCCTTTCAATGCACAATGACCAGCGTGCCCTCTTTCAATGCACAGTGACCAGCGTGCCACCTTTCAATGCAGTGACCAGCGCACATGCCCCCTTTCAATGCACAGTGACCAGCGTACATGCCCCCTTTCAATGCACAGTGACCAGCGTGCCCCCTTTCAATGCAGTGACCAGCGTACATGCCCCCTTCAATGCAGTGACCAGCGTACATGCCCCCTTTAATGCAGTGACCAGCGTACATGCCCCCTTCAATGCAGTGACCAGCGTACATGTCCCCTTTCAATGCAGTGACCAGCGTACATGCCCCCTTTCAATGCAGTGACCAGCGTACATGCCCCCTTCAATGCAGTGACCAGCGTACATGCCCCCTTCAATGCAGTGACCAGCGTACGTGCCCCCTTCAATGCAGAGACCAGCATACATTCCCCCTTCAATGCAGTGACCAGCATGCCCCCTTCAATGCAGTGACCAGCATACATTCCCCCAATGCAGTGACCAGCATACATGCCCCCAATGCAGTGACCAGCATACATGCCCCCACTGCAGTGACAAGAATACATTCCCCCTATGCAGTGACCAGCATACATGCCCCCAATGCAGTGACCAGCATACATGCCCCCAATGCAGTAACCAGTGTGCGTGCCCCCTTCAATGCAGTGACCAGAATACATGCCCCCAATGCAGAGATCAGTGTGCGTGCCCCCTTCAATGCAGTGACCAGCATACATTCCCCCAATGCAGAGATCAGCGTGCGTGCCCCCTTACTTACCTGGAGCAGCAGCGGCGACGGGCGGCTTCTCATCAGTCTCTCGGCGTCGGCTTCTCCTCGGTCCCGGCGGCGCGTCTCCTCCAGTCCTCCCGCTCCCGCCTCCTCCTCGGCCAATGGCATGGGGTTTGCCTTGCAGCCAATCAGGAAGCGCGTATCGGACGCGCTTCCTGATTGGCCAGGAGGAGGATCGGTGTGACAATAGCGAATTTTCATTCGCTATTGTCACACAATGGGAGGGCTTGGGACGCACTGCTCTGCGCCCTGGGTCCACCCTTTGCATCGCCCTATTAGAGCCTCTGGCTCTAATGAGGTAATGCAAAAAAAAAAAAGCCCCATTGAACTCCATGCGTCCGGCGCCCCTGCATGTAGATTAGGGGGCAGACGCATGGATGGGGGGGCGGTGCCCCTACGCCCTCAGTACACTGGCCGCCACTGCGTCAAAGTACATAGACAACAGGAAACAAAATCTTTACTAAGGCCCCAGTAGGAAGTGGAAGAGAGTATTTATGGGTAGTAGGATTAGGGTAACTGACAACAGCTCACCACAGGGTGGAGCAAGAGTCAAATACCAAAAGGTAGCTGATAAGAGAAGCTTGCTCAGAAAAGGGATCATCCCATGGCCCAGGCAGCAGGGAGATGTCCCAGAGCACAACAGCACACCAGATCGAATCCCGGCAAAGGTGTGACAAGGCCTGCCACAGGGGTAACTGGTCACTTCAAGAGGCCATGTAGAACCCCGTCATACATCCCTGCCTGCACCAGTGCTAGATGTAGCACATTCTTCTCTACTTATTTACTCTATTTTAAGAGAAACTGACCGAACACTTAGGCCGGGTTCACATATGTGTGAATTGGATGTGGGTTTCTCTAAATCCAATTCGCATGACATGCAAGTGTGACCGGCTCTCAATTTAGTTAACGCACACCTGGGATGACAGGTGTCCATATTCCAAAAGGGTCCTGCATGTGTTTAGGTCTGGTTCGGGTGCGAACTAAGGCAAAAATTGGGACTTGATTCGCACCTGAACCGGTGAACAGGAACGCACCGAACCCCATGCGGGGAACTGCGGCCGCACATATGTGGACCCATCCTTAGACGGACGTAATAACTTCCCAAAATGTTATATAAAATAAAATAAAAATTTGAGCTAGAAATCCACTTAAATCTTTTTTAGACTAAAACTTTCTAAATAGCAGATCAGGAGATATTTTGAATGCTTACTAAGTACTGATATTTGCGCTACCTGGAGGCTAGCAGATAAATATTTAATCAAATACACATGGTTTCAATTATACGTTCCCAAGAAAGATATGACTTCTACCTTAAACTTTAATAACATTTCTGTGTAATCAACTTGTTTTTATTTGATTATATAAGCCAACCCTGTTCTTCACAGGGTAGATCTTCACTGAAGTCTTCCAGCTGTCTACATTCTCAGCACCAACTGAACTACCCGGTAAGTATATGCTGGAATATTGTTATTATATTATTAATCCTAATATAATTATTTTTAAGGAAAGAATCTTTGGTATTCAGTTTTCAGGAAAAGTTTAAATGACTTCTCTGTTATATGTTTATTTTAAATGCTGGTTCCTCGTGTAATTTTTTGAAGGTTGAAGGTTCCTCATATCATTTTTCTCCTAATGGTATATTTTGTACAATAAATGTAATTATTCAAATTGATTCAGAAAATTCAAAACAGAAAATACCAAAATTGTAGAATTAAACCAGCTATTGTACGTATTTCACAATCCCAATTGTAAACATTATGATACGGATCAAAAAAGTTTTATTTTTGTGTCCTAAATGGGAACTTTTTGCTTTTTTGCAATTTTGGTGAAACTTTTATTAAACTGTAATTCCTAAAACTTTTTTTTTTTTTTTGTTTCAGAAATGTTTCTAAATATCTTGCCCTTAATTTATCATTTATAAATTTATAATTATAAATATATAATTTATAATTTATAAATTTATAGTTTTGAATAGTACAATCGAAAGTTATTATTCATAAATGATATTCCTTATAATGATGAAATATTTTCACATAATCTCCGCAGTCTCATTTTTCTTCTCTCCAAACCTGAAATAAATTTAATCACAGAGATAATTATCTGGGGACCCTTCTCTTTCATACAGGAAAAACCCTCTAGAAACCATTAGTTTAGTTAGTAAAGCAGATAACTATAAATTGATTTTTAATTCTAAAATCTTTTAATAGAGATTGAGTGAGGACTAGAGTGGGAAGCCCGGGTGAGGCAAAATACATCCCCATGTAGAATAGAAAGCTTTGAAAACCATAGACCAGGGGTCTTCAAACTATGGCCCTCCAGTTGTTCAGGAACTACAATTCCCATCATGCCTAGTCATGTCTGGGTATGTCAGAATTTTTCAATGCCTCATGGGATGTGTAGTTCCGCAACAGCTGGAGGGTCGTAGTTTGAGGATCCCTGCCATAGACATTTGAGATTGGAACTTCGGTTCTTTTGAACCAGCTCCAATGGCATCTAAGGACCTGTTGTGTTCTTCCTTCTGTGGGATTGAGGAAAAAGATAGAGCAAGACCCCGTAATCATTGTTTTATCCATGGGTAACCAGATCCAGTAAGGTCTGGAAAGCTTCAAGCAAATCCATGTCATTAAAAAACACTCAACATTCCCATAATGGGTGTTGGGTGTACGGGATCTTTTGTGATGGTTTAGAGCCAACAAACATTGGACCTTCTATTGTATTGGAAAAAACATTTATGAGTGCCTAAGATTAGGGGGCCTCATTTTATTTTTGAGTCGCATTTTCAATGTTGTCTTCTTTTTCTTTGACTGAAACCAATGGATGGACTTTTTTTTGTCTTTTTTCAACCTGACCAACTATGTAAATGATCCACAGAGCCCAAAGATGTTCACCTTGAGGAAATCCCTGTTACTCCTTTTCTTCCTTGGGACCATCTCCTTATCTCTCTGTCAGGAAGAGTAAGTATATATAAGACTTTTTTTTTTTTTTTTTTAAATAAAAGTGTAGATTTTTAAAACTTAATTTTGGGCAATCCATTAAACATAAAGGTGAAATACATATATGAGCATTGTTTTACCTTAGAAATAATTTTGATGCCTTTTTTTTTTTGGCACAGCTCTGTCACACAGGTCTTCACCAATGTCTTTGATTTTAAAAACACATTTATTTGACTGGGACAGCAAGTAAGGGGGAAAGTCTTTGACTGGGACAACAATAAAAACTTGACAGAGTTTCTAAACCAAGAAATACAAAAAAAGGGTGTAAGTCCAAAACCAGATACAAAAGTCCAAGACCATGTTAATTGCTGGTAATGAGGCCACATATATATATATATTATATATATATATATATATTATATATATATATATATATATACAGTATATCCATATATATATATATACCGTATTTTTCGGCGTATAAGACGACTGGGCGTATTAGACGACCCCCTTAATTTTCATCTACCGGTAACACTTATACTTAGGTTACCTTGGAGATATTATACTCGGCGTATAAGACGACCCCCCATTTTTGGGGGATTTTCTTTTTCAAAAGTAGTCTTATATGCCAGAAAATACAGTATATATATATATATATATATATATATATATATATATATATATATATATACAGTGGGTACGGAAAGTATTCAGACCCCCTTAAATTTTTCACTCTTTGTTATATTGCAGCCATTTGCTAAAATCATTTAGGTTCATTCTTCTTCCTCATGAATGTACACATAGCACCCCATACTGACAGAAAAACACAGAATTGTTGACATTGTTGCAGATTTATTAAAAAAGAAAAACTGAAATATCACATGGTCCTAAGTATTCAGACCCTTTGCTCAGTATTTAGTAGAAGCCCCCTTTTGATTTAATACAGCCAGGAGTCTTTTTGGGAAAGATGCAACAAGTCTTTCACACCTGGATTTGGGGATCCTCTGCCATTCCTCCTTGCAGATCCTCTCCAGTTCTGTCAGGTTGGATGGTAAACGTTGGTGGACAGCCATTTTTAGGTCTCTCCAGAGATGCTTAATTGGGTTTAAGTCAGGGCTCTGGCTGGGCCATTCAAGAACAGTCACGGAGTTGTTGTGAAGCCACTCCTTCATTATTTTAGCTGTGTGCTTAGGGTCATTGTCTTGTTGGAAGGTAAACCTTCGGCCCAGTCTGAGGTCCAGAGCACTCTGGAGAAGGTTTTTGTCCAGGATATCCCTGTACTTGGCCGCATTCATCTTTCCCTCGATTGCAACCAGTCGTCCTGTCCCTGCAGCTGAAAAACACCCCCACAGCATGATGCTGCCACCACCATGCTTCACTGTTGGGACTGTATTGGACAGGTGATGAGCAGTGCCTGGTTTTCTCCACACATACCGCTTAGAATTAAGGCCATAAAGTTCTATTTTGGTCTCATCAGACCAGAGAATCTTATTTCTTAGTGTCCTTAGAGTCCTTCAGGTGTTTTTTAGCAAACTCCATGCGGGCTTTCATGTGTCTTACACTGAGGAGAGGCTTCCGTCGGGCCACTCTGCCATAAAGCCCCGACTGGTGGAGGGCTGTAGTGATGGTTGACTTTATACAACTTTCTCTTATCTCCTGACTGCATCTCTGGAGCTCAGCCACAGTGATCTTTGGGTTCTTCTTTACCTCTCTCACCAAGGCTCTTCTCCCCCGATAGCTCAGTTTGGCCGGACGGCCAGCTCTAGGAAGGGTTCTGGTCGTCCCAAACGTCTTCCATTTGAGGATTATGGAGGCCACTGTGCTCTTAGGAACCTTAAGTGCAGCAGAAATCTTTTTGTAACCTTGGCCAGATCTGTGCCTTGCCACAATTCTGTCTCTGAGCTCTTCAGGCAGTTCCTTTGACCTCATGATTCTCATTTGCGATGACATGCATTGTGATCTGGAAGGTCTTATATAGACAGGTGTGTGGCTTTCCTAATCAAGTCCAATCAGTATAATCAAACACAGCTGGACTCAAATGAAGGTGTAGAACCATCTCAAGGATGATCAGAAGAAATGGAAAGCACCTGAGTTAAATATATGAGTGTCACAGCAAAGGGTCTGAATACTTAGGACCATGTGATATTTCAGTTTTTCTTTTTTAATAAATCTGCAACAATGTCAACAATTCTGTGTTTTTCTGTCAGTATGGGGTGCTATGTGTACATTCATGAGGAAGAAGAATGAACCTAAATGATTTTAGCAAATGGCTGCAATATAACAAAGAGTGAAAAATTTAAGGGGGTCTGAATACTTTCCGTACCCACTGTATATGTGGCCTCATTACCAGCAATTAACATTGCCTTGGACTTTTTTTATCTGGTTTTGACCTTACATCCTTTATATATATATACATACTGTCAACATGTTTTAGGGCAACACCACCCCCCCTCCATCAGGGTTCAACAAAGAATAAACCTTGGATGGACCTCAATATTGGATGGAATTTGGTATGACCATTGCTGGGCACATTGCTGCTCCATGAGGAGAGTCTAATATTGGTTCTAATATAGATCTGCGAGGTCACTATTTTCTTTGAGTCCATCCAAGGTTTTTTCAGTGTAGTCAACATGTTTTAGGGCAACACCACTCCCCCTCCATCAGGGTTCAACAAAGAATAAACCTTGCATGGACCTCAAAATTGGATGGACTTTGGTATGACCATTGCTCCATGAGGGGAGTCTAATATTGGTTCTAATATAGATCTGCGAGGTCACTATTTTCTTTGAGTCCATCCAAGGTTTATTCTGTGTAGTCAACATGTTTTAGGGCAACACCACTCCCCCTCCATCAGGGTTCAACAAAGAATAAACCTTGGATGGACCTCAATATTGGATGGAATTTGGTAAACCTTGGATGGACCTCAATATTGGATGGAATTTGGTATGACCATTGCTGGGCACATTGCTGCTCCATGAGGAGAGTCTAATATTGGTTCTAATATAGATCTGTGAGGTCACTATTTTCTTTGAGTCCATCCAAGGTTTTTTCAGTGTAGTCAACATGTTTTAGGGCAACACCACTCCCCCTCCATCAGGGTTCAACAAAGAATAAACCTTGCATGGACCTCAAAATTGGATGGACTTTGGTATGACCATTGCTCCATGAGGGGAGTCTAATATTGGTTCTAATATAGATCTGCGAGGTCACTATTTTCTTTGAGTCCATCCAAGGTTTATTCTGTGTAGTCAACATGTTTTAGGGCAACACCACTCCCCCTCCATCAGGGTTCAACAAAGAATAAACCTTGGATGGACCTCAATATTGGATGGAATTTGGTAAACCTTGGATGGACCTCAATATTGGATGGAATTCGGTATGACCATTGCTGGGCACATTGCTGCTCCACGAGGAGAGTCTAATATTGGTTCTAATATAGATCTGTGAGGTCACTATTTTCTTTGAGTCCATCCAAGGTTTATTCTGTGTAGTCAACATGTTTTAGGGCAACACCACTCCCCCTCCATCAGGGTTCAACAAAGAATAAACCTTGCATGGACCTCAAAATTGGATGGACTTTGGTATGACCATTGCTCCATGAGGGGAGTCTAATATTGGTTCTAATATAGATCTGCGAGGTCACTAATTTCTTTGAGTTCACCCAAGGTTTATTCTGTGTAGACCCCAGATGAATGGAGAGATGGTGTTGTTTTAAGACATGTTGGATATTTTGTATGACTTGTTTACTACGAATTCAGTTTTTCTTGGACTCTTTCATCTGTTATTGGTCTAATGTTCCTCTCTGTATTTCTATGGTTGGAGCTCCTATTGGGTCTCTTTGGGAGCCGCCTCACCAGAGCTATTGAGCTTGCTTGAAGTTTTCCTTTACCTGAATGTACAAGTTTGAAAATCCTCAGTGCTTGGTTAACCTCTTCAGCTTTGGAAGGTTTACCCCCATTCATGACCAGGCTATTTTTTGCGATCCATCACTGCGTTACTTTTTCCACTTAACCACTTCTGGACCGGAAGATTTTCCCCCTTAATGACCAGGCCATATTTTGCGATTCGGCACTGTGTTACTTTAACGGACAATTGCCCAGTTGTGCAAAGCTGTACCTGAATTAAAATTGATGTCCTTTTTTTCCCACAAATAGAGCTTTCTTTTGGTGGTATTTGATCACCTGTGCGATTTTTATTTTTTGCACTATAAACAAAAAAAGAGCGAAAATTCTGAAAAAAAAAAAAACAATATTTTTCACATTCTGCTTTATAACATTCTCAAATAAAAAAAAATGTAAAAATCTAAATTTTTTAACATTTTAGGCCAATTTGTTTTCTGCTACATTTTTTTGGTAAAAATAATCGCAATAAGCGTATTTTGATTGGTTTGCGACAAAGTTATTGCGTTTACTAAGTACGGGAAAGATTTATGTCATTTTTATTGATTTTTTTTTTTTTACTATTAATGGCGGCGATCTGCGATTTTCTGGGGGACTGCGACATTGCGGCGGACAGATTGGACCCCTGACTGACATTTTTGACACTTTTGGGGGGACCAGTGACATTACTACAGTAATCAGTGCTAAAAATATGCACTGTTACTGTACTAATGACACTGGCAGGGAAGGGGTTAACAGTATAGGTGATCAAGGTGTTACATTTGTACCTAGGGGTGTGTTTCTAACTGTGGGGGGCGTGGCTTGTGAAATGACCGTAGAGATCTGTGTTCCTATATAGAAGGATCACAGGCGCTCTGTGATCATTCCAGAGAGAAGAACGGTCAGCTGTGTTCACAACAGCCGACTGACCTTCTCTCTCAGTGGGGAGCGATTGCGGGTGTCAGGCTGTAATCGGAGCCGCCTGCCCCGTGCATCGGCTTCCCTGCTGATGAGCGGGGGTGGGAGCGCGCTGGCAGCGGCGCAACACGCGCACCCTAGCTGCAGGTGTGCGACCGACGTAGCCCTATTTCGGTTTGCCTGTGAGAGCCACACTGCTGCAGCATATATGTGGTAAGTGGTCGGCAACCGGTTAAGGACCGGAAGGTTTTACCCCTTTAATGACCAGGCCGTTTTTTTAAATTCGGCACTGCGTTACTTTAACTGAAAATTGCACGCTGTACCCAAATAAAATTTATGTCCTTTTTTTTCTCTACAAATAAATCTTTCTTTTGGTGGTATTTGATCACCTGTGCGATTTTTATAGTTTGCGCTATAAACAAAAAAAGAGCGACAATTTTGAAAAAAAAAAAAAAAAAAAAACAATATTTTTCACTTTCTGCTATATGACATTCCCAATAAAAAAAATTTAAAAAATCAAATTTTTTCATCATTTTAGACCAATTTGGATTCTCCCACTTATTTTCAGTGAAAGAAAATCCCAATAAGCGAATATTGATTGGTTTGCGCAAAAGTTATTGCGTCTACAATCTAGGGGAAAGATTTTTGTCATTTTTATAAAATTTTTTTTTTTTTTACTAGTAATGGCGGCAATCTGCGATTTTTGCGGGACTGCGACATTGCGGCGGACAGATCGGACCCCTAACTGACATTTTTGACACTTTTGGGGGGACCAGTGACATTACTACAGTAATCAGTGCTAAAAAATATGCACTGTTACTGTAATAATGACACTGGCAGGGAAGGGGTTAACACCAGGGGCGATCAAAGGGTTAAATGTATGCCTAGGGGGTGTTTTCTAACTGTGAGGGAGACGGCTTATGGAATCAACACAGAGACCTGTGTTTATTGCTGACAGAACAGCGCTCTGCCATGTTTACATTGGCAGATGGCCGTTCTGTCTCCACGGGGAGCGATTGCGGGTTGCCCGGCGGCAATCACGGCCACCAGCCCCCTGCAGATCAGCTTCCCCACTTGTGAATCGCCCCCACGCTCACTCCCGAGGATTCGCGAACACATTTGCGGGAAGGATTATATGGTTTGAAAACCTTCACCTCACTGGTGTTGGACTTTGTTGAATTCATGGACATTTTCTGTATCACATAAAATCACAACTTTTCTGTTTCTAATATCATCTTTAGCGCAATTTTTTATTTGTACTGTCAGTACATTCGGGATGACCGATTTTCAGATTTATTTACCATAGTTTTTTTGGACTCTATACCTTTCCTACAGACTAAATATTATGCACTGATTTGGGTTATTTTCACCAAAGAAGTGTAGCAGAATGAATTTTGCCCTAAATTTACGAGGAACGATTATTTATTTGAAAAATTTCTTAACAGAAACAAAGGAAAGTGCATGTAACCACTTTACCGCTGAGTACTGGAATAGTACTGCGGCAAAGTGGCACGATCCCGTCTGACGACGTAGACCTACGTCGCCAGACTCCTCCCCTGTAGGCGGCGCTCGCGCGCCGCTGAAGGCGCGCTCCCGCTGTTTTCAGTCACAGCGGGAGTCGGGCCAGGGGAGGAGCGGCGGCGATAGCCACCGCTCTTCCCCGATCGTCGGGGAATCCAGTTTGGAGATCCGCCCGCCTGTGTAAACAGAGCTGGCGGATCTCCTCAGTGACAGACAGTGACAGATTGCAGTGTTCAGCATAGCTGAACATCCGATCTGTCCCTGTGTCACTCAGTCACCTCCCCCCACACGTCAGTAAGCACCAGGCATACATTAACCCCTCCCTCTCCAATAAAATTAACCCCTTCCCTGCCAGTGTCATTTTTACAGTAACAGTGCATATGTATAGCACTGATTACTGCAGTAATGTCACTGGTACCCCCAAAAGTGTCAAAAATGTCAGTCAAGGGTCCGATCTGTCCGCCGCAATGTCGCAGTCCCGCAAAAAAAAAAATCGCAGATCGCCGCCATTACTCGTTAAAAAAAAAACACCAAAAATGACAGAAATCTTTCCCTTTGCTAGTAAACGCAATAACTTTTGCGCAAACCAATCAAAATACGCTTATTGTGATTTTTTTTACCAAACATGGGTAGCAGAAAACAAATTGGCCAAAAATTTTTTAAAAAAATTGGTTTTTACATCTTTTTTGGAGGGAATTTCATATAAAAAATGTTAAAAATATTGTTATTTTTTCGAAATAAACGCTCTTTTTTTGTTTATAGCGCAAAAAGTAAAAATCGCACAGGTGATCAAATACCACCAAAAGAAAGCTCTGTTTGTGGGAAAAAAAGGACGTAAATTTCGTTTGGGTACGGCGTCGCACGACCGCGCAATTGTCAGTTAAAGTCGCACAGCGCCGAATCGCAAAAAGTGGCCTGGACGTAAGACAGCAAAATGCTCTAGTGGTAAAGTGGTTAAAAAAAACTTTCGGTATTTAATTATTTATTTTTTTTTTGTTTATAGCGCAAAAAAAAAATTCAGCGGGGATTAAATACCAAAAAAAAAATAAAAAAAAAATAAAAAATTAATTGTGTATAAAAAAAAAAAAAAGACAAAAATTCATATGGGTACAGTGTTGCATGACTACGCAATTGTCATTTGAAGTGCTAAAATCTGAAGCCTGACCTGGGCAAGAAGGGTATGAAAGTGTCCTACGTTGAAGTGGTTGAAAAGTAAAACAGATCAGGTAATTACATGAAAATAATAGGCACTGAACACCAGCGCTTTTTTTAATGCTCATTTTGAGATCTTCTTTTATTGCGCATTTTAGCGTTTTTTTTGACAGGACAGTACAAATATCCACTAATTAAAGGGGAGCCCAGGCACCTGTTAAAGCAGGAGGGCCGGCTGTTCTGCCCCCCCCCCTCCACTCTGCAGCAATGTTGGCTTCTCCTCCTCTTTCTGCCTCTGGCTGCTCTACAGGGGGATTGGTCCTTGTACATGTGTCCCTTCCATCTGCTGTCCGGGCCCCCCTGTGTGCCCCTTTCCCTTGCAGCGCTTCTGGCTCCCTCCTCTTCTCTCCCACCGGCAGTTGCTGCGGGAACACAGGGGGATGTTTCAGTATACAGAGCAGGGGAAGGGGCTGGTAATTATGTAACTTACTGGCCCCTTACCTTTCCTGAAGCGATTGGTACCAATCACTCATGTGTCCATTCATCAGTGAAGCACAGTAAACTGCATTTACTATGCTTCAGTTTGTGAATAAACAGGAAGCTTCAGAGCGTTTCCTATTTATTCATATGAACTGCTAAGGCTGCAGAAAAAGGGACTGATAAATCTATGTCCTCAGTCACTTTTGGCCGGGGGTGGGGGGTGGGGTGGGGATGCTATCAGGTAGGCTGTAGGGGTCCTGTGATTTCTAACAGCGGCCCTGGCTAACTCAACAATGGCAAGATCCAATGTTCTGGTGAATGATTTTTTTCAGAATTTCTTCATGAACAAAATTCTACTGGAGTATAGGCATCTTTAGCTGTTTCCACTCACTGATGAGAAATAGAGATGGGCGAATGGTTCGGGATGAGCAAATTTTGGCCCGGACAACGCCTGTTTGCCTATTCGCGAACACCCTGCAATGCACTGAACGCAGCACCATTCTAAGCCCTGATTGGGCAAAGCTTTGCCCAGTCAAGACGCAGTGGATAGCTGGTTGTTAAGGAGTGGGACCACAGAGTCCTTAACAACTGACGAGTCATCAGCTGTCAATGGGCTTCCCCGCTAACAGCTGAATAAAAAAAGAACATTGCCAGCAATAAAAAATAAAAAATGACGTGGGGGTCTCCCCAATCGTAACCGGGCCCTTCGGCATGGCATGGATTTTGAGGAGAACCCCACGCCAAAATTAAAAAAAAAATGTGGGCCCCCCTCAAAATCCATACCAGACCCTTATCCAAGCATGTAGCCTGGCAGGCCAGGAAAGGGGAGGCGAGCGAGCCCCCCCTCCTACACCATACCAGGCCACATGTCCTTAAAATAGGGGGTGCTTTGGGGCAAGTGGGGCTCTGCCCCCCCACCCCAAAGCACCTTGTTGCCAAGTTTATAGGGAAAAGGGCCTCTACCCCACAATCCTGGCTGGTGGTTATGGGGGTCTGCATGGGGGTTACCCCCTCTCAAAATCAATACCAGACCCTTATCCAAGAATGTAGCCTGGCAGGCCAGAAAAGAGGGGGCAAGCGAGCCCACCTTCTTCACCATACCAGACCACATGTCCTTAACCAGGGGGGTGCTTTGGGGCGGGGGGGCTATGCCCCCCCCGCCCCAAAGCACCTTGTTGCCAATTTTATGGGGAAAAGGGCCTCTTCCCCACAAACCTGGCTGGTGGTTATAGGGTCTGCATGGGGCTTACCCCCTCTCAAAATCCATACCAGACCCTTATTCAAGTATGTGGTGAGTGAGCCCCCAACCTCCTGTACCATACCAGGCCACATGTCCTTAACATGGGGGGTGCTTTGGGGCAGGTGGGACTCTGCCCCCCCCACCCCAAAGCACCTTGGTGCCAATTTTATGGGGAAAAGGGCCTCTTCCCCACAACTCTGGCTGGTGGTTATGGGGGTCTGCATGGGGTTAACCGAAGGGCCTGGTATGGATTGGGGGGACCCCCACGCTACTTTCTTTATGTTTTTCTATTGCCGGTAATCCTATTGCATTGCCGGCAAATGTAATTTTTCATTCATTTTTTCTTCATATACAACAGTGGTTCTCAACTCCTCTTCTCAGGACCGACCCACAAACAGGCCAGGTTTGCAAGATAACTGAAATACATCACAGGTGATATACTTTGCTACTCATTGATTGCAGTATTCTAGTCTGCATCTCCCCAAGGTAAAATCTGGCCTGTTAGTGGGTCCTGAGGATCGGAGTTGAGAAACACTGATATACAGTATGTCAGTTTTGCTGCAGCATATTCTATACACAGTACAGATGCACCCCTTTGCAGGCAGGTTAAGGGGACCCTAACCTCTAATGGGAAGTGCTGCGCCATAGCATGAAACGCATCAGAATGCTCCTTCTGGATATTCAATAAGGGGTTCAAGGTTGTGGCATCCCACTGTGGGATATTCCTTTAGCATGTTAATGCGGTCATAGAATAATAGTCAATGTGTCCTAAAAATAAACATTTTTGTTATCAGTGAAATATAGTTTTTATGTAATAATCAGGGCTGCTTTATATTAATAGTACCTGTGTCTCCTCGCATGGGGCACACAAAAAAAAATAGTACCTGTGTCTCCTCACACGGGGCGCCAAAAAAAATGAAATGATAACACCTGTGTCTTCTCCCAGGAGAGATGCCGATGAAGAAGATGGAGGGGAAGTTACGGAGGAAGAAGTAAAAAGAGGTGCACCCAGGGGTTGCTGGACCAAGAGTTATCCACCAAAGCCTTGTTCTGGAAAATAATAAAACATGATTAGAAAGTCATCTGATGTGGAATATCATTTAGCTAAATGCTAAATGTCTGATAAAAAATAAAAATATTGCATGCACTTTTGTTTTCTTTTTATTTTTTATATGATGATCCTATTGTAGTAGGGGAAAATATAGTCCTTAGAGAACTTTCCAGAGAAAATAATCACTCCATCAGCCCCACTGATCTGGATAGATTTTTTTTTTTTTTTTTTTAATGCCCGTAGCGTGTGAAACACACTCAAAAGACTTCACCCGGTGCATAAGAAAGTGCACACACACAAACGTGAGGAACACAAAAAGTGCACAGGGTGTGCGAATACAAATGGTCTTCCCTCCAAAGAGGTAGGACCCGAACCTCGATCCCCCGGGGCGCAAGACTCCTGACAGGGATTTAAGGTACTCATGGTCTGTCTGGCCGAAACCAGACTGACCCCGTTCTTCAGGGGGACTGCCGAAACAGCCCCCACCGAGTACTAAGTAGGGCTCCCCCGAAGGGAGACCCCATGAGAGAGGGCGGACTAAGCCAAAAGGCCCTATCCACCCCCTCCCAAGACTCAAGGCAGGGCCCAAGGACCCACACCCTACAAGTCGTGCAAGTGAAAAAAAGGTGATAGAAAGTGACAAACTACAAAGAAAAAGCACACACAAACAAAAAGGTGGGGAAGGGAAGGTGGAGAGGTGAATTAGTGCCTAAGTGAAAAACAAAGGCAGGCCTTCCGGCCGGAATAAAAATTCCTCTGGTCGAAGCCAAAAGGCCTTGCCCAAGAGGCAGGTGCTTAAAAAAGTGTGCGTAGGTGCAGTGGCCATGGTGCCGAAAAACTCAAGGCGAGCTGCCCCTCACCAGTGAGAATTAAGGCACCCCTGGGCTGCCACCCCAGGGGCACATACACTACGGGCTTTTTCTACCCCGGCCCTAAGGCCAGACCAAGTGTAGCCCTAACCTACCAGGAGGCATCAGAACTTTAGACAGCTTAGGGTGAGCCTGCCTTCAACTGGGGACAAGCCTTTTGCAAGGCCAGATTCAACCCAGGAGGAAAGGCCCTCCCACCGCCATCCGCCGTTCCTTACCAATCACATCCAGGAGCAGTACTAACTGGCCACAGATCCAGTTTTCTCGCTCCCTTCAAACTGGTAGGGGCGGACCCATTCAAATCAGGAAGGCATTGGAACCATCCGGCTTTCTCTGGTTTGGCCTACTCCGGTCCTCCAGTTACGCCCAGAGCGCCCCGGTTAACTTCGGCCACCACCGATACCAACCTTCAGGTTCCATTCCAACACTGATAAGAACAGATACTACACTTGATCTTAGCCAAAAGGCCGAGAAGCGATCTGGATAGATCCTCCACTTTATCCAAACAAGATAAAAACATACAGAGTATATCAGTCAATGCTTACTCGCCGACCAGATTTACACCAATACAGTGCGGCTTAGCGTGTGCAGTTCTGTGTTTTTTATGTGTTCCCATGTGTTACATGTATTTCAAAGGGCTGAAGAGAAACACAGGGAAAAAACCTTTAAAACTTTAAAAATTGGGCCACATAAAACTGCATGTTTTTTTAATTTCTTTTTATTTAAATACTTTTTTAAATTAAAATTAAAGAAATTAAAATATTAAAAATGTTTTATTTAATTCAGAAAAAAAAATAGATAATACAATTTTACCATTTTGATTTTTATTATAATACCTATTTTGTTGCTCTTCTCTGAACTCTCTCTACTTCAAGGACATCTTTAACGATGTGACCAAAACTGAATTGCATACTCAAGATGAGGGCGGATCAGTGTTTTGTAAAGCAGCAGAATTATAGTTTTATCTCATGAGTAAACATTTTTTATACATTTTTATTGCTTATTTCAGAAACAAAAAAATTGATAATACAATTTTTACCAATTTGATTTGTATTATAATACCTATTTTGTTGCCCTTCTCTGAACTCTCTCTACTTCAAGGTCCTCTTTAACGATGTGACCAAAACTGAATTGCATATTAAAGATGAGGGTGAACCAGTGTTTTGTAAAGCTGCAGAATTATAGTTTTATCTCATGAGTAAAAATTTTATACATTTTTATTGCTTATTTCAGAAACAAAAAAAATAGATAATACAAAGTGAAACTAAAAATACATAAATGCTCAGTTACACTCACAAATATGTATAGGATAAATAACTGGTGGCATCCATCCAAAAATGAAACTACATATGGTAACGCATCGGGTCGCATTAAATTCGAACAATGCTTGAGATCATTAAAGTTCTTATACCAATTACAACCCCAAAAATATAAACGGTAATGTTACATACAAGAAGAGCATTTAAAAAAATAAATAAAATTATATATATTTATATATATATATACAGTGGGTACGGAAAGTATTCAGACCCCCTTAAATTTTTCACTCTTTGTTATATTGCAGCCATTTGCTAAAATCATTTAGGTTCATTCTTCTTCCTCATGAATGTACACATAGCACCCCATACTGACAGAAAAACACAGAATTGTTGACATTGTTGCAGATTTATTAAAAAAGAAAAACTGAAATATCACATGGTCCTAAGTATTCAGACCCTTTGCTCAATATTTAGTAGAAGCCCCCTTTTGATCTAATACAGCCAGGAGTCTTTTTGGGAAAGATGCAACAAGCCTTTCACACCTGGATTTGGGGATCCTCTGCCATTCCTCCTTGCAGATCCTCTCCAGTTCTGTCAGGTTGGATGGTAAACGTTGGTGGACAGCCATTTTTAGGTCTCTCCAGAGATGCTCAATTGGGTTTAAGTCAGGGCTCTGGCTGGGCCATTCAAGAACAGTCACGGAGTTGTTGTGAAGCCACTCCTTCGTTATTTTAGCTGTGTGCTTAGGGTCATTGTCTTGTTGGAAGGTAAACCTTCGGCCCAGCCTGAGGTCCAGAGCACTCTGGAGAAGGTTTTTGTCCAGGATATCCCTGTACTTGGCCGCATTCATCTTTCCCTCGATTGCAACCAGTCGTCCTGTCCCTGCAGCTGAAAAACACCCCCACAGCATGATGCTGCCACCACCATGCTTCACTGTTGGGACTGTATTGGACAGGTGATGAGCAGTGCCTGGTTTTCTCCACACATACCGCTTAGAATTAAGGCCAAAAAGTTCTATTTTGGTCTCATCAGACCAGAGAATCTTATTTCTCACCATCTTGGAGTCCTTCAGGTGTTTTTTAGCAAACTCCATGCGGGCTTTCATGTGTCTTACACTGAGGAGAGGCTTCCGTCGGGCCACTCTGCCATAAAGCCCCAACTGGTGGAGGGCTGCAGTGATGGTTGACTTTCTACAACTTTCTCCCATCTCCTGACTGCATCTCTGGAGCTCAGCCACAGTGATCTTTGGGTTCTTCTTTACCACTCTCACCAAGGCTCTTCTCCCTCGATAGCTCAGTTTGGCCGGACGGCCAGCTCCAGGAAGGGTTCTGGTCATCCCAAACGTCTTCCATTTGAGGATTATGGAGGCCACTGTGCTCTTAGGAACCTTAAGTGCAGCAGAAATCTTTTTGTAACCTTGGCCAGATCTGTGCCTTGCCACAATTCTGTCTCTGAGCTCTTCAGGCAGTTCCTTTGACCTCATGATTCTCATTTGCTCTGACATGCATTGTGATCTGGAAGGTCTTATATAGACAGGTGTGTGGCTTTCCTAATCAAGTCCAATCAGTATAATCAAACACAGCTGGACTCAAATGAAGGTGTAGAACCATCTCAAGGATGATCAGAAGAAATGGAAAGCACCTGAGTTAAATATATGAGTGTCACAGCAAAGGGTCTGAATACTTAGGACCATGTGATATTTCAGTTTTTCTTTTTTAATAAATCTGCAACAATGTCAACAATTCTGTGTTTTTCTGTCAGTATGGGGTGCGATGTGTACATTCATGAGGAAGAAGAATGAACTTAAATGATTTTAGCAAATGGCTGCAATATAACAAAGAGTGAAAAATTTAAGGGTGCCTGATTACTTTCCGCACCCACTGTATATATATATATACAGTGTATATATATATATATATATATATATATATATATATATATATATATATATATATATATACGCATACATATATTACTATTAAAAAAAGAAATTAAAACAGAAAAAAAGAAAAGAAAGGAAGGAAGAGAAGAAAAAAAAAAAAAAAGAAACACTTAAGTGTGTTATTTGCTGTTTGTGCCCATAGTAAGGATCAGAAAGAAAAGTGATTATTTTGCCTTTTTATTATATTTAAACACACTGATGCTAAGGATAAAACCTTTTTTTCCCCTACCGAATACATACTGACACTAACAATAATCTACTGCTCGGACTGTAAAGAACCCCCATGAAGTTTAACCCCTTCACACCGACGTAACACATATATGCGGCCCCACTGGACTGCGTTTTTTTTTCTGTGGGGTGGCATATTTGTGTATCTCCCTTTATGCTTGCAGCGTGCCACATGGGACGCTCCCAGCGCAGAGACTGGGGTCTTAGCGGGAGCCCTGGGCCCTGTACTAATGATAGGGACCCGAAACTCCCAATTCCGTGTCACCTGATTTCTGGTATAGCCTTTTATTGGCTATCACAGTGATTAGTCCCTGCAAAGTCTGCCCCCATGTTTTCTTTCTCCGTGAATGGAGGAGAGTGATACTTGGTAACTTTCTATCTCCTTGCAGAGAAAATAAAAAGTGTATGTAAAAAAAAAAAAAAATAATAATAATAAAAAAATTAAAAAATACCTAGACCAAGGTTTGATCTAGGTCAGTGCCAGGATTATTGTTTGGGTCAAGGTCAGGGTCAGTATTTTTTTTTTTTTTTTTTTGACAAGATATTTTTTTTTTTTTTATTAGTATCAATGTCAGTGTGTTTTAGGTAGGATAAAAAAAAAAGCAAAATGCACACTATTGTTTTTGGGCTGTACTATGGGTACAAACAACAACTAACATACGCATATGTGGTATCACTGCGATCATCAGGAGCAGGAGAATTTAATTTGGGTTGTTATTTGGAGGAAGATTATGATAGTAGCAAGAAATATACAGAAAAAAAAAATTACAATTTTGGACCAGTTATCCTTTGATAATAATTAAAAAAAATCAGGATATATCCATTACCATTTACCCCCAAATGAAAGCCCAATTTATCCTGAAAAAAATGTGATGTAGCCCACCTGGATGCACAAAGTAGTTGTGATGATATGTAGTTTTTTAACCCATGTCAAAGTTGCTTAATAGTGCTTAGGCATTTACAGAAAAATGCTTAGGCTTAGGCATATACAGCAAATTAAAAAATATATTTTTTTTACAATTTTGGGCCAGTTTTCCTTTGATAATAATAATAAAAAAAAAATCAGGATACTGTATATCCATTGCCATTTACCACCAAATGAAAGCCCAATTTGTCCTGAAAAAATGTGATATAATCCACCTGGATGCACAAAGTAGCTGTGATGATGTACAGTTTTACTAACACATATCAAAGTTGTAAAATTGTGCTTAGGCATTTAGATTTCCTTTATCCTTAGGCGCCAATAGGTTAGGATGAAATCCTTTTTTGTCTTTCTTAAAGTTGTGGCCATTTTGGTATCTTTCTGTCTCCTTGCAGAGAAAAAAAAGTGTATGTAAAAAAAAAAAAAATAATAATAATAATAACAAAATAAAATTAAAAAATACCTAGATCAAGGTTTGGTCTAGGTCAGTGCCATTGTTAGCGCCGGTTCACATAGGAGCGACGCTACTTTCAGGGGCGACCTCCGAGATCGCGGTGCGAGCAGCGCGCCGCGACCTCGGAGCGGCCGCCACGGACTTCATAACATTGAAGTCTATGGCGGTCGCCTCCTGCCCCCCCCAAAGAAGCCCCGGACCCTTTTTCTAGGTCGGAGCGACTTGTGTCGCTCCTATTAGAACGGTTCCGCAGCTTTCCTATGGGAGGCGACCTGCGGCGACCTGTGAGGCGACCAGGTCGCCTCACAGGTCGCCCTAGTGTGAACCGGGGCTTAGTGTTTGGGTCAAGGTCAGGGTCAATATTTTTTTTTTTTTACAGTATTTTTATTTTTTTTTTTTGTAATAGTATCAGTGTCAGTGTGTTTTAAAAAGCAAAAAGCAAAATGCACACTATTGTTTTGGGCTGCACTATGGGGTACAAACAACAACTAACATACACATATGTGGTATCAATGCGAACATCAGGAGCAGGAGAATTACCTTTGGGTTGTTCTTTGGAGGAAGATTATGAGAGTAGCAAAAAATATACAGAACATTTTAAAAAAAATTTTTACAATTTTTGGCCAGTTTTCCTTTAAAAATAATAAAATCAGGGCATATTCATTACGATTTACCATCAAATTAAAGCCCAATTTGTTCGGAAAAAAAAATGTGATATGATCCACTTAGATGTACAAAGTATTTGTGATGATATGTACAGTATTTGTATTGTAGTTAATGTAGTATACACTATGTATTTTACTAACACATGTCAAGGTTGCAAAATTGTGCTTAGGCATTTAGATTTGCTTTACCCTTAGGCGCAAAGGGGTTGGATGAAATCCTTTTTCGTCTTACTTAAATTTGTGGCCACGTGTCCTCTTCAGAGTCCTTAAATTATTTGTAGTCCCTATTAATACCTTTGTATAATATTCTCCTATCTGCTCTTAAAGGTCCCTGTTCCAGTGAGAATAAGGCTGGCCATACATGGGTCAAATCTCGAAAGAACTTTCTTTCGAAAATCTTATCTAAGAATTTTCTTTTGAATTTCGCCCCATTAGTGGGCCGCAGCAACGGCCAGTTTTCGGGGGGGGGGGGGGGCATCAAATTTGAGTGATCAGGCACGTTGGAAATGATCGGAGAATAGTGCGAGTAATATAATCAAAAAAGAAATGCAAGAAAATAAAATTCCCGGAAAGAATAGAAGATTCCCAGCCACGAAAATTAATTTCTATAGCAACATGAGGTGAAATTGAAGGCTTGGTTGGTTGAATTTTGAAATCAATGGTGGCACCATCAGATCACAAATCGCACGAAATGTCTAATTTTCGATAGAAAATTATTTCAGAATTTGACCCATGTATGGCCAGCCTAAGGTTAGTTTCTGTCATCTTTCCTCGTAACTTAGGTCCCTCACCCCCTTTACCAATTTTGTTGACCTTCTCTGAACTTTCTCTACTTCAGGGACATCTTTAACCACTTCTGGACCAGAAGGTTTTCCCACTTAATGATAAGGCCATTTTCTGAGATTCGGCACTGCGTTACTTTAACGGACAATTGCGCGATCTTGCAACCAATTGTCAGTTAACCACTTAAGCCCCGGAAGATTTTACCCCCTTCCTGACCAGGGGGTATTTTGCGATTCGGCACTGCGTGACTTTAACGGACAATTGCGCAGTCGTGCGACGCTGTACCTTAATGAATTTGACGTCCTTTTTTTCCCACAAACAGAGCTTTCTTTTGGTGGTATTTGATCACCTGTGCGATTTTTTGATCATGCGCTATAAACAAAAAAAGAGTGTAAATTTTGCAAAAATAACAATATTTTTCACATTTTTTTATATGAAATTCCCCCCCAAAAAAATGTAAAAATCAAAATTTTTTAACATTTTCGGCCAATTTGTTTTATGCAACGTATGTTTGGTGAAAAAAAATCGCAAAAAGCGTATTTTGATTGATTTGCGCAAAAGTTATCGTGTTTACTAACAAAGGGAAAGATTTTTGTCATTTTTGTTGTTTTTTTTTAAGCGCATAATGGCGGCGATCTGCTATTTTTTTTTGCGGTACTGCGACATTGCGGAGGACAGATCGGACCCTTGACTGACATTTTTGACACTTTTGGGGTTACCAGTGACATTACTACAGTAATCAGTGCTATAAATATGCACTGTTACTGTAAAATTACACTGGCAGAGAAGGGGTTAACTTTATTTGAGAGGGAGGGGCTGTGTGTGTCCCTAGGGGCGTGATTCTAACTGTGATTGGCTGTGGCTTGAGGTGTAGGAACAATGATCAACGGTCCTACATAGTAGAACTGTATGATCATTGTTTCTACACAGGGGAGAATGACAGGCGGCTTGTTTACACTAGCCGCCTGCCTTTCTCCCTCTCCCCCGACGATCGCCGAGTGACCAATGGACATCGGGTTCCGCCGGTCACACGCGCGGGGGGGTCCGTGACCGCGCGGGAGCACGCCTCCGGCGGCGCGCGCTCGCTCCCCAGAGCCTCACAGGCTAGCGACGTAGACTTACGGCGCTCTGCCTGTGAGGGGCTGACTGCCGCAGTAAATATACTGTGCGCAGTCGGCAAGTGGTTAATGTCAGGGCTTTATTGGAACTTGATGGAACTCAGTTCCACCACCTCTGGCTCAGGCCCTCAGCAACCTGCTCACCACTATCACCAGTAAGCACAGAAGTCTGGCTTATCTCCCAGTGGCTCCCATTGAGTGCAGGATGGGGGCAAGGGAGATGATCTCCCTGCAAGTGAGAGAGGCAGAGCCACCTACAGTGTGGAGGTACTAGAGCCGGTTGGGTGCTTCAGCTTAATACAGCAACAAATGTAAGACATGTGGAAGATGGTGGAGCTTTTGGGGGGGGGGCAGTGGAGGGGGGTTTGTATGCAGAGGTCAGAGCTGAAAAGGGGTGAAAATGAGATGTGGATGGGGGATGCAGAGGTAAGCAGCTGTGGATGAAGGCCGAACTCTGTGTGTAGCACACCCCCAAACTCTGTATTCTGTGCTTAATGCACTCCTGGTATTTATTGCCCATTTAAGACCCTCGCACTGTTTGTGAAATTTGAACACACCCACTATCTGATTGGTTTGGAGGGTGTGTGGGGGGGGGATTGGTTTTTGGGAGGGTCGTGGTTGAGTTCCTGCACCTATTTTCTGAAAAAAAAAGCCCTGGTTAAAATAATAAAATTGATGTCCTTTTTTTCCCACAAACAGAGCTTTCTTTTGGTGGTATTTGATCACCTCTGCGATTTTTATTTTTTGCGCTATAAACAAAAAAAGAGCGTCAATTCTGAAAAAAAAACAATATTTTTCTCTTTCTGCTATATAATATTCCCCAAAAAAAAGAAAAAAAGAAAGAGTGATCGCGGGTGCCTGGCAGCAATCAGTGCCACTGGTTCCATGGATCGGCATCCCCTCTGCCTAGAGGAGGTGGCGAACGCGTCACCACCGGTGCGCTCGCCCCCCAGGAGCTCTCCCGTGGATCGTCATACAAGTACGGGAATTTGTGCGGCCGAGCCAGCCTACCGCAGTGTATATGCAGGGAGCGGTCGGCAACTGGTTAAACCGCCCCCATCCCTGCGTGCTCGAATGCAGAAGCGAACGCATTTGTATGTCAAGCCCACAATTGTATATGGCGTTCAAGCCACACATGTGAGGTATCACCGAGAACATTGGAGCGAGAGCAATAATTCTAGCCCAAGACCTCCTCTGTAACTCTAAACTGGTAACCTGAAAACATTTTTAAAATGTCGCCTATGGATATTTTTTAGTACCAAAGTTTGGCGCCATTCCGCAAGTGTTGGCAATTTAAAGCGTGACATGTTGGGTTGGATTTTTACATGTAGGAGCGAAGTGTCAGAATTGGCCTGGGTGGCAAGTGGTCAAAGTGCTTATACCACTTGCAACCCCCAAAATATAAATGGTAATGTTACATACAAGAAGAGCATTTATTTATAATTAAAAAAATAAATCAAAACCGAAAAAACGAAAATAAAGTAAGGAAGAGAAAAAAAAGGAGGCAGGTTCGGATTCATAACAGTAGATTTCATGTTAGGTATCTATTTACTCGGCGTAACATCGTCTTTCACATTAGGCAAAAAAAATAAAAAAATATGGGGCTAACGTTAGTGTTTTTTTTTAATTCATTAAACAGTTTTTATTTATTTATTTTTTTTTAACAATTAGGTTTGAAAAATTGTTTCGCAAATACTGTGCGACATAAAAAAGTAGAACGACCACCATTTTATTCCCTAAGGTCTCTGCTAAAAAAAACATCATGATGTTTGGGGGTTCTGAGTAATTTTCTGATGGTTTTTGCATGTAGGAGAGAAGTGTCGTTATTGGCCTGGGTGGCAAATGGTGAAAGTGCTTATACCACTTGCAACCCCAAAAATATAAATGATAATTTTACATAAATAAGATCATTTATTTCTAATTTTTAAAGAAATCAAAACTGAAAAAAAAAATAAAATAAGGAAGAGAAAAAAAAAGAGGGGGGGTTCGGATTCATAATAGTAGATTTCAGTTTTATAAAATACAAACAGTAGTTGCTTCCAGAAAACTGCAATTATTGAAAGAAAACTGTTACATAGAAGATATTGAGAGGTGACTCAGTAATATGTGGCACCACATCCAATTAATAAGTATAAGAAAAATAAATAGAAGAGTGTGTAGGACTTTAAAGGTGTTCTGCCCACCGGACCTCTATTGAGTATACTTTTTGCTTATGTTGCTTAAAATAACATGTTGGGTTTTCTTGATTTACATAAGCTAGTTATATGTAGAGTGCAGGCCCCACCTACTGTTCTTTTCTGATATAGCTTCAGTTGTTCTGCAGTAATTACAAACTGTAAACTATAGAATGTGTTAATAGTTGTTAGTTGTTAGGAACCAGTGCATTCAGGGAGAATTCTGAAGAAAATGAATCAACCACCAGGGGGCAAGGCATGTTTGCTCAATCTCTCACCATCACCCCTGAGAAAGCTTAAAAAGTGAGGCCTTGTTACCCCAATCCTGTATTATAGAGCATTGTTTCTTTCTTGTATGCAATTGTGTACTGATTGATGTTTATTTTATCAATTTGTAGTATCACCTGGCTTGTTCTAATAAATTTGAGATCAAAGAAATATGGTATCTGAAGTTTATGGAGCAGGAAGGTTTAGCTCTCTGTCCTAGAGACAGAACAAAGTTAGCCTCCAATAATCCCATAAGGAAAGACCAGTACTCAAAATTATAAAAATAGAAAATGTATTGCAACGTAATAAAAATGGTTAAAACCAATACATGAAAAATAATGTGGCAAGTGCCGTGAGCCATTTCCCTAAAGCACAAGAACATGTTAAATGCCCATTACATGCCAAGATCTGGTATGTAGAAAAACACAGAATTGGCGATTATATCAAGTGTCCGGGCCAAACAGGAATCTCATGCATCATAAGCCAATGGATCACTACGTGTTTTGCCTACAGCTTCCTCAGGACATCCTATTGGTGCTGGGAGATACAGCATGATTACCATATAATTCACAATGCATACATTTCTTTTCACATTAGTATATAGCAGTAATGGCCAACCTTGGCACCCCAGATGTTTTGGAACTACATTCCCATGATGCTTAACTACACTGCAGAGTGCATGAGCATCATGGGAAATGTAGTTCCAAAACATCTGGGGTGCCAAGGTTTGCCATCACTGGTATATAGTATTTCATATTCACATAACCATATCACAAATTCTAAACCGGAAAACATAATGTACATACAATCATATTGTCATATTCATTGGAGTACTGCTGGGTACCTACCCAAAGCTAGAAGGAGGACATAGAGCACCCAAATCATCAGGGTGGGATAGAGGGAGGTCACCCGCAACAGCCGTTCTGTAAGAGATTCACACCAGGCACTATACAGCCATTAGTAGACATGTGGGGTTATACCATAACTTCGATCTATTAGTTATAAAGTTCTTTGCACTCAAAATGACTGAGTTTGGGGTGGAGGAACTTGACTGCCCTGCAAAGAGTCCTGACCTTAACCCAATAGAACACCTTTGGTATGATTTAGAGCGGAGACTGCGAGCCAGGCCTTCTTTCCAACATCAGTGCCTGACCTCACAAATGCACTTCTGGAAGAATGGTCAAACATTCACATAGGAACACTCCTAATCCTTGTGGACATCCTTCCCAGGAGAGTTGAAGCTGTTATAGCTACAAAGGGTGGGCCAATTTAATTTTGAGACTAAGACCGGGATGCCATTAAAGTTCATGTGCTTGTAAAGGCAGGCGTCCCAATACTTTTGGTAATACAGTGTGTGTGTATCTATATATATATATATATATATATATATATATATATAATATATATATATATATACTGTATATATATAGATACACACACACACACTGAAATAGATAGATAGATAGATAGATAGATAGATAGATAGATAGATAGATAGATAGATAGATAGATAGATAGATAGATAGATAGATAGATAGATAGATAGATAGATAGATAGATAGATAGATGTTTTATGATTTTTTTTTGCTCTGACTTGCATAAGAAGATGATGCTCAGTTGCTTGTCTTGAAGACAGACATCATGTTTTTTTGGAGTTTTTGAAATAATTCTCAAACACATGCCACTGGATACAATAGTAAAGGGGATGCCATTGTTGTATTTTAGTTGACAGTTGGGTTAGTCTATTGTTCTGTAACCATGGTCAAACAATAGCTAGACCTTCTGACATACGTATATGACCTATAGCATGTATGATACAAAAGTGCCATCTAGAGGTCGAATTGTTGAATGTTTCTCCCATTGAGATATAGTATTGCGAAAGGGGCCACACCCATGTGGGAATAGTAAGCTTTACAAATAAAAAGCCAACAACCTAGACTAATACGGCGACTCAATAATGACCTATCACCAAGGAAGGTCTGTAGAAATAGAAGAAGCTATACCTAACGCTTTTACCTAATCTTCAGAAACTGCTTATAGATTAAGCCTGGGATCCTCGTTGCCTTCAGAGATCGTGAACCCACTGTAACCTGAGTTAAATACATTTTCAGTGTATTTCTACTGTGTGCAGACCATGGTATACTTGCATGCACAAAGTTTCTGTGTCTATAATATTAATTTAGATGGTGTTTGTGTGCTTACTTGTTCACTTATTTCCCCCATCATGCAATAATACATTTTCTCTTCTTGTTTCTTCTTGCAACTAAAAGAAGATTTAACAGTGCTGACCTCCCAAGGTTTAAAGCATTTATTTTTTTGTTTTTGTGTGTAAAGTAAGCTATCTGACTAAAAATCTTCAAAATAAAACCCCTTCTCTAAGCTCTCAAACAAGCAAAAGTGTTCTACTGTGTTGATGTAAGTGTCGGTGTAAGAACTTGATATGTACATCAAATATCTGTGACTCAAGAACCTCAGCCTTCTCAATGTGACTAAGGGCGGCATACATTGTTTCTGCTTACTTGCTAGGAATTAGGTAGCGTTTTGCTTGTTATAGGTATATCTGTCAGTCTTATTTTGTACTACTGTAATTGTAATAGAAGCATTTTCTTTTAGTAAAAGCACAGAGGTCTAATCCTCCTTGTCTATGACGCAAAGTAGCCTTACTACACACAAAGTAAAACAGTAATAGAACTCAACTCTTTAACCACTTAAGCCCCGGAAGATTTTACCCCCTTCCTGACCAGGGCCTATTTTGCGATTCGGCACTGCGTGACTTTAACAGACAATTGCGCGGTCGTGCGACGCTGTACCCAAATGAATTTGATGTCCTCTTTTTCCCACAAACAGAGCTTTCTTTTGGTGGTATTTGATGCGATTTTTTGATCATGCGCTATAAACAAAAAAAGAGCGTCAATTTTGCAAAAATAACAATATTTTTCACATTTTTTTATATATGAAATTCCCCCCAAAAAAAGTAAAAATCAAAATTTTTTCAACCAATTTGTTTTATGCTACATATGTTTGGTAAAAAAAAATCGCAAAAAGCATATTTTGATTGGTTTGCGCAAAAGTTATCGCGTTTACTAACAAGGGGAAAGATTTTTGTCATTTTTTTTTTTTTTTTTAATGCGTAATGGCGGCGATCTGCGATTTTTTTTGCGGTACTGCGACATTGCGGCAGACAGATCGGACCCTTGACTGACATTTTTGACACTTTTGGGGTTACCAGTGACATTACTAAAGTAATCAGTGCTATACATATGCACTGTTACTGTAAAATTACACTGGCTGTGAAGGGGTTAACTTTTTTTGAGAGGGAGGGGTTATGTGTGTCCCTAGGGGCGTGATTCTAACTGTGATTGGCTGTTGCTTGAGGTGTATGAACAGTGATCAACGATCCTACATAGTAGAACCGTATGATCATTGTTTCTACACAGGGGAGAATGACAGGCGGCTTTGATTACATTAGCCGCCTGCCTTTCTCCCTCTCCACCGACGATCGCCGAGTGACCGGCGGACCACTCGGGAGAGGGAGCGCGCCTCCGGGGGCGCGCGCTCACTCCCTAGACCCTCACAGGCTAGCGACGTAGTAGTACATCGCTCTGCCTGTGAGGGGCTGACCGCCGCAGTAAATAGTCGTGCGGCAGTCGGCAAGTGGTTAAGGACCCATGGGTGAAAGTCTTTAGGTCCAAGTGCTCTATTCACTTTTATTTGTCCAAATGATTTTGCAATATGTCAATTTTGAGCAATTGTGAATCATTTAGGGCTATGTCAATACTATTCCTATTAAGGGCTTTCTATACACAGAGCTGAAGAAGTTGTTTAGTAAATGTGCCTTCTCCTTGTCCCGACTCTGAGTCACCAAATAAATATTCATAAATACATTTTAAAAAATGCATACACTAACATATATATGCATACATACATAATGTACATACATATATTCATGCAGCTATTGTTTATATTTTCTGTTAATTTTAACAATGCTGTTAAGTAGTGTTGAGCGAACACGGACTGTATTATTCGTGTTCGTACCGAATAATTGGATTTTTTTTACCCGAACACGGACACGGACACTTTACTGTATGTTCGGGAAAAAATCCGTGTTCGGTCGTTTTATTTCCGGGTTTTGCATGCTTTGGCGCTCTTTTCATGGCGGGCTTTCAACAGCCAATCAACAATCGTTTAACTGGTGTGCCTTAAGCCATCCCAGCCATGCCTGCAAATGTCTTAGTAGCTGTGATTGGCCGTCTGAAGCATGTGACCAAGTCTTTATAAGTTCGAGGCAGCCGCCGCAGCAGCGTCATTCTGCTGCTTAGCTAAGGGACAGAGCACACATCAATGTGCTGGCTGCTGATTAGGGAAAGATAGGCAGGAAAAAACCATTTGTGTCCGGATAGAATTGAGGGACAGGTCGGAGTGTTTAGGCAGGGCGAGTTGTAGGCATTTTAGGGATAGAGTCTGCTGAATTATAGGGTCAGTGTCTTCTACAAACTACAATCGATATTGCTGTGTGGGGGGTGGGGTGAATCTGCACTCAATCCTGATCTACGATCTCTTCTCAATCCTGTTAGGGACAGAGTCTGCTGAATTTTAGGGAAACTGTGTTCTACAAACTACAATCGATATTGCTGTGTGGTGTGGGATTGGAGATAGGCAGGTGTCAGTGATCCACATCCATTTTTCTGTGTGTGAGCTGCAGTGAACACAATCTTTTTGGGCTGCAGTGAACACAATCTTTTTGGGCTGCAGTGAACACAATCTTTTTGGGCTGCAGTGAACACAATCTTTTTGGGCTGCAGTGAACACAATCTTTTTGGGGTGCAGTGAACAAAATCTTTTTGGGGTGCAGTGAACACAATCCTTTTTGGTGTGCAGTGAACACAATCTTTGTGGGGTGCAGTGAACAAAATCCTTTGTGGGGTGCAGTGAACACAATCTTTTTGGGGTGCAGTGAACAAAATCCTTTTTGGGGTGCAGTGAACAACATCCTTTTTGGGGTGCAGTGAACACAATCTTTTTGGGGTGCAGTGAACAAAATCCTTTGTGGGGTGCAGTGAACACAATCTTTTTGGGGTGCAGTGAACACAATCTTTTTGGGGTGGAGTGAACAACATCCTTTTTGGGGTGCAGTGAACAAAATCCTTTTTGGGGTGCAGTGAACAAAATCATTTTTGGGGTGCAGTGAACACAATCTTTTTGGGGTGCAGTGAACACAATCTTTGTGGGGTGCAGTGAACACAATCTTTTTGGGGTGGAGTGAACAACATCCTTTTTGGGGTGCAGTGAACAACATCCTTTTTGGGGTGCAGTGAACACAATCTTTTTGGGGTGCAGTGAACACAATCTTTGTGGGGTACAGTGAACAGAATCTTTGTGGGGTGCAGTGAACACAATCTTTGGGGGGTACAGTGAACACAATCTTTTTGGGGTGCAGTGAACACAATCTTTGTGGGGTGCAGTGAACACAATCTTTTTGGGGTGGAGTGAACAAAATCATTTTTGGGGTGCAGTGAACAACATCCTTTTTGGGGTGCAGTGATCAAAATCCTTTTTGGGGTGCAGTGAACACAATCTTTTTGGGGTGCAGTGAACAAAATCCTTTGTGGGGTGCAGTGAACAGAATCTTTGTGGGGTGCAGTGAACACAATCTTTGGGGGGGTACAGTGAACACAATCTTTTTGGGGTGCAGTGAACACAATCTTTGTGGGGTACAGTGAACAGAATCTTTGTGGGGTGCAGTGAACACAATCTTTGGGGGGTACAGTGAACACAATCTTTTTGGGGTGCAGTGAACACAATCTTTGGGGGGTACAGTGAACACAATCTTTTTGGGGTGCAGTGAACACAATCTTTGTGGGGTGCAGTGAACACAATCTTTGGGGGGGTACAGTGAACACAATCTTTTTGGGGTGCAGTGAACAACATCCTTTTAGGGTGCAGTGAACACAATCTTTGTGGGGTGCAGTGAACAACATCCTTTTAGGGTGCAGTGAACACAATCTTTGTGGGGTACAGTGAACAGAATCTTTGTGGGGTGCAGTGAACACAATCTTTGGGGGGTACAGTGAACACAATCTTTGTGAGGTGCAGTGAACACAATCTTTGTGGGGTGCAGTGAACACAATCATTGTGGGGTGCAGTGAACTCAATCTTTGTGGGGTACAGTGAACACAATCTCATACTTCTGAAGATTTGAGGGTGCTGCCTGTTCCATACTCCCCCTACTCCTCATCTAGCCTTTTAGGGGTACAAACAATAGTAATTGGGGCCTAGTGTGGTTGTGTACGTGTGATATACATACACTTTTTTTGGATCATATTTTCTATTCCGCTATTTAATCAAAAACCTTTGGGGATCAGTTAAATTGGGGGATAGTCTGTGTTGGTACGTGTGAGAGAGATCCACCTTTCCAAGTTGTTGGGGTTCATCTCATACTTCTGAAGGTTTGAGGGTGCTGCCTGTTCCATACTCCCCCTACTCCTAGCCTTTTAGGGGTACAAACAATAGTAATTGGGGCCTAGTGTGGTTGTGTACGTGTGATATACATACACTTTTTTTGGATCATATTTTCTATTCCGCTATTTAATCAAAAACCTTTGGGGATCAGTTAAATTGGGGGATAGTCTGTGTTGGTACGTGTGAGAGAGATCCACCTTTCCAAGTTGTTGGGGTTCATCTCATACTTCTGAAGGTTTGAGGGTGCTGCCTGTTCCATACTCCCCCTACTCCTAGCCTTTTAGGGGTACAAACAATAGTAATTGGGGCCTAGTGTGGTTGTGTACGTGTGATATACATACACTTTTTTTGGATCATATTTTCTATTCCGCTATTTAATCAAAAACCTTTGGGGATCAGTTAAATTGGGGGATAGTCTGTGTTGGTACGTGTGAGAGAGATCCACCTTTCCAAGTTGTAGGGGTTCATCTCATACTTCTGAAGGTTTGAGGGTGCTGCCTGTTCCATACTCCCCCTACTCCTCATCTAGCCTTTTAGGGGTACAAACAATAGTAATTGGGGCCTAGTGTGGTTGTGTACGTGTGATATGCATACACTTTTTTTGGATCATATTTTCTATTCCGCTATTTAATCAAAAACCTTTGGGGATCAGTTAAATTGGGGGATAGTCTGTGTTGGTACGTGTGAGAGAGATCCACCTTTCCAAGTTGTTGGGGTTCATCTCATACTTCTGAAGGTTTGAGGGTGCTGCCTGTTCCATACCCCCCCTACTCCTCATCTAGCCTTTTAGGGGTACAAACAATAGTAATTGGGGCCTAGTGTGGTTGTGTACGTGTGATATACATACACTTTTTTTGGATCATATTTTCTATTCCGCTATTTAATCAAAAACCTTTGGGGATCAGTTAAATTGGGGGATAGTCTGTGTTGGTACGTGTGAGAGAGATCCACCTTTCCAAGTTGTTGGGGTTCATCTCATACTTCTGAAGGTTTGAGGGTGCTGCCTGTTCCATACTCCCCCTACTCCTCATCTAGCCTTTTAGGGGTACAAACAATAGTAATTGGGGCCTAGTGTGGTTGTGTACGTGTGATATACATACACTTTTTTTGGATCATATTTTCTATTCCGCTATTTAATCAAAAACCTTTGGGGATCAGTTAAATTGGGGGATAGTCTGTGTTGGTACGTGTGAGAGAGATCCACCTTTCCAAGTTGTTGGGGTTCATCTCATACTTCTGAAGGTTTGAGGGTGCTGCCTGTTCCATACTCCCCCTACTCCTCATCTAGCCTTTTAGGGGTACAAACAATAGTAATTGGGGCCTAGTGTGGTTGTGTACGTGTGATATACATACACTTTTTTTGGATCATATTTTCTATTCCGCTATTTAATCAAAAACCTTTGGGGATCAGTTAAATTGGGGGATAGTCTGTGTTGGTACGTGTGAGAGAGATCCACCTTTCCAAGTTGTTGGGGTTCATCTCATACTTCTGAAGGTTTGAGGGTGCTGCCTGTTCCATACTCCCCCTACTCCTAGCCTTTTAGGGGTACAAACAATAGTAATTGGGGCCTAGTGTGGTTGTGTACGTGTGATATACATACACTTTTTTTGGATCATATTTTCTATTCCGCTATTTAATCAAAAACCTTTGGGGATCAGTTAAATTGGGGGATAGTCTGTGTTGGTACGTGTGAGAGAGATCCACCTTTCCAAGTTGTTGGGGTTCATCTCATACTTCTGAAGGTTTGAGGGTGCTGCCTGTTCCATACTCCCCCTACTCCTCATCTAGCCTTTTAGGGGTACAAACAATAGTAATTGGGGCCTAGTGTGGTTGTGTACGTGTGATATACATACACTTTTTTTGGATCATATTTTCTATTCCGCTATTTAATCAAAAACCTTTGGGGATCAGTTAAATTGGGGGATAGTCTGTGTTGGTACGTGTGAGAGAGATCCACCTTTCCAAGTTTTTGGGGTTCATCTCATACTTCTGAAGATTTGAGGGTGCTGCCTGTTCCATACCCCCCCTACTCCTCATCTAGCCTTTTAGGGGTACAAACAATAGTAATTGGGGCCTAGTGTGGTTGTGTACGTGTGATATACATACACTTTTTTTGGATCATATTTTCTATTCCGCTATTTAATCAAAAACCTTTGGGGATCAGTTAAATTGGGGGATAGTCTGTGTTGGTACGTGTGAGAGAGATCCACCTTTCCAAGTTGTTGGGGTTCATCTCATACTTCTGAAGGTTTGAGGGTGCTGCCTGTTCCATACTCCCCCTACTCCTCATCTAGCCTTTTAGGGGTACAAACAATAGTAATTGGGGCCTAGTGTGGTTGTGTACGTGTGATATACATACACTTTTTTTGGATCATATTTTCTATTCCGCTATTTAATCAAAAACCTTTGGGGATCAGTTAAATTGGGGGATAGTCTGTGTTGGTACGTGTGAGAGAGATCCACCTTTCCAAGTTGTTGGGGTTCATCTCATACTTCTGAAGGTTTGAGGGTGCTGCCTGTTCCATACTCCCCCTACTCCTCATCTAGCCTTTTAGGGGTACAAACAATAGTAATTGGGGCCTAGTGTGGTTGTGTACGTGTGATATACATACACTTTTTTTGGATCATATTTTCTATTCCGCTATTTAATCAAAAACCTTTGGGGATCAGTTAAATTGGGGGATAGTCTGTGTTGGTACGTGTGAGAGAGATCCACCTTTCCAAGTTGTTGGGGTTCATCTCATACTTCTGAAGGTTTGAGGGTGCTGCCTGTTCCATACTCCCCCTACTCCTAGCCTTTTAGGGGTACAAACAATAGTAATTGGGGCCTAGTGTGGTTGTGTACGTGTGATATACATACACTTTTTTTGGATCATATTTTCTATTCCGCTATTTAATCAAAAACCTTTGGGGATCAGTTAAATTGGGGGATAGTCTGTGTTGGTACGTGTGAGAGAGATCCACCTTTCCAAGTTGTTGGGGTTCATCTCATACTTCTGAAGGTTTGAGGGTGCTGCCTGTTCCATACTCCCCCTACTCCTAGCCTTTTAGGGGTACAAACAATAGTAATTGGGGCCTAGTGTGGTTGTGTACGTGTGATATACATACACTTTTTTTGGATCATATTTTCTATTCCGCTATTTAATCAAAAACCTTTGGGGATCAGTTAAATTGGGGGATAGTCTGTGTTGGTACGTGTGAGAGAGATCCACCTTTCCAAGTTGTTGGGGTTCATCTCATACTTCTGAAGGTTTGAGGGTGCTGCCTGTTCCATACTCCCCCTACTCCTAGCCTTTTAGGGGTACAAACAATAGTAATTGGGGCCTAGTGTGGTTGTGTACGTGTGATATACATACACTTTTTTTGGATCATATTTTCTATTCCGCTATTTAATCAAAAACCTTTGGGGATCAGTTAAATTGGGGGATAGTCTGTGTTGGTACGTGTGAGAGAGATCCACCTTTCCAAGTTGTTGGGGTTCATCTCATACTTCTGAAGGTTTGAGGGTGCTGCCTGTTCCATACTCCCCCTACTCCTAGCCTTTTAGGGGTACAAACAATAGTAATTGGGGCCTAGTGTGGTTGTGTACGTGTGATATACATACACTTTTTTTGGATCATATTTTCTATTCCGCTATTTAATCAAAAACCTTTGGGGATCAGTTAAATTGGGGGATAGTCTGTGTTGGTACGTGTGAGAGAGATCCACCTTTCCAAGTTGTTGGGGTTCATCTCATACTTCTGAAGGTTTGAGGGTGCTGCCTGTTCCATACCCCCCCTACTCCTCATCTAGCCTTTTAGGGGTACAAACAATAGTAATTGGGGCCTAGTGTGGTTGTGTACGTGTGATATACATACACTTTTTTTGGATCATATTTTCTATTCCGCTATTTAATCAAAAACCTTTGGGGATCAGTTAAATTGGGGGATAGTCTGTGTTGGTACGTGTGAGAGAGATCCACCTTTCCAAGTTGTTGGGGTTCATCTCATACTTCTGAAGGTTTGAGGGTGCTGCCTGTTCCATACTCCCCCTACTCCTCATCTAGCCTTTTAGGGGTACAAACAATAGTAATTGGGGCCTAGTGTGGTTGTGTACGTGTGATATACATACACTTTTTTTGGATCATATTTTCTATTCCGCTATTTAATCAAAAACCTTTGGGGATCAGTTAAATTGGGGGATAGTCTGTGTTGGTACGTGTGAGAGAGATCCACCTTTCCAAGTTGTTGGGGTTCATCTCATACTTCTGAAGGTTTGAGGGTGCTGCCTGTTCCATACTCCCCCTACTCCTAGCCTTTTAGGGGTACAAACAATAGTAATTGGGGCCTAGTGTGGTTGTGTACGTGTGATATACATACACTTTTTTTGGATCATATTTTCTATTCCGCTATTTAATCAAAAACCTTTGGGGATCAGTTAAATTGGGGGATAGTCTGTGTTGGTACGTGTGAGAGAGATCCACCTTTCCAAGTTTTTGGGGTTCATCTCATACTTCTGAAGATTTGAGGGTGCTGCCTGTTCCATACTCCTCCTCCTACTGCTCAACCATCCTTTTAGGGGTACAAACAATAGTAGTTGGGGCCTAGTGTGGTGGTGTACGTGCGAGATACATACACTTTCTTTTTGATCATATTTTCTATTCCGCTATTCAATTAAAACCTTTGGGGATCAATTCAATTGCGAGATAGTCTGTGTCGGTACGTGTGAGATCCACCTTTCCAAGTTGTTGGGGTTCATCTCATACTTCTGAAGATTTGAGGGTGCTGCCTGTTCCATACTCCTGCTCCTACTGCTCAACCATCCTTTTAGGGGTACAAACAATAGTAATTGGGGCCTAGTGTGGTTGTGTACGTGCGAGATACATACACTTTTTTTGATCATATTTCCTATTCCGCTATTCAATAAAAACCTTTGAGGATCAATTGAATTGCGGGATAGTCTGTGTCGGTACGTGTGAGATCCACCTTTCCAAGTTTTTGGGGTTCATCTCATACTTCTGAAGATTTGAGGGTGCTGCCTGTTCCATACTCCTCCTCCTACTCCTCATCCATCCTTTTAGGGGTACAAACAATAGTAATTGGGGCCTAGTGTGGTTGTGTACGTGCGAGATACATACACTTTTTTTGATCATATTTCCTATTCCGCTATTCAATAAAAACCTTTGAGGATCAATTGAATTGCGGGATAGTCTGTGTCGGTACGTGTGAGATCCACCTTTCCAAGTTTTTGGGGTTCATCTCATACTTCTGAAGATTTGAGGGTGCTGTCTGTTCCATACTCCTCCTACTCCTCATCCATCCTTTTAGGGGTAGAAACAATAGTAATTGGGGCCTAGTGTGGTTTTGTACGTGCGAGATACATACACTTTTTTGGATCATATTTCCTATTCCGCTATTCAATAAAAACCTTTCTAGGGCAAGATCTTAAATTACAGAAATATGAGGAGACCGTCAAATAAGGGCCGTGGCCTGGGTCGTGGTGCTGCTGGTAGAGCTCCTGTTGCAAGGAGAGGACGTGGTCGATCTGTGCCAGCTACACGCACAAGTGAAACACCTTCCTCAAGTGTGAGTAGGCGACAGAACCTGCATCAGTATTTGGTAGGGCATCAAACGCCCCTAGAAGTGATGAGGCCAGAACAAGTTGAGGCGATAGTAGATTGGTTTGCTGCTGACAGTGCCTCCAGTTCCTTCACATTGTCTCCCACCCAGTCTACTGCAGAAAGGTCAGAGTTGGCACCTGCAGCCAATGTCCAACCGTCTTTCACCTCACCCCCTTGCAAATCAGGCCAGCAGTCTGAGCCCCAAGCCATACAGCAGTCTCTTATTCTTTTTGAGGACTCTGTCAGCAGGGTTTCCCAGGGCCATCCACCTAGCCCTGCCCCAGAAGTGGAAGAGATTGAGTGCAGCGATGCCCAACCACTTATTTCTCAAGATGAGTACATGCAAGGATCATCGCAGCACGTCTCCGATGATGACGAAACGCAGGTGCCAACTGCTGCGGCGTTCAGCATTGTGGAGACCGACAAGGAGGGCAGGGGTGAAGACTGGGTGGAAGATGATGTGGAGGACGATGAGGTCCTCGACCCCACATGGAATGAACGTCATGCAGGTGACCTGAGTAGTTTGGAGGAAGAGGCGGTGGTCGCACAGAGCCACCAGCACAGCAGAAGAGGGAGCAGGGTGCAGAAGCGGAGCGGCCGTGCCCTAGACACTACGCCCGCTACTGCCCAACGCAGCAAGGGAACGAGCGCACCAAAGTCAGCTCAAAGGAGTTCTCTAGCGTGGAAGTTCTTTAGAAAATGTGCTGATGACAGGACACGAGTGGTTTGCACCCTGTGCAATCAGAGCTTGAAGCGAGGCATAAACCTTCTCAACCTGAGCACAACCTGCATGATCAGGCATCTAAGTGCAAAGCACGAGCTGCAGTGGAGTACACACCTTCAAAACCAAGAAACGTCTCTGGCTCATCCTGCTTCCTCTTCTGCTGCAGTCTCGGCCGCTCCAGCCACATCTGTAGTGATACCGGCACCTGCCACCCCGCAAACAGACGATCTGTCAGCAACACCACCACCTGGGTCACCAACAACCATCTCCACAATGTCCCGTGGAAGCGTTCAGCTTTCCATCTCCCAAACACTTGAGAGGAAGAGGAAGTACCCCCCTACCCACCCGCGATCCCTGGCCCTGAATGCCAGCATTTCAAAATTATTGGCCTTTGAAATGCTGTCATTCCGTCTGGTGGAGACGCACAGTTTTAAAAACCTTATGTCGGTGGCTGTCCCACAGTACGTCGTGCCCAGCCGCCACTACTTTTCCAGGCAAGCCATCCCTTCCCTGCACAACCAAGTGGGGGAAAATATCAGGTGTGCACTGCGCAACGCCATCTGTGCCAAGGTCCACCTAACTACGGATACGTGGACCAGTAAGCACGGTCAGGGGCGTTATATCTCCCTAACGGCACACTGGGTAAATGCAGTGGCGGATGGGCCTGAGGCGGATAGCAATTTGGCGCATGTCCTTCCACCACCGAGGATTGCAGGGCGCTTCAGTTTGCCTCCTGTTCCTAACTCCTCCTACTCCGCTTCCTCATCCTCTACCGCCTCCTCATCCGGACAGCGTAACACCTTCACCACCAACTTCAGCACGGCCAGGGGTAAACGACAGCAGGCAGTTTTACAACTTGCCTGTTTGGGGGACAAACCACACACCGCGCAGGAGTTGTGGAGGAGCATGGAACAGCAGACAAATGAGTGGTTGCTGCCAGCGAGCCTCAAGCCCGGCCTGGTGGTGTGCGATAACGGGCGAAATCTCATAGCAGCTCTGGGCCTAGCCGGTTTGACGCACATCCCTTGCCTGGCGCATGTGCTGAATTTGGTGGTGCAGAGGTTCCTTAAAAACTACCCCGATATGTCAGAGCTGCTGCAGAAAGTGCGGGCCGTTTGTGCGCACTTTCGACGTTCTCACCCTGCTGCTGTTCGCCTGGCAGCTCTGCAGCGTAACTCCGGCCTTCCCGCTCACCGCCTCATATGTGACGTGCCCACAAGGTGGAACTCCACCTTGCACATGCTGGAAAGACTGTGCGAGCAGCAGCAGGCCATAGTGGAGTTTCAGCTGCAGCACGCACGCGTGAGTCGCTCTGCGGAACAGCACCACTTCACCACCAATAACTGGGCCTCCATGCGAGACCTGTGTGCCTTGTTGCGCTGTTTTGAGTACTCCACCAACATGGCCAGTGGCAATGACGCCGTTCTCAGCTTAACTATCCCACTTCTATGCCTCCTTGAAAAAACAATTCGGGCGATGATGGAAGAGGATGTGGCACAGGATGAGGAGGAGGAGGAGGATGAAGAGGTAACATTTCCAAGGCTTTCAGGGCAGTCATTCGCAAGGGGCTCCGAGGGTGGGTTCCTGCACACGCAAACGCCAGGGACGCAATTGTCCAGCAGGGGCACAGTTCTGGAGGATGAGGAGGATGAGGAGGAGGAGGAGCTGGAGGAGGAGATGGAACCATGTTCACAGCAGGGTGGCACCCAGGCCAGCTCATGGCCATCACTGGTGCGTGGCTGGGGGGATACAGAGGACACGGACGATACACCTCCCACAGAGGACAGCCTTTCGTCGCCTCTGGGCAGCCTGGCACACATGAGCGATTACATGCTGCAGTGTCTCCACAACGACCGCCGAGTTGCCCACATTCTAACTTGTGCTGATTACTGGGTGGCCACGCTGCTGGATCCCCGTTACAAGGACAACGTACCGTCCTTAATTCACTCACTGGAGCGCGATCGCAAGATGCGCGAGTACAAGCGCACGCTGGTAGACGCCATGCTGCTGGCATTCCCATCTGACAGCGGGGCCACAGTGGAAGCACAAGGCAGAGGAGGAGGAGGAGGAGGTCGCAAACGCAACCAGGGCACCGCCAGCACCTCAGAAGGCAGGGTTAGCATGGCCGAAATGTGGAAAAGCTTTGTCAGCACGCCACAACAAACAGCAGCACCAGCAGCTCAGATGGAACGTCTTAGCAGGAGGCAGCATTTTACCAACATGGTGGAGCAGTATGTGTGCACACGCCTACATGTAGTGAATGACGGGTCTGCCCCCTTCAACTTCTGGGTCTCCAAATTGGGCACATGGCCTGAGCTTGCCCTTTACGCCTTGGAGGTGCTGGCGTGCCCTGCAGCCAGTGTATTATCTGAACGGGTATTTAGCACGGCTGGGGGCGTTATAACAGACAAGCGCAGCCGCCTGTCCAGAGACAATGTGGACAAGCTCACGTTCATTAAAATGAACCAGGCATGGATCCCACGGGACTTTTCCGTACCTTATGCAGAATAGCAATGGATACCGACCTTACCCACCCATTGTTCCATTTTTGCTCTTTCTCACTCTTTTGGGGTGTACCCTCATTTAAAATTTTTGAAAAGAAGCAGTGTTGGCTACCTCGTCCTCCTCCTCAGGGCCAGATTAATGTAGGGGCTATTGGAGCTGCAGCTCCAGGCCCCTACCTTTTATATAGGCCCCGGGTTGGCCATATTCACTGTTACCGCTCTTCTGTCACTTGTAAACACAGAAGTCTGGCTTCTATGCTCGCTTCCCCAGGCAGCACCCTCAGAACCTCCCCACACAGCGTGAAGGCCGGACAAGGAGGGACAGTTGGCGATGCATGGATGTGTTTATGGGCTTCAGAGACAGCATCCCATGTTGAATTAGGCATGCATGGCTGCACCCTTCCTCCTCTGGGTGCATGGCAAGGCACGGCCCTTAAGGCCCTTCAAAATCCTCAGCACCAAGCCCATGATGCTGTTAATCCGGCCCTGGTCCTCCTCCACCGCCGCTTCCACCTACACCGCCCATAGGTGTGCGCAGCCTATTGCATTAAGGTGTGCACCCCAAAGTTGAAATACACATGCATGTGTTTGCCAGCAGGGAGAGTAATGTATCGGGGCCATGTACCTGTAGGCAAGGAGAAATAGAGCAGAGCAGGTCCCAGGGAGATCTTTCCCATCTCCTCACTGGCAATGCTATGTGCCCTAGGTGATTAGGGTGTGCCCAGGCACACCCAGCACACCCTGTGCGCACGCCTATGTCACCGCCACATCCACCACCACCTCAACCTCCCTCCTACTCCATATGGGCCTCGTCCTTCAGAGATGAAGAAGAACATTGTTTTATTTTTCTGTTTTTTTTTGTTGTTTTAAGTTATTTCCCTATCCACATTTGTTTGCAGAGCACTTGCCATGCTCTTAATTACGTTTTGCTGCCATTTGCAGCACTCTAGCCCTTTCCTTTGGTGTTTTAGTGCCATTTTAGTGCCTTAAAGTTCGGGTCCCCATTGACTTCAATGGGGTTCGGTGTCCGGGAAAAGTTCGGTAAAAGTCCGGGACACGGACCCGGACTTTTTTTTAAAGTTCGGCCGAACCCGTCGAACACGGACATCTAGGTGTCCGCTCAACCCTACTGTTAAGCACTATTTGGTGTCAGTGGTCTATTTATAAATATTTTCACCCAAGATTCAAAAACCTTTCACACATTCCTCCACTTAAATACAGTAAGAAATGTGTGAATCTTGAAGGAATAATAAAAAAAAGTGAGTCTTGGGTAAAAACATTTATATATAGACCACTTAACCGCTTGCCGACTGCTCACAGTATATTTACTGCGGCAGTCAGCCCCTCACAGGCAGAGTGACGTAGGTCTACGTCGCTCGCCTGTGAGGCTCTGGGGAGCGAGCGCGCGCCCGCGGAGGCACGCTCCCGCTCCCGCGCGGTCACGGACCCCCCCGCGCGTGTGACCAGCGGACCCGATGTCCGCCGGTCACTCGGCGATCGGCGGGGGAGAGGGAGAATGTCAGGCAGCTTGTGTAAACAAGCCACCTGTCATTCTCCTCGCTGTAAAGACACTGATCACACGGATCTAGTATGTAGATCCATTGATCAGTGTCCTTACAGCTCAAGCCACAGCCAATCACAGTAGAAAGCACGCCCCTAGGGATACACACAGCCCCTCCCTCCCAAATAAAGTTAACCCCTTCACTACCAGTGTATTTTTACAGTAACAGTGCATATGTATAGCACTGATTACTGTAGAAATGTCACTGGTAACCCCAAAAGAGTCAAAAATGTCAGTCAAGGGTCCGATCTGTCCGCCGCAATGTCGCAGTACCGCAAAAAAAATCGCAGATCGCCGCCATTACACGTTAAAAAAAAAAACAACAAAAATGACAAAAATCTTTCCCTTTGTTAGTAAACGCGATAACTTTTGCGCAAACCAATCAAAATACGCTTTTTGCGATTTTTTTTACCAAACATAGGTAGCATAAAACAAATTGGCCGAAAATGTTAAAAAATTTTGATTTTTACATTTTTTTTGGGGGGAATTTCATATAAAAAAATGTGAAAAATATTGTAATTTTTGCAAAATGTACGCTCTTTTTTTGTTTATAGCGCAAAAAGTAAAAATTGCACGGGTGATCAAATACCACCAAAAGAAAGCTCTGTTTGTGGGAAAAAAAGGACGTCAAATTCGTTTAGGTACAGCGTCGCACGACCGCGCAATTGTCCGTTAAAGTCACGCAGTGCCTAATCGCAAAATACCCCCTGGTCGTTTAGCAGGAAAATCCTCCGGGGCTTAAGTGGTTAATGTGCTTTGCTTTTGTTTTAATTATGTGATTAAATTTTTTTTTCATGTGTAAAGAGCAGGGGTCTTCAAACTATGGCCCTCCAGTTGTTCAGGAACTACAATTCCCATCATGCCTAGTCATGTCTGTGAATGTCAGAATTTTACAATGCCTCATAGTTCTGCAACAGCTGGAGGGCAGTAGTTTGAGGATCCCTGGAATAGAGCAACCTTTTTTAACCAGGGTGCCCAGACTCCCCGGTGTGCTTTCAGGTTTCTTCAGGCCTTGGCAAAATGCCTAGAAATTGCCCAAACTTTGTATGCAACCCATGGGAATGTCAAGCCTACCAGTTACACAAAGCCATGGGTTTTCATTGTGCACCATGACAACCTTTTAGCTGTGGGCATCATTTTTGATATTTTAGAATGGGGTGCCTCGAGATTGTGGAGCATTTTAAAGGGTGCCTTGACTGAAAATATGTGGGAAACACTGGTATAGAGGTATGTGTTTATAACCCTAAAATGACTACTGAGGCGAATCCACCGCTGGGACCACTCTTATGTTAAAACGGACCACCCGCTGTTTAAAAAAATACTGGGGTTATTGCACCTATCTGCTGCCATAACCCCAGTATTTAATGTCAAAGTACCAACGTAAATACACGGTGGGCAGTCCGTAAGTGGTTAATACAATTTGAAATATACACCCACTATAATCAAAGAGCAAAAGAGCAGTGCCATACCCACTATCTCCCTAAGTTTCTTCCTGGAGTATGCCTAACTTTTATTTTTACTTTTAGATTGTAAGCTCTAAGGATCAGGGCCCTCTGATTCCTCCTGTATTGAATTGTATTTTAACTGTACTGTCTGCCCTCATGTTGAAAAGCGCTGTGCAAACTGTTGCCGCTACGTAAATCCTGTATAATATTAATAATAATAATAATAATAATTAATACTAATAATAATATATAATAATATAATACTATGGTAAATCGGGTGCAGTGAATGTATAATATAATGCGAGGCAGTTTAGACGCACCTTGTCCTCGCAGTATCTTTTTTTTTATTTCAAACCAAAGTGATGGGCAGTGAATACTGTGATTTGAGCACCTCAAATTTAAAAATAGGCCCTATCTACATAATTTAAAAAATAATACAACCTCCCAAAGTAGTAAAAACCACAATGCTGCCACTACACCCTTAGGTACATTTCCTAAAGTCTTCTCAAAAAAGACCAAGTGGTTCACAGAGTCTTTTATTTTAATTTTATACATTTTTTTTCCCATGTATACACACATATAAAAATGTTATATTGAGTTTTTTTTCATAATGATTTATTCACATATGTGATGATTAAATACACGTGATGTTTTTCTAGTCGGATTCTGGTTGCGCTGTACTTGTTAGTGTATTTATCTCATTGAAAAACACATATCAGTGTCAGCAACATCCAGGGGAGTTCACTTTATTACTATTATTATTATTTTTTTTTTGTTTTTTATATATAGATATATACACTGTATTACCAAAAGTATTGGGATGCCTGCCTTTACATGCACATGAGCTTTATTGGCATCCGAGTCTTAGTCCGTAGGGTTCAATATTGAGTTGGCCCACCCTTTGCAGCTATAAAAGCTTCAACTCTTCTGGGAAGGCTGTCCACAAGGTTTAGGAGTGTGTCTATGGGAATGTTTGACCATTCTTCCAGAAGCGCTTCGGGGAGGTCAGGCACTGATATTGGAAGCATAAACACAAAAGAAGGGCGCACCAGCCTTAGCCGATATTCTTGACTAAGACAGTGGACTCCAACACTATGGACGTTGTTAGTAGGATCTGATATGCTGGTTTACATCACTTGTTTGTTAGTAGACATTTTTTAATAATTTATTAATAAAAGCCTACTGAGGATAATGTGCTAGGCTGGTGCGCACTTCTTTTGTGTTTATGTTTACAGTGTTATGTTGACCACCCCGGTCTTAGAGGGCAGCAAGGTCTAGCCATTTGGGGATGCCAAGTGCGAGTCCCGTGACAGAGGTAGTCTGAGAACCAGGTTCTGAGCACAGGAGCAAGGTGCCAAGCATCGCAATTTTCTTTTACTGATATTGGAAGGCCTGGCTCACAGTCTCCGCTTTAATTCATCCCAAAGGTGTTCTATTGGGTTGAGGCCAGTCAAGTTCCTCCCCCCCAAACTCACTAATCCATGTCTTTAGGGACCTTGCTTTGTGCACTGTTAGAAATCTTTTGGTGGAGGGGGGATTATGTTGTGGGGTTGTTTTTCAGGGGTTGGGCTTGGCCTCTTAGTTCCCGTGAAGGGAACTCTTAAGGCGTCAGCATACCAACATTTTTTGGACAATTTCATATTCCCAACTTTGCGGGAACAGTTTGGGGATGGCCCCTTCCTGTTCCAACATGACTGTGCACCAGTGCACGAAGCAAGGTTTATAAAGACATGGATGAGCGAGTTTGGGGTAGAGAAACTTGAGTGGCCTGCACCTCAACCCAGTAGAACATCTTTGGGATGAATTAGAGCGCAGACTGCGAGCCAGGTCTTCTTGTCCATGATCAGTGCCTGATCTCACTAATACACTTCTGGAAGAGTGGTCAAACATTCCCATAGACACACTTCTAAACCTTGTGGACAGCCTTCCCAGAAGAGTTGAAGCTGTTATAGCTGCAAAGGGTGGGCCAACTCAATATTGAACCCTACGGACTAAGACTGGGAAGTCATTAAAGTTCATGTGCGTGTAAAGGCAGGCCCAATACTTTTGGTAATATAGTCTATATGTATATAGATATTTATATACTGTATATATCTATATATATATATATATATATATATATGTATATATATATATAGATATATATAGTTCTCTTTACTTTTGAAGTTTCACTACGGGTGATTATAACACTGGTTGTACAGAGAATTAACTTAATTCTAATTACTCAACTTTTCTTAGTTGACGTTCATAAGAACCAAATTGGTTATAGGGGCGAAAATGGTTATAAGATCCAAAAAATGAACCTTTTCTGCACATTTGGGGAAACGGATTCCGCCCATTAGGGTAATAATGCCAGTTCACGCATCTTTTTATGGCTTCCACTTTAGCTTCCCCTCCATTTTCTTTGTTTCCTTCTTCATCGGCATCTGTCCTGAGAGAAAACATAGTTATCATTAAATACAGAAACTATTATGACCCACAACTGGGGCCATAAAATGCATATTTTTAGGCCACTTTGACTACTATTTTATACCACAATAATATCTTAAAGGAATGCCACAAATGTAATCTCTTATTGAGGAGATGGCACAGTAAGTGGACACAGCTAAAGCTGACCATAGACCAGTAGAATTTTATCTGTAAAGAAATTCAAAAAAATGATTTGCCAGAGCATTGGATCTTGCCATCATTGTGTCAACTAATTTTGTTTGATATCCCTTCAAGTTTCATCCAGATCTGATACCTAAATAGAATCTCAGATGTATTAAAAATATTTATTTTGTGCCTTAGAATATGCATAACATGACGTGCGATTTTTCTAAAAGAAAAATTAGATTTGTTAGTAAAATTTTACTTTAACCGGTTGCCGAACGCCGCACGACTATATACTGCGGCGGTCAGCCCCGGCCAGGCAGAGTGACGTATCGGTACGTCACTTGCCTGTCACTTCCTTGTGAGCCAATAGCAGGCGGGCGCGCACCCGCGGAGGCGCGCGCCCGCCGCGGCTCGTTCACAGGGAAGTTAGACCCGATGTCCGCCGGTCACTCGCCGATCGTCGGTACAGAGGGAGAAAGTCAGGCGGCTTATGTAAACAAGCCACCTGTCATTCTCCCCTGTGTAGAAACACTGATCACACGGTTCTACTATGTAGGACCGTTGATCACTGTTCCTACACTAGTAGCCACAGCCAATCACAGTAGAAAGCACGCCCCTAGGGACACACTTAACCCCTCCTTCTCAAATAAAGTTAACCCCTTCCCTGCCAGTGTCATTTTTACAGTAACAGTGCATATGTATAGCACTGATTACTGCAGTAATGTCACTGGTACCCCCAAAAGTGTCAAAAATGTCAGGCAAGGGTCTGATCTGTCCGCCGCAATGTCGCAGTCCCGCAAAAAAAATCGCAGATCGCCGCCATTACTCGTTAAAAAAAAACAACAAAAATGACAAAAATCTTTCCCTTAGTTAGTAAACGCAATAACTTTTGCGTAAACCAATCAAAATACGCTTATTGCAATTTTATGTAGCAGCATATGTAGCAGAAAACAAATTGGCCTAAAATGTTAAAAAAAGTTGGATTTTTAAATTTTTTGGGGGGAATTTCATATAAAAAAATTTGAAAAATATTGTTATTTTTTCAAAATTGTCGCTATTTTTTTTGTTTATAGCGCAAAAATTAAAAATCGCACAGGTGATCAAATACCACCAAAAGAAAGCTCTGATTCTGGGAAAAAAAGAACGTCAAATTCGTTTAGGTACAGCGTTGCACGACCGTGCAATTGTCCGTTAAAATCACGCAGTGCCGAATTGCAAAATAGGCCCTGGTCAAGAAGGGTGTAAAATCTTCTGGAGCTTAAGTGGTTAAGCAAAATCTTCCATTCTGTTCCTTCAAATGTTCTCATTGGTATGATCAAAAGCAATTGAATCAACTCCACTAACCATTAGGAAATCAAACAAATCTTCTAAGAATGAAAATCTTCTACAAAAAATTATACAGGTTTATGACCAGCTTAAAAGAAATCACGTAGAAGGGATTAAAAATATCGTATCCTCACTCAATTAGGAATATTTCTCCACATATCGTGGACTTGGCCAATAGTATGGTACTTCTGGGAAGAAATATTTCAGAACTGATGGTCTTCATGGTCAACTTCCTAGCTCAATATGAAAATCTTCTAAAAAAATTCTACCGATGTATGGCCAGCTTCAAGTGAAGCATGTAGAAGGGATTTAAGATATTTTGTCTTACCTAATTATTTCCACATATGGTGGACTTGTCCAATACTATGGTACTTCTGGGAAGAAATATTTTAGAACTAATGGTCTCTCTGGTCACCTTCCTAGCTCAGTATGCACTCTCAAACCTCAAATCTCCAGGCCTTTCTAAAATCCAATTCAAATAACCTATTTATGGTTTTATGGCAGCCAAAGGATTGCTAAAGCCTAGTAGACCACCTACTCTTTCTTAGGCTGAACCTAAGACCAGGGTCAATATGGTCATGCTGCACAAATTCAACACAATTCAACAAATTTTTGTCGTATCCCTGGGCTTTATGTTATCTACCAGAGGGATTTATGAGGCACGTTTGGGCCTCTTAATGGTTGTGTGCCTTAGGATGCACCTGCCTTGTTCTTATTCTCATTCTCACCCTTCTTCTCTTTGCTTGTCTCCCTTACCTTCATTGTTACTCCTTTTCTGCCATGTATTTGCCCCTCCCCCACCTTTCCCGTTCAATGATGACAGGCATCTCTTGGGACATCGCAAGTAAATCTTTCAAATCAACGACTCCACTCTCTCTTTGAACACTTCTAGAATTATATGTCTGCATCATACTATTGTATGGTACCTGTCATATTGTAATTTATTAATTCTAATGTGACATTTACACTGATCAGTGGCGGCTGGTGCTCCATGGGCCGGGGGGTGGGGGTGGGGTGGCAGACCGACCGCACCATACCCCTTCCCGGACCACACCAGGCCGCACACCATGCCCCTCCCCGGACCACAGGGAGACAGGGGAGACAGGAGAAGAGAGGACAGAGAGGACGGACGGATAGAGAGGATGGATGGACAGAGAGGACCCCCCCTCACTCACCCTGCCTGCATGCAGCAGCAGGCGGGGGCAGCTTTGGCTTCTTCCCCATCTTCTGCGTCTCCTCCCTCCTCCTCCATGCCCAATAGCATGGCTTCTCCTTTCAGCCAATCGGGAAACTGGTCTCAAAACCCGCTTCCTGATTGGTCAGGAGGAGGATCCGTATGACAATAGCAAATTTTAATTCGCTATGTCACAAAACTGGGTGGGCTCGGGGTGCACTGTTCTGTGCCCCAAGCCCACCCTTTTTTTTAGACTGTGAGAGCCTCTGGCTCTAATCACATGGCTAAAAAAAAAGCCCCATTGAACTCCATGTGTCCAGCGCCCCGCATGTAGATTAGGGGGCCAGACGCATGGATAGGGGGGCGGCGCCCCTGCGCCCCATATGACCAGCCGCCACTGTACACTATTTTACCAAAAGTATTGGGATGCCTGTCTTTACACCCACATGAACTTTAATGGCATCCCAGTCTTAGTCCATAGGGTTCATTATTGGGTTGGCCCACCCTTTGCATCTATACTGATGCTTGAGAGAAGGCCAGGCTCACAGTCTCCGCTCTAATTCATCCCAAAGGTGTTCTATCGGGTTGAGGTCAGGACTCTGTGCAGGCCAATCAAGTTCCTCCACCCCAAACTCGCTCATTCATGTGTTTATGAACCTTGCTTTGTGCACTGTATCAAATCATTTGGTGGAAGGGGGATTATGGAGTGGGGTTGTTTTTCAGGGGTCGGGTTTGGTCCCTTAGTTCCAGTGAATAAGGCATCAGCATACCAAGACAATTTGGACAATTTCATACTCCCAAATTTCCAACTTTGTGGAAACAGTTTGGGGAATGCCCATTGCTGTTCCAACATGACTGCACACCAGTGCACAAACAAGGTCCATAAAGACACGGATGAGCGAGTTTGGGGTGGAGGAACTTGGCTGGCTTGCACAGAGTCCTGCCCAGGGACTGAGAGCCAGGCCTTTTTGTCCAACATCAGCGCCTGACCTCACAAATGTGCTTCTGGAGGAATGGTCAAACATTCCCATAGACACACTCCTAAACCTTGTGGACAGCCTTCCCAGAAGACTTGAAGCTGTTATAGCTGCAAAGAGTGGGCTAACTCAATATTAAACCCTACAGACTAAAACTGGGAAGCCATTAAAGTTCATGTGTGTGTAAAGGTAGGCATCCCAATACTTTTGACAGTATAGTGTATATGTTAAGCTGTTTATCCAGAGCTAAGCTTTAAAAGTCTATAATTGTACTTAAAAAGTCTTATTCATACTTACTCTTCCACACAGAGAGATAAGGAAATGGTCCCAAGAAAGAAAAGGAGTAACAGGGCCTTCTTCATGGTGAACATCTTTGGGCTCTGTGGATAATTTGGATTCATGGAAATAAGAAGACAAAATTGGAAGAATGACTCAAAAATAACATGAGGTCCCCTATGTTAGGCACACATAAAATGGTTCTTCCAGTACAATCAAAGGTCCAATGTTTGTTTGCTCTAAACCAGGGATCTTCAAACTATGACCCTCCAAGATCACGTACAACCGTCACCAAATATGGAAGATTAAGTGTTTTTTAATGATTGGATTTATGTGATGGTTTTTCGGGACCTTACCTGATCTGATTACCCATGAATAAAACAATGATTAAGGGGTCTTCATCGATCATAGATGCCATTGGAGCGGGTTCACAAGAACCGAAGTTCCAATTAGGGATGATCGAACTTTTCAAAAGTTTGGTTCGACCAGAACACCCGAACTTCCCGAAAGTTCGGCCCGGATTTCAGAACCCCATTGAAATCAATGGGACCCGAACTTCAGTAATCAAAAAAAAACATTTTGAAGCCCTAAAACCCAATAAATGCCCCTAAAAAGTGCCTAGGATTCTGGGTCATGCCCAGGGACTTTTAATCACACAAAAAAAGTTCTTAAGAATTGTCATTTTTGATAGAGAGACAATTATTGAAAAAATTTAAAAATAAAATGAGATTTCTTTGGATTTAGTATCTGGGGGGTCTAAAAAGTTTTACCTGTGAAGTTTCAGCTCTGTAGCATGTCCAGAACTAGAAAAAAAAAGTTTGTTTGTATTAGAATTAATATAGAACAGGGATATGGCTCCGCTATTTCCACACCTTGCCGGTTTTGTAGCAAGCATTTTTTTGGTCATTTTTTGGGGTCTTTGGAGGCAGGCAAAACATCTGATCTTGTGTATAGGGGTATATATACACACATACCTATATGTGTATATATACACCTACACATATATAGGTGTGAAAGTAGCAGAACTTGCACTAATTAAATAATTAACACCCATATGGCTTCTCTCCTATCACACCTATATATGTGTAAGTGTATAAATACATATAAGTATGTGTGTATATATACCCCTATACACAAGTTCAGATGTTTTGCCTGCCTCCAAAGACCCCCAAAAAATGCCCAAAAAAAAATGCCTGCGCCAAAATAAACGCCCAGGTATGTTATTGCAGGCTTTTTTTTTGGGCATTTTTTGGGGGTCTTTGGAGGCAGGCATGACATCTGAACTTCTGTATAGGGGTATATATACACACCTACACATATTTAGGTGTGAAAGTAGCAGAAACCTATGCTTGCGCTAATTAAATAATTAACACCAATATGGCTCCGCTCCTATCACACCTATATATGTGTAAGTGTATAAATACATATAAGTATGTGTGTATATATACCCCTATACACAAGTTCAGATGTTTTGCCTGCCTCCAAAGACCCCAAAAAAATGCCCCAAAAAAAAGCCTGCAATAACACACCTGGGCGTTTTTTTTGGCGCGGGCGTTTTTTAGGGCATTTTTTGAAGAAACTTGAGAAGAGAAATTACCTAAAATTGAAAAAGTGTAAAAATGATTTTGATAATAACATTTTTTATTACATCTAATATAGGTGAGAAAGATATTTAGGAATTAGAATTTAATAAAAGTCTCAACACATTTGTAAAAAGCAAAAAAAAAATCCCATTCAGGATGCAAGAATGAAGCTTTGCTTCAAAATGCTTTTATGAATTAAAATTGTGAAAAATGAATTCCACCTTTAACATAATAAATCTAGTTAAAGTTTGAAGAAAATTGAAAAGAGAAATTACCTAAAATTCAGGATGCAACAATGAAGCTTTGCTTCAAAATGTTTTTTTCTGAATTAAAATTGTGAAATTTTGATTCCTCCTTTAACATATCAAATCTACTTAAAGTTTGAAGAAACTTGAGAAGAGGAATTACCTAAAATGAAAAAAAAACTGTAAAAATAATTTTGTTAATCAAATTTTTTATTACATCTAATATTGGTGAGCGAGCTATTTAGGAATTAGAATTTAATAAAAGTCTCAACACATTTGTAAAAAGAAAAAAAAATACCATTCAGGATGCAACAATGAAGCTTTGTTCTTACACTGACACTGTTTTTATAAATTAAAATTGAAAAAAATGGATTCCTCCTTTAACATATCAAATCTAGTTAAAGTTTGAAGAAACTTGAGAAGAGGCATTACCTAAAATTGCAAAACTGTAAAAATGTTTTAATAGATAAACCTTTTTATTACATCTAAGATAGGTGAGCAAGATATTTAGGAATTAGAATTTAATAAAAGTCTCAACACATTTGTAAAAAGCAAAAAAAAAAAAATCCCATTCAGGATGCAACATTGAAGCTTTGCTTCATAATGCTTTTATGAATTAAAATTGTGAAAAATGAATTCCACCTTTAACATAATAAATCTAGTTAAAGTTTGAAGAAAATTGAAAAGAGAAATTACCTAAAATTGCAAAATTGTAAAAATGACTTTGATACACAAAACTCTTTATTATATCTAATATAGGTGAGCAAGATATTAAGGAATTCAAATTTAATAAAAGTCTCAACACATCTGTAAAAAGCAAAAAAAAATCCCATTCAGGATGCAACAATGAAGCTTTGCTTCATAATGTTTTCATGAATTAAAATTCTGAAATATGGATTCCTCCTTTAACATATCAAACCTAGTTAAAGTTTGAAGAAACTTGAGAAGAGAAACTACCTAAAATTGCAAAATTGTAAAAATTATTTTGATAAATAAAACTTTTTTATTACATCTAAGATAGGTGAGCAAGATATTTAGGAATTTGAATTTAATAAAAGTCTCACACATTTGTAAAAAGCAAAAAAAAATCCCATTCAGGATGCAACAATGAAGCTTTGTTCTTACACTGACACTGTTTTTATGAATTAAAATTGGAAATATGGATTCCTTCTTTAACATATCAAATCTAGTTAAAGTTTGAAGAAACTTGAGAAGAGACATTACCTAAAATTGCAAAATTGTAAAAATGACTTTGATACACAAAACTCTTTATTATATCTAATATAGGTGAGCAAGATATTAAGGAATTCAAATTTAATAAAAGTCTCAACACATCTGTAAAAAGCAAAAATAATCCCATTCAGGATGCAACAATGAAGCTTTGCTTCATAATGTTTTCATGAATTAAAATTGTGAAATATGGATTCCTCCTTTAACATATCAAACCTAGTTAAAGTTTGAAGAAACTTGGGAAGAGAAATTACCTAAAATTACAAAACTGTAAAAATTATTTTGATATTTTTTTTTTATTACATCTAATATAGGTGAGCAAGATATTTAGGAATTAGAATTTAATAAAAGTCTCACACATTTGTAAAAAGCAAAAAAAAATCCCATTCAGGATGCAACAATGAAGCTTTGTTCTTACACTGACACTGTTTTTATGAATTAAAATTGGAAATATGGATTCCTTCTTTAACATATCAAATCTAGTTAAAGTTTGAAGAAACTTGAGAAGAGACATTACCTAAAATTGAAAAACTGTAAAAATGTTTTAATAGATAAAACTTTTTATTATGTCTAAGTTAGGTGAGCAAGATATTTAGGAATTAGAATTTAATAAAAGTCTCAACACATTTGTAAAAAGCAAAAAAAAAAAAAAATCCCATTCAGGATGCAACAATGAAGCTTTGCTTCATAATGATTTTAATAATTAAAATTGTGAGATATGCACAATATCTAATTTAATTCTAGGTTGGCCATTTTTGATATTTTCTGCTCTTAATTTTGTGAATCAATTTTAATTTTCACACATTTTCGTAAAATAAACCACTATGAGAAAAATATAAGAAACCTTGCCATCATTCAAGAATTAAAATGAAACAGAGGAGTCCTTTAAACTTTACCTGAATACCAAGGATTATTTCCTTATAAATAATTATAATAGGATTAATAATTATTCCATCATATGCTTACCGGGTAGTTCGGTTTTTGCTGAGAATGTAGACAGCTGCAAAGAACAGGGTTGACTTATATAATAGAAGACAAACAATTTGAGTACACAGGAGTTTTCATTAATGTTTAAGATAAAAGTCACATTTTCTCACGGGACACATCACTGATGTCACATGTATTTACTAAAATAAAAAAAAGCTGATCATTTTAGCCCCCCCCCCCTGTGTTAAATGGTTTGTCTCATCCATGTCAAATTATACATTCTGCTGGAGAGCTTGTGCTTTTGAAAAACAACAGACTTACCGTCTGGGGTGACGAATAAAAATATAGAAGAAAGCCTAACATAAATAACTAAATTAAATTAACTAAAATAAATAAATTCAGCAATCACATCAAATAATTGGCAAGCTGCAATATAATAAATGTTTGCATTTAGGTTTAACCTCTGGAAGATTTACCTAACCCCGTTCATTACCCCCCTTCATGACCAGGCCATTTTTTTGCAATACGGCACTGCATTACTTTAACTGACAATTGAGCGGTTGTTCCTAAAAAAAAAAAAAAATCAACGTCCTTTTTTTCCCAGAAACAGAGCTTTCATTTGGTGGTATTTGATCCTCTCTGCAGTTTTTATTTTTTACGCTATAAACAAAAAAAGACCAACAATTTAGAAAAAAAAAACAACAATGTTTTTTACTTTATGCTATTCCCAATAAATAAAATGTAAAAAATCGAATTTCTTCATCGGTTTAGGCCAATATGTATTCTGCTACATGTTTTTGGTAAAAAAAAAATTCCAAGAAGGGTATATTGAATGATTTGCACAAAATGATATATATGTGTGTGTATGGGATATATTTATGGATTTTTAAAATGTTTTTATTATTTTTACTAGTAATGGCAGCGATCAGTGAATTTTATCGGGACAGAGACATTGCGGCGGACAAATCTGCCACTAAGTGACACTTTTTTGGAGACCAGTGACACCACTGCAGTGATCAGTGCTAAAAAATGCACTGTCACTGTATAAATGACACTGGCAGGCAAGGGGTTACCACCAGTGGCAATCAAAGGGTTGAATGTGCTCCTGGGGAGTGCTTACTAACTGTGTGGAGGAGGTGCTCTGCAGAAACACAAGATCTCCATCTTCCCCTCTCATAGAATGGCAGTCTGGCTTGTTTACATTGGCTGACTGTCGTTTTGCCTCTCCTGCTGGGTGCGGGGTGACATTGCGTCCGCCGAACCCGCTGATTGGCTCCCACTGTGTCCAATCAAAGCAAGGGGCAGGTAGACAGCGGCGTGCCCCAGACCTAGTGCATTCAGAAGGGCTTTCCTGCCATAGTATATATGCGTGGGGCGGTCTGGAAGGAGTTTGGTCAGTGTTTCTTAACCACTTTAAGACCAGAAGGATTTACCCCCTTAATGACCAGGCCCTATTTTGCGATTCGGCACTGCGTTATTTTAACGGACAAGTGCGCGGTCGTGCGACGCTGTACCCAAATAAAATTGATGTCCTTTTTTTCCCACAAATAGAGCTTTCTTTTGGTGGTATTTGATCACCTGTGTGGATTTTATTTTTTGCGCTATAAACAAAAAAAGAGCGACAATTCTGGAAAAAAATATATATATTTTTCACATTCTGCTATATAACATTCCCCCAAAAAATTTTTTTTTTAACATTTTAGGCCAATTTGTTTTCTGCTACATACTTTTGGTAAAAAAAAATCGCAATAAGCGTATTTTAATTGGTTTGCGCAAAATTTATCGCATCTACTAACTACGGGAAAGATTTATGTCATTTTTATTGTTTTGTTTTTTTACTAGTAATGGTGACGATCTGCAATTTTCTTGCGGGACTGCGACATTGCGGCGGTGAGTGACATTACTACAGTAATCGGTGCTAAAAATATGCACTGTTACTGTAATAATGACACTGGCAGGGAAGGGGTTAACATTATGGGTGATCAATGGGTTAAATGTGAGCCTAGGGGAGTGATTCTAACTGTGGGGGGGCGTGGCTTGTGAAATGACCATAGAGACCTGTGATCCTATATAGAAGGTTCACAGGGGCTCTGTGATCTTTTCAGGGAGAAGAGCGGTCGGCTGTGTTTACAACAGCTGACTGTTCTTCTGTCTCAGCGGGAGCGATTGCAGGTGTCAGGCAGCAATCAGAGCCTCCTGCCCCATGCATCGGCTTCCCCGCTGCCGAGTGGGGACGGGAGCGTGCCGCCGGCGGCTCGCGCTCGCCCCCTAGCTTCCCGCGCGTGACCGACGTAGACATACGTCCGTTCGCGCACGAGAGCCACGCTGCCGTAGTAAATCTGCGGTGGGTGGTTGGGAAGCGGTTAAAGTGTTACTAAATTTAGGAGCTTGCAGTCACTATATCTGGTCTCCCCCAGTACACAGAACATGGAAATGCAATTATGGAAAATCCACAGTGGGATCAATGGGGAATTTGGGAGTATGCGATACCCAAATGTAAAGAGAAACCATACAAGGAGAAACGTGTAAAACGACAAAGTAAAAAGGTAGCACTATATAAAGAAGTATATATTTTATTCATACAAAAAACTTTATTTAAAAATACGACTATTAATCGATACACAATAAAGAAAATGGAAACGTCATGAATACATAGGGTAAACCCCAATATAGACACAATAAGGTTGAAATCTTTAGACACAGAGACCCCTACGCGTTTCAGCATACAGTCTTCTTCTGGGGGTAGGAATGTCCACTTGTCGAGCATATCTAAGGCAGATATATAGAAAAGAATATTAATATTAATTATACGATCATCATTCAACCCAATATTGAACAGAGTACAACATTGCAACAATCATTACTTACTCGTACATTTGGTAAATCAAACATGCCAATGTATATGAACATGGCTAGGATGGCTAGGATGGAAAAGGACCTGGGGGTACTGGTAGACAATAGGCTTGGCAGTGGCATGCAATGCCAAGCCGCTGCAAGCAAAGCCAACAGAATACTGGGATGTATAAAAAAGGGGATTCACTCCAGAAATAAAGAGATTATTCTCCCGCTCTACAAGATTCTGGTCCGGCCACATCTGGAGTATGCTGTCCAGTTCTGGGCACCGGTCCTCAGAAAGGATGTGCTGGAATTGGAAAGAGTCCAGAGAAGGGCAACAAAAATAATTAGGGGAATGGAGGGCATCAGCTATGAGGAAAGACTACAAGCACTGAACTTATTCTCTCTGGAGAAGAGACGATTGAGGGGGGATATGATATCAATGTACAAATACTGTACTGGTGACCCTAGCATATGGAAAAACCTATTCAGAGAAAGGAAATACAATAAGACACGTGGCCACTCACTAAAACTAGAGGAAAGGCGGTTTAACCTTAAAATACGCAGGGGGTTCTTCACTGTAAGAGCTGTAAGGATGTGGAATTCTCTTCCGCAAACAGTGGTATCAGCAGGAAGCATTGATAGTTTCAAAAAACTATTAGATGGGCACCTTAAAGACCACAACATAGAGGGGTATACAATGTACAACATACAGGGGTATACAATGTACAACATACAGGGGTATACAATGTACAACATACAGGGGTATACAATGTACGGTTAACAGCAAACACACACACACATCATAGGTTGAACTGGATGGACTGGTGTCTTTTTTAAACCTCACTAACTATGTAACATAAGAAGGAAAACAGAAACCCAGCTGTGTGTCAGAAGCTCATGGACGGCACACCACAGGCATGGCCAAAGTCTCATGAAACTGCACAAGGGATCATATGGCAAAAAGGAGATGAAGTCCTAAATTGGAGAAGTTTGTATTTTTTTTTTTCCAAACAAATTTTATTAAGTAACATATGTAAGCAGTAATACAATCAGAATACATTACTGAGGATAAGACAAAATAAGGTATAACTTGGGCAGATGCATAGGCAAACATTAGTAAGGAAGATATTTCTCAGGTATGTAACAGGTTTCATGAGACATAATATGGAGTATAATCAGGTCAGGTCTTGGCCATGTACATCTGAAAAGGTAATAAACGATTTTGAACTGTTCCCCATTTCAGGGACAAGAGGATTCTGGTAAGATCAGTAGCGGGAGGTTCAGGAATGTGAGGCATTCTGATTGATAATGGGTAGAATGTGAGCCTTGCTGTGCAAAGCTGTAGGGTGGAGGTGTAGGCCAGACAGTCCCAGGAACGAACTGTTTGTCCCATTTCACCCCTATGCGAGTATTTAGCATGAATATTTGGTAGGGGGGGGGAGAATGGGGAGTGGAGAGAAATAAAGAAATAAAAGAGATGGAGGGATAGGTAAAGAAGGGAGGAAAGGGTAGGGGAAGTGAATATGGCAGGGTGTGTGGTCTCCTCCACAGCCTCCGCCTAAGGCTGGTTACAGTGGTGGAGTAGCTGTGCTATGACCAGCTACTAGACGGGGTGAGAGACCATTATCATGAATCTTAGGTCTTGTCGGATCATGTGTCTCACAGGACCTCTCACACTCATCCCTTGGTGAGCAGCATTAAGTAAAGGGTGTAGGTGAGAACAGGGTAGTCATCTTCAGACGATTTGAGCAGTTTTTATCTATTAGAAAGGACGGGTAAATTTTTTTGTGTTAGCGTTTTCTATTTCGTCGTGGTACAAAAATGTGTCCAGTCTGTCCACAGTTGGGCATGTTTGGGAGAAGTTTGTATTAACCACTTGCCGACCGGTCATGTTGACTGTACTGCGGCAAAGTGTCTCGTTCGCGTCCAGCGACGTAGACCTACGTCGCTGGACTCCTCCCCTTGTGGGCGGTGCGCGTGCGCCGCCGGAGGCTCGCTCCCACTGTATCCAGTCACAGCGGGAGTCGGGCCAGGGGAGGAGCGGCGGTGATCACCGCCGCTATTCCCCGATCGTCGGGGAATCGAGTGTGGAGATCCGCCCGCTTGTGTAAACAAAGCGGGCGGATCTCCTAAGTGACAGACAGGGTCAGATTGCAGGGTTCAGCATAGCTGAACCTGCGATCTGTCCCTGTGTCACTCAGTCACCTCCCCCCACACACGTTAGTAAGCACCAGGCATACATTAACCCCTCCCTCTCCAATAAAATTAATCCCTTCCCTGCCAGTGTCATTTTTACAGTAACAGTGCATATGTATAACACTGATCACTGTAGTAATGTCACTGGTACCCCCAAAAGTGTAAAAAATGTCAGTCAAGGGTCCGATCTGTCCGCCGCAATGTTGCAGTCCCGCAAAAAAAATTGCAGATCGCCGACATTACTCGTTAAAAAAAAATACCAAAAATTACAGAAATCTTTCCCTTAGTTAGTAAACGCAATAACTTTTGCGCAAACCAATCAAAATACGCTTATTGTGATTTTTTTACCAAACATAGGTAGCAGAAAACAAACTGGCCAAAAATGTAAAAAGATTTTGATTTTTACATTTTTTTGGGGGAATTTCATATAAAACAAATGTGAAAAATATTGTTATTTTTTCAAAATGTATGCTCTTTTTCTGTTTATAGCGCAAAAAGTAAAAATCACACAGATAATCAAATACCACCAAAAGAAAGCTCTGTTTCTGGGGAAAAAAAAGACGTAAATTTTGTTTGGGTACGGCATCGCACGACCGCGCAATTGTCAGTTAAAGTCGCACAGTGCCGAATTGCAAAAAGTGGCCTGGACGTAAGACAGCAAAATCCTCCGGTGGTAAAGTGGTTAAAAAGGTGAAATATAAAAAAAAAAAAAAAATGGAACAGAAAAATCTCTAAGTACCTTCAGGAATTTAGAAAAGGAGCTTCATACAAGAATATCCCAAAATAGGGCCGCAACCTATATAGAATAATATTTGATTTACCAAATGTAAGTAATGATTGTGGCAATGTTGTGCTCTGTTCAATATTATATTGATTATAATATATCAATATATAGATATATATATCTAAAATGACTGTATAAACATTATTATATATACAGTATCTCACAAAAGTGAGTATATCCCTCACATTTTTGTAAATATTTTATCATATCTTTTCATGTGACAAAACTGAAGAAATTACACTTTGCTACAATGTAAAGTAGTGAGTGTACAGCTTGTATAACAGTGTAAATTTGCTATTCCCTCAAAATAACTCAACACACCATTAATGTCTAAACCACTGGCAACAAAAGTGAGTACACCCCTAAGTGACAATGTCCAAATTGGGCCCAATTAGTCATTTTCACTCCCCGGTGTCATGTGTCTCGTTAGTGTTACAAGGTCTCAGGTGTGAATGGGGAGCAGGTGTGTTAAATTTGGTGTTATCGCTCTCACTCTCTCATACTGGTCACTGGAAGTTCAACATGGCACCTCATGGCAAAGAACACTGAGGATCTGAAAAAAAGAATTGTTGCTCTACATAAAGATGGCCTAGGCTACAAGAATATTGCCAAGACCCTGAAACTGAGCTGCAGCAAGCCGGCCAAGACCACACAGCGCTTTAACAGGACAGGTTCCACTCAGACCAGGGTCTACCAAAGAAGTTGAGTGCATGTGCTCAGCATCATATCCAGAGGTTGTCTTTGGGAAATAGATGTATCAGTGCTGCCAGCATTGCTGCAGAGGTTGAAGGGTTGGGGGTCAGCCTGTCAGTGCTCAGACCATACGTCGCACACTGCATCAAATTGGTCTGCATGGCTGTCGTCCCAGAAGGAAGCCTCTTCTAAAGATGATGCACAAGAAAGCCCACAAAAGGTTTGCTGAGGACAAGCAGACAAAGGACATGGATTAAGATAAACTTTTTTGGTTCAGGTGGTGTCAAGCATGTGTGGCAGCAACCAGGTGAGGAGTACAAAGACAAGTGTGTCTTGCCTACAGTCAAGCATGGTGATGGGGGTGTCATTGTCTGGGGCTGCATGAGTGCTGCCGGCACTGGGGGGCTACAGTTCCTTGAGGGAACCATGAATGCCAACATGTACTGTGACATAGTGAAGCAGAGCATGATCCCCTTCCCTTCAGAGACTGGGCCACAGGGCAGTATTCCAACATGATAACGACCCCAAACACACCTCCAAGATGACCACTGCCTTGCTAAAGAAGCTGAGGGTAAAGGTGATGGACTGGCCAAGCATGTCTCCAGACCTAAACCTTATTGAGCATCTGTGGGGCATCCTCAAACAGAAGGTGGAGGAGCGCAAGGTCTCTAACATCCACCAGCTCCGTAATGTCGTCATGGAGGAGTGGAAGAGGACTCTTGATGCCCAAGAGGGTTAAGGCAGTGCTGGAAAATATTGGAGACCACACAAAATATTGACACTTTTGGCCCAATTTGGACATTTTCACTTTGGGGTGTACTAACTTTTGTTGCCAGCGGTTTAGACACTAATGGCTGCGTGTTTATTTTCAGGGGACAGCAAATGTACACTGTTATACAAGCTGTACACTCACTACTTTACATTGTAGCAAAGTGTCATTTCTTCGGTTTTGTCACATGAAACGATATAATAAAATATTTACAAAAATGTGAGGGGTGTACTCACTTTTGTGAGATTCTGTATATTCACCCTTCAGTATTGATGCTTGTCCCATCCAGCCATTTTAATAAAGTGGCTAGATGGGAAGTGGTTAACCCCTTCCCACCCAGCCAATTGTAAAATGATGACTAGATGGGAGCACTGTTGTTCTGGGAGGACATCATATGACATCCTCCCAGGATCGCGACTCGCGCACGCTGTACTGGCCATGGCGCTGTGCTATCTTTTATCCGCCATGTCTACCGGACATGGCTGATGACGGATCACTGTACCGGTCCGCTGCTGGTACCATGTGATCACTGTGGCCAATTACAGCAGATCACATGACAGTTGTACATAATGAAAGGCTTTGATTCATCACTTTTCTTGTGTATTATTGTGATGAGCTCTGTGATTGGTCACAGTCATCACATGGTACAGATAGGGCTAATCACAGCCCATCTGTATCAAGTGATTAGCTGTGGCCAATCACAGCTATTTACAATAGTAAACACTAAATGAGTAGTTTTTTCTGAAAAAAATGGTTGCTTAAAACTGTAAATTTCATAGTTAAAAGCAACATAGTTATAAGCAACTATAAGCAATCATAGCGTGTAAAAAAAAAATCCTGATCTCTGCCCCAGAGTAGTACAGTATTACTATGGTAACTGTACTGTAACTGCACTGTATTGCTCACAGTATGTAAAAAAAAAATTAAAAAAAGGATAAAAAAAATAATAAGAAGAAAATATTTTAAAATATTGAATTTTTTTTTACATACTGTCACCAGTTAGTGTCTCTTCTCATGGCCACACCAGTTATTTGATGACCCTGCACTGCACAGGTGACAGTATGTAAAAAGAAAAAAGTGAAAAAAGCAACTTTTTAAAAATGTCTTCATTTTCCAAAAAAAAATTAAAAACTCCAAAAAACGCACCATGCCTCTTATTAAATACCTTTGACTGTCTACCTTCCAAAAATGGGTAATTTAGGGGGTATTTGTACTGTCCTGACATTTTTGGGCCTCAAAAAATTAGTCAGTACATCAGCATCATTTTTAGATACTGTATATATACAGTACCATAGTTTGTGGACTTTCCTACAGACTAAATAATATACACTGATTTGGGTAATTTTCACCAAACTAATGTAGCAGTACACATTTTGGCCTACATTTATGAAGAAAGATTATTTAAGTGCAAGATTTTTTTAAGACAAATGAAGAAAAATATATATATTTTTTAAAACGTTTGATCTTTTTTTTGTTTATTTTGCAAAAAAAATAAAATCATGGGTGATTAAATACTACCGAAAGAAAGCTCTATTTGTGTTAAAAAAAAATTATAACAATTTCATATGGGCACAGTGTTGCATAACCACACAATCATCATTTAAATTATGACAGCGCTGAAAGCTGAAAATTGGCCTGGACAGAAAGGGGGTAAAAGTGTCAATTTCATCAAAATGTTTTTAGGCTTTGATTACCTGTCAACACACACAGCTTTAAGCACCTATTTGGACAAATAAAGGCAGTTTACTATGTGTCAGACTGAAATCACATTTTTTTAACCACTCTACTACCGCTCACGGTAATACTACTGCGGCAGAGTGGCTCGTTCCCGTCCAGTCACGTAGTATTAACGTGACTGGACTCCTCCCCTTCTGGGCGGCGCTTGCGCGCCGCCGGAGGCTCGCTCCCGCTGTTTTCATTCACAGCGGGAGTCGGGCCAGGGGAGGAGCAGCGGCGATCGCCGCTGCTCTTACCCGATCGTCGGGGATCGAGTCTGGAGATCCGCCCGCTGTGTGTAAACACAGCGGGCGGATCTCCATAGTGACAGGGAGTGACAGATCGGACTGTTCAGCATAGCTGGACATCCGATCTGTCCATGAATCACACAGTCACCTCCCCCCCTACACGTCAGTAAGCACCAGGCATACATTAACCCCTCCCTCTCCAATAAAATTAACCCCTTCCCTGCCAGTGTCATTTTTACAGTAACAGTGCATATATATAGCACTGATTACTGCAGTAATGTCACTGGTACCCCCAAAAGTGTCAAAAATGTCAGTCAGGGGTCCGGTCTGTCCGCCGCAATGTCGCAGTCCCGCAAAAAAAATCGCAGATCGCCGCCATTACGCTTAAAAAAAAAACACCAAAAATGACAGAAATCTTTCCCTTTGTTAGTAAACGCAATAACTTTTGCGCAAACCAATCAAAATACGCTTATTGCGATTTTTTTTACCAAACATATGTAGCATAAAACAAATTGGCCAAAAACTTTTAAAAAAATTGGTTTTTACATCTTTTTTGGGGGGAATTTCATATAAAAAAATGTGAAAAATATTGTTATTTTTTCAAAATAAACGCTCTTTTTTTGTTTATAGCGCAAAAAGTAAAAATCGCACAGGTGATCAAATACCACCAAAAGAAAGCTCTGTTTGTGGGAGAAAAAGGACGTAAATTTCGTTTGGGTACGGCGTCGCACGACCGCGCAATTGTCAGTTGAAGTCGCACAGCGCCGAATCGCAAAAAGTGGCCTGGACGGAAGACAGCAAAATCCTCCGGTTGTAAAGTGGTTAAAGGAATGACTTCAGATTCAAATAATATGTGAGAATAATAAACATCACCGGCATAAATTTAAAGAAGACCTGTACTCAAGAAATATTGATCCTGACTATCTTATCTTGTATCTGCATTTTGTACACTGCAAGGACAGTGTGCATCTAAGCCACCCTATTTACAGTGAGGGAAAAAAGTATTTGATTCCCTGCTGATTTTGTATGTTTGACCACTGACAAAGAAATGATCAGTCTAAAATTTTAGGCTTATTTTAACAGTGAGAGACTGAATAACAACAAAATTAATCCAAAAAAAAGCATGTAAAAAAAGTTATAAATTGATTTGCATTTTAATGAGTGAAATAAGTATTTCATCCTCTATCAATCAGCAAGATTTCTGGCTTCCAGGTGTCTTCTACACAGGTAACGAGCTGAGATTAGGAGCACTCTCATAGTGGTGCTCCTAATCTCAGCTTGTTACCTGTATAAAAGACACCTGTTAACAGAAGAAATCAATCAATCATACTCCAATCTCTCCACCATGGCCAAGACCAAAGAGCTGTCCAAGGATGTCAGGGACAAGATTGTAGACCTGCACAAGGCTGGAATGGGCTACAAGACCATTGCGAAGCAGCTTGGTGAGAGGGTAACAACAGTTGATGCGTATATTCGCAAATGGAAGAAACAGAAAATAACTGTCAATCTCTCTTGATCTGGGGCTCCATGCAAGATCTCACCTCGTGGAGTTTCAATGATCATGAGAACAGTGAGGATTCAGCCTAGAACTACATGGGAGAATCTTGTCAATGATCTCAAGGCAGCTGTCACCAAGCAAACAATTGGTAACACACTACACGGTGAAGGACTAAAATCCTGCAGTGCCCGCAAGGTCCCCCTGCTCAAAAAAGTGTATAGTGTATAATGTGCAGGCCCGTCTGAAGTTTGCTAATGATCATCTGAATGATTCAGAGGAGAACTGAGTAAAAGTGTTGTTGGCAGATGAGACCAAAATCAAGCTCTTTAGCATTAGTGATGAGCTTTGTGTTTGAGTTGAACCTAAGTTCGACTCGAACACTGCCTGTTCGCCGAATGGGGAACAAATGGGCTTCTCCGTGGGAACTTTGAGTCCCCGCATGCATAATAAAGTTAATAGGTTTTATTTAATATCCATAATTAATATGAATCATCCGCTGGCCAGGGAATCTAACCCATAGCCTCTCATTTGCAAGCCGATTATTCTAGCACTTACGCCACTGAGCCAGCTGTTTAACCTAAGACTCTCTCTGCCTAACTAACTTCTATCTGAGTTTGACAGCTCTTTTATAGGGCTCTGACGTCACCAGCGCCCCATAATCCACTGCTCAGGTGCAGTGAATAAATTACGGATGTCACATCAGAAGGGGTGAGGACAATTAATAGGTTTTAATTAAAATCCATAATTAATATTGATCACCCACTGGCCCCCACCCTCCCATTTGCTAGCCTGTTATTCTACCAGCGCCCCATTATCCACTGATGTCATTAATTTATTTACTGCACCTGAGCAGGGGATTATGGGGCGCTAGTGACGTCAGAGCCCTAAAAAAGAGCTGTCAAACTCAGATAGAAGTTAATTAGGCAAAGAGAGTCTTGGGTTAATCAGCTGGCTTGATGGTGTTGCCGGTAGCATAACGGGCTTGTAAGTGAGAGGCTGTGGGTTCGAATCTGGCCAGTGGGTGATTAGTATTAATTACGGATTTTAGTTAAAACCTATTAATTGTCCCCGCCCCTTCTGAAGTGATGTCAGTAATTTACTCACTGCACCCGAGCAGTGGATTATGGGGAGCTGGTGACATCAGAGCCCTATAAAAGAGCTGTCAAATTCAGATAGAAGTTAGTTAAGCAGAGAGAGTCTTAGGTTAATCAGCTGGCTTGGTGGCGTAGCTGGTAGACTAATGGGCTTGCAAGTTAGAGGCTATGGATTCCACCCTGGCCAGCAGGGGATTAATAGTCGCTTACATTTAAGCCTTTAAAATGACAACTTGTGATTGTTCATGTTCGTATGTTCGCTAGAACATTTCCCCTGTTCGAGATGTTCTGGTGCAAACTGAACAGGGGGGTGTTCAGCTCATCACTATTTAGCATCAACACAACTCGCTGTGTTTGGAGGAGGAGGAATGCTGCCTATGGCCCCAAGAACACCATCCCCACCGTCAAACATGAAGGTGGAAACATTATGCTTTGGGGGTGTTTTTCTGCTAAGGGGTCAAGACAGCTTCACCGCATCAAAGGGATGATGGACATTGGGTGAGAACCTCCTTCCCTCAGCCAGGGCATTGAAAATGTGTTATGGATGGGTATTCCAGCATGACAATGACCCAAAACACACGACCAAGGCAACAAAGGAGTAGTTCAAGAAGAAGCACATTAATGTCCTGGAGTGGCCTAGCTCCAGACCTTAATCCCATAGAAAATATGTGGGGGGAGCTGAATGTTCGAGTTACCAAAAGTCGGCCTTGAAACCTTAATGACTTGGAGAGGATCTGCAAAGAGGAGTGGGACAAAATCCCTCCTGAGATGTGTGCAAACCTGGTGGCGAACTACAAGAAACCTCTGACCTCTGTGATTGCCATCAAGGGTTTTGCCACCAAGTACTAAGTCATGTTTTGCAAAGGGGTCAAATACTTATTGCACTCATTAAAATGCAAATGAATGTATAACTTATTTGAAATGCATTTTTTGCTGGATATTTTTGGGGTTATTTTGTCTCTCAATGTTTAAATAAACCTACCAATAAAATTATAGACTGATCATTTATTTGTCAGTGGGTAAACGTAAAAAAAATCAGCAGGGGATTAAATACTTTTTTCCCTCACTGTACCATGATAAAAATAAAAGTTGGGCATGCACCATGTAGACCTATTACCTGCAAATAAAAATGTATTGCTGCTGGACAATTTTGTATTGCTTTTTGCCTTGCTTGTCTAGAGCATTTTGGTCATGCTCATTAAAACTGTCCCGTCCATGGCCACTTTTACACTGCTTTCTTATCTGCAGCCTCTAAATTCTTGAAGGAAAACAGCTCCCTCCCTTATGTTTTTACATATCAACCAATTTTTTAAATTAAAATGATCCTGTTGCCAAGTTTTATATTTATGTATCATTTGTGGTCTCTTAGTTCTTAATGAGAGTTTTGATAGAATCTGGCCAGTGGCAGGACAGTTTTAATCGGGTCCAGTAATTGGAGCCATTTCTGGGGGATTGGCTGTTGCAATTTTTTCAGTTGATAACTTTGAAAAAAAAAACAAACAGCTATTTTTTATTTATTTTTTGCAGGTTTTCTTCAAAGCTACTAATCAATTGTGAAAAAGTTATTTGAAATTGAAGGAAAATATAAATGAATTATTAAAATGTACAAACCATTTTTTAAGACCTCTATCTCCATAGTTAACCATTTAAAAAGGCTTTATCCTGATCTTCCCTTCTGTGTAATCTTTGCAAATCTTTGGGATCCTCGGATCATGTGATCATGTAGCATTCATAGTTTTACTTACACATGCTAAAGTTGCAAAACCATTTTCAGGCATTACGAGTTGGGAGTGAAACGTTATTTTTATTTTTCAGTCTTTTATTTTTGATTCATACTTCAGTGGAAAAGGGTTTGCCAAACATTAGAATTCATTTTTTGGGAAGTAAAAAACTGTAGAAGATCAAATAATTTATTTCACTTAAAATGAGATGTGGCAGTGGTGAGGTTTTTTTTTTTTTGATCCGGTGATTAGTGTTAGGGAGCGGTTCAGACTGAGCAAAAATTTGGCCTGAACATTGCCCAAACATTGCCAGTTTGGCGAACACCAAAACTTGCAGGGCAGTCTGCTGGATGTTTGCTTGCTGAGCACCCCACAATGCCATGCATGCTTCACAGTGCTTTCTAAGCCCTGATTGGGTAAAGCTTTGACCAGTTGGGGCACAGTGAATAACTGGTTGCTAAGGAGAGGGCTGGGAAGCCGGCTGCTGCGTCCCTAACAATGGATGAGTCATCAACTGTCAACACGCTTCCCAGCTGACAGCTGAATAAAAAAAAAACATTGCAGGAAAAAAGAACAATGTGAAAAAAAAGGTGTGTGCCCCCCCCCCCCATTCATACCAGACCCTTATCTGACCATGCAGCCTGGCAGGCCAGGAAAGGGGGTACAAGGGAGTGCCCCCTTATGAATCATAACGTAATTTTGGTGTGGGGTTCCCTTTAAAATCCATACCAGACCTAAAGGGCATGGTATGGATTGGGGCGAGGACCCCCACTCTGTTTTTTAAAACATTTCTGTATTGCTGGCAATGGTATTGTATTGCTGGCAATTTAAATGTCATTTTTTTTTCTTTTTAATATGTCAGTTTTGCTGCAGCATGCTCTATACATGGGTCAGAGGTGCCACTTTACAGGCAGAGTAAGGGGACCACCCACGCGCTATATTTAAAGGAATTTTTCATTTCTATTGTTTCGTTTTAAAGGAGTTGTAAAGGCAAAATGTTTTTTATCTTAATGTATTCTTTGCATTTCCTTCCGTGTGTATCAGCCCTCCCAACACCCCCTAATACTCACCTTAGCCCCATCTCTATCCAGCAATGACCACAAGTCCCTCGGCCAACTGGGATGAGGTACTGATAGGCACTGATAGGGGGCACTAGTGGGCATTGATAGGTGGCACTAATAGGTGGCACTGATAGGTGGCTCTAACGGGCACTGATGGCCACTGATAGATGGCACTGATGGGTGGCACAGATAGGCACTGGTGGGTGACACTAATAAGCAGCACTGATGATGATGCACTGATTGGAAGCACTGATAGACACTGATAGGTGGCACTAGTGGGCATTGATTGGAACTGGTGGGCACTGGTAGGTGAAACTGATGGGCACCAATAGGTGGCACTGATAGGCGACACTGATAAGCAGCACTGATGATGAGGTACTGATAGGCACTGATAGGGGGCACTAGTGGGCATTGATAGGTGGCACTCATATGCACTAGTAGGTGGAACTAATGGGCACTGGTAGGTGGCACTGGTGGGCCCTGGTAGGTGAAACTGGTGGGCACAGATTGGGTGGCAGTGGCTCTCTCTCTTCGGGATGAATGTTGGTCTAAAAGAAGTCGTGATCGACTTTTTTTTTCTCTTCATGCTGTCAATGTGAGAAAAACAAAAAGGCGATTCCCAGCTCTGTTTACATCACATGATCAGCTGTCATTGGCTGACAGCTGATCACGTGGTAAGGGGCCAGGATCGGTCCCTTACTCCGATGTATGATCAGCTGAGTTTTGTGGACTTTCTGATCACAGAGCGAGCCACAGAGGCAGCCGTAAACTTGCTGATCACAGAGTGAACCACAGAGGCAGCCGTGGACTCGCTAATCACAGAGCAAACCACAGAGGCAGCCGTGGACTTGCTGATCACAGAGCAAACCACAGAGGCAGCCGTGGACTTGCTAATCACAGAGCAAACCACAGAGGCAGCCGTAGACTCGCTAATCACAGAGCAAACCACAGAGGCAGGCGTAGACTCGCTAATCATAGAGCAAACCACAGAGGCAGCTGCGGACTTGCTGATCACAGAGCGAGCCACAGAGGCAGCCGTGGACTTGCTGATCACAGAGCGAGCCACAGAGGCAGCCGTGGACTTGCTGATCACAGAGCAAGCCACAGAGGCAGCCGTGGACTCACTGATTACAGAGTGAACCACAGAGGCAGCTCAAGCACCGGAGGATGCCCATGTAACCCTCCCAGCAATTTAGACCCGCGCTGTAGCCATCTTTCGGCTATAGTGCGGGCGGAAAGAGGTTAAAATAAAATAGCAGATCAGGATATATTTTGAATGCTTATTGGGTGCTGATATTTGTCCTACCTGGAGGCTATCAGGTAAATATTTTAATAAACTCACGTGGTATCGGCTATGTGTTCTTGAGAACGATGTGACTTGTACCCTAAACTTTAATTAAAATTTCTGTGGACTCAACTTGTTTGTCTTCTTTTATATAAGCCAACCCCAATTTCTGTAGAGTAGACTTCTACTGACGTCTTCCAGCTGTCTACATTCTCAGCACCAACTGAACTACCCAGTAAGTATCTGCTGGAATATTGTTATATATAGTTTTGTTATATTATAATTACTAAAGATGAAAGATTTCTTGGTATTCAGCTTTCATATGAAGTGTAAAGGAATTCTCTATTTTCTTTTATTCTAAACGGTGTATGGCAGGCGTCAGCAACCTTTTTCCACTAAAGGGTGGATTCAATGTATGTGGGCCGCATTAGCCTACTAATAAATGAAGATAATAATGTCCCCAGGTGAGAAGGGGTCCCTGTCCCCAGGTGAGAAGGGGTCCCTGTCCCCTGGTGAGAAGGGGTCCCTGTCCCTATGGGTAATGGGGTCCCTGTCCCCAGGGGTGATGGGGTCCCTGTCCCCAGGTGAGAAGGGGTCCCTGTCCCCAGGTGAGAAGGGATCCCTGTCCCCAGGTGAGAAGTGATCCCTGTACCCAGGGGTGATGGGGTCGCTGTCCCCAGGTGAGAAGGGGTCCCTGTCCCCAGAGGTGATGGGGTCCCTGTCCCCAGGTGAAAAGGGGTCCCTGTCGTCAGAGTCCTTTCATACATCAGCGTGCCCCCTTACTTCAGAGCCCTACCTTACATCAATTGCCCCTTTTACATCAGAGTCCTTCTTTACATCTGTGTCTCCCCTTTTATCAGTGTGCCCCCTTACATCAATTCCCTCTTTATATCAGAGTTCCTCCATACATCAGTTTGCCCCTTATATAAGTGCCCCCCTTACTTCAGAGCTCCCCTTACATCATTTCCCCTTTTATATCAATGTCCTCTCTTACATCAATTCCCCTTACAATAGTTTCCTCCTTGCATCAGAGTCCTGTCACATCAGTGTCCTTATAAAATAGTTCCTCCCTTGCATCAGAGCTTCCCCTTACATCAATGTGCCCCCCTTACATCAACTCCCCCTTTACATTAGAGTCCTTGCTTACATCAGTTCCCCACTTACAACAGTGCCTCCTTTACATCAGAGTCCCTCCTTATATCAGTGTCCCCTCTTACATCAGATTCCTCATTTACATTAGTGCCACCCATATACATCAGAGTTCTTCCTTACATAAGTGTGCCCCTTACTTCAGAGCCCCTCCTTATTTTAGTCCCCCCTTTACAGTATATCTATGCCCCCCTCTTACATTACTCCCCCTTACATCAGTGTCCCCCTTACAATAGTATCTTCCTTGCATCAGAGTCCCCCCCTTACATTAGTGCCCTCCTTACTTCAGAGCCCCCCCCTTACATCAGTGCCCCTTCTTTACATCAGTGTGACCCCTTACATCAGAGTCCCCCAACTTCAGTTCCCCCATTATATGAATTCCCCCTCTTATATCAATGCCCCTTTACACAAGTGTCCCTGCTACAATAGTGTCTTCCTTGCATCAGTATCCCCCCTTAAATTGGTGTCCCACATTACTTCAGAGCCCCCCTTAAATCAGTGCCCACCCCTTACAACGGTATCTTCCTTGCATCAGAGTCCCCCCTTACATTAGTGCCCTCCTTACTTAAAAGCCCCACCCTTACATCAGTGCCCCTTCTTTACATCAGTGTGTCCCCTTAGACTCTTCAGTTCCCCCATCATATCTATTCCCCCTCTTACATCAATGCCCCTTTACATCAGTGTCCCTCCTACAATAGTGTCTCCCTTGCTTCAGAATCCCCCTTAAATTATTGTCCCTCATTACTTCAGAGCCCCCCTTAAATCAGTGTCCCCCTTACATCAGTGTGCCCCTTTACATCAGTCCCTTCTTACATCATCAGTGTCCCCTCTTACATCATAGTCCTCCCTTACATTAGTGCCCCATTTACATTAGAGTCCTTCCTTACATCACTGTGCCCCGTTACATCAAAGTCCTCTAACTTCAGTTCCCCCTTTATATCAATGCCCCTTCTTACATGACTTCCTCCTTACATCAGTGTCTCCCCTAACAATAGTGCCTTTTTTGCATCAAAGCCCCCCCTAACATCAGTGCCCCCCCCTTTACATCAGTGTGCCCCCTTACATCAGAGTCCGCTTACTTCAGTACTCCCCTTTATATCAATGTCTCCTATTACATAAATGCCCCTTACATCAGTGCCCCCCCTACAATAGTGTCTTCCTTGCATCAGAGTACCCCCTTACATTAGTGTTCTTCTTACTTCAGAGCCCCCCTTACATCAGTTCCCCTTTTATATCAATGCCCCTTCTTACATTACTTCCCACTTACATCAGTGCCCCCCCTTACAATAGTGCCTTTTTTTTCATTAAAGCCCCCCCCCCAACATCAGTGGCCCCCTTTACATCAGTGTGCTCCCTTACATCAGATACCCCTTACTTCAGTCCCCCCCTTTATATCAATGTTCCCTATTACATAAATGCCCCCTTACATTAGTGCCCCCCTACAATAGTGTCTTCCTTGCATCAGAGTACCCCCTTACATTAGTGTCCTTCTTACTTCAGAGCCCCCCTTACATCAGTTCCCCCTTTTTATCAATGCCCCTTCTTACATTACTTCCTCCTTACATCAGTGTCCCCCCTTACAATAGTGCTTTTTTTGCATCAAAGCCCCCCTAACATCAGTGTTCCCCTTTACATCAGTTTGGCCCCTTACATCAGAGTCCCCTTACTTCAGTACTCCCCTTTATATCAATGATCCCTATTACATAAATGCCCCCAGTGCCCCCCCCACAATAGTGTCTTCCTTGCATCAAGGTACCCCCTTACATTAGTGTCCCCCCTTACTTCAGAGCCCCCCTTACATCAGTTCCCCCTTTATATCAATGTCCCCTATTACATAAATGCCCCTTTACATCAGTGTCCCCCCTACAATAGTGTCTTCCTTGCATCAGAGTGCCCCCTTACATTAGTGTACCTCTTACTTCAGAGCCCCCCCCCCTTACATCAGTTCCCCCTTTATATCATTCCAAGTGCAATATTCCCTACGCACGCATTCAAGAAACTGGCTATTCAGTAATGCTGGGTGCTGTAATGGCCATAGGCTGGAAACTGTGGATTATCAAAGTGAAGAAAATGTCATCAGCACACCAAGCATTCCTTAAAAGGGATTTATTTTCATGGTCATATAATAAACACACAGCTGAATTCTTGGTGTGCTGATGACATTTACTTCCCTTTATGTCAGTGTCCCATGTTGTATTCAATTCCCTATCTTACATCAGTGTCCCCCCTACAATAGTGTCATCCTTGCATAAGAGCCCCCCCTTACATCAGTTCCCCCTTTATATCAGTGTCCCATATTGTATGTGTAGCACTGCCCCCTAGAGGGCTGCTGGATTTTTCACCTTTTCGGGTCCCTCTGGGTTACCGGTAGCAACTGCATGCAGAATCTAAAAACTTTACTCCCCGGGTCAGTCAATGATCAGTCTAGGGGTTTTGGTTGCTTTTGTTGTTTTATTATAAATAAGGATGGGAGAAGGGATGAGTGGGATACTCCAGAACATGAACTATTCACAATGCTGAGGACTTCTATCTGAGGATGCGGCTAGCCGCTAGATGAATCTGAGGTAAAGTTCCTGAATAAACACTTGCTTAGCACTTGTCTTCGGGGTACTCGCCTAGCACCCCTTTTCACTCCACCAGCTGACACCCGTCCTCTGACTACTCTACTCCGGGGTGGCCCCCTTCCTGGTCAGGCCCTTAGACACGATGCCCTGTACTTACGATACGGTTTTTCTCAGGTTCTCCAGTATCTCAACTCCTCTCAGTCAGCTCTCCTGGACCTCTTGGTTCAGCTCCTTCCTTCTGGCTCATCAGGCCTGTGACCGTACATCAACTGCTGCAGAAGAGGAGGCAGCCGCCACCCTCCTTCCAGGACTCTGCTCATCAGCCAAAGACCCTGAGCACATGGCATTTATACCACACCCCACAATGCACCGAGACAACCAGTCTGTGCTAATCACTGGGGCTGTATCAAAGCCTGTGTACCCATTGGCCAGGTTTCCTCCACTGTCCAATGTGCCTCCCCATTGGACCAGTGGGGACACTCCCCAAGACCAGATGAATCACACACTGCGAACATTGAGCAGACCGAACTCACAGATCCTTCTCTCTGTTAAGCATAAAGCAATATAGAATGTACCTGCTGCTCCTCTGATAGGCAGACAGAGCCAAAAGCTATACTCACTCTCTAGTACCTACCTAGGAGGGTGCAAAATATTCAATTCCCCATCTTACATCAGTGTCCTCCCTTACATCAATTCGCCCTCACATCAGTGCCCACCTAAAATAGTGCCTTTCTTGCATCAGAGCTCCCCCCTTACATCAGTACTACCTTACATAAGAGTCCACCCTTACATTAATGTACCCCCTTACGTCAGAGTATCCCCCTTACATCAGTACTACCTTACATAAGAGTCCACCCTTACATCAATGTACCCCCTTACGTCAGAGTATACCCCTTACATCAATACTACCTTACATACTAGTCCACCCTTACATCAATGTACCCCCTTACATCAGAGTATTCCCCTTACATCAGTACTACCTTACATAAGAGTCCATCCTTACCTCAATGTACCCCCTTATGTCAGAGTATCCCCTTACATAAGTACTACCTTACATAAGAGTCCACCCTTACATTAATGTACCCCCTTACATCAAAGTATCCCCCCTTACATCAGTACTACCTTACATAAGAGTCCACCCTTACATCAATGTACCCCCCTTACGGCAGAGTATCCCCCTTACATCAATTCCTCCATCATACACTGATGATCAGTGTGTCCTCCTTACATCACTGTACCCCCCTTCTTATATCAGTGTGCCCCCCTCCTTATATAAGCCATGCCCACCCAGGGAAGGCCTTACCTTGCTCACTCCTTCATCATGTACACACAAACTTTCCTGGGAATTCTTACGCAGCCCACATCCTCTGCCACTCAATGTAGCGCCTGGGGCACATGCACCCCCTAACTGAAAAAAACATTTTATGTGTTTCTAACAATAGGGAACCTCATGCATTTTCGAGTCATATTTTCAATTTTGTCTTCTTTTTCTGAATTCAAATTATACGCAGAGCCCAAAGATGTTCACCTTAAAGAAATCCCTGTTACTCCTTTTCTTTCTTGGGACCGTCTCCTTATCTCTCTGTGAGCAAGAGTAAGTGTGAATAAGACTTTGTTTTAATTAAAAGTATAGATAGCTTTTAAAGCTTAAAGTGTTACTAAACCCACATCAGTAAAATCAGTCTGTATATGCAGTAAAGCATGCTTGTTATACTCACTGTGGATTGTATAAAAAGGCTGTTTGATCCTGTATGCACAGATCCTCCTCTTCTTGTATTGCCCCCAAAACATGTCTGGATCAGACAGAGTGAGTGGAGTCAGGCTGCACATGCTCATTTTGGTGTGTATTGCTTGAGAGTTTTTTTTTTCTTGGAATAGTGCATGTGATCAGCACAGGGCCAATCAGCACTGTCCAGACAGAGGGTCAGGGGTCCTGCATTCTGATAGGACTGCCAGTGCAGTATGAAAACTCCTTCTACAAGCTATACCCAGGCACTGATAGTAGTCACAAGACTAATATATACTGCTGATGAGAAAAGATATTTAGCAGTTTATATTTACTAAAATAACTGTATTTCCATGCTCTGTGTACTGTAGGAGACCAGATATAGTGACTGCAGGTTCCTAGGGAGACCAGATATAGTGACTGCAGGCTCCTGGGGAGACCAGATATAGTGACTGCAGGCTCCTGGGGAGACCAGATATAGTGACTGCAGGCTCCTGGGGAGACAAGATATAGTGACTACAGGCTCCTGGGGAGACCAGATTTAGTGACTGCAGGCTCCTGGGGAGACCAGATATAGTGACTGCAGGCTCCCGTTGAGACCAGATATAGTGAATGCAGGCTCCTGGGGAGACCAGATATAGGGAATGCATGGTCCTGGGGAGACCAGATATAGTGAATGCAGGGTCCTGCGGAGACCAGGTATAGTGACTGCAGGCTCCTGGGGAGACCAGATATAGTGACTGCAGGCTCCTGTTGAGACCAGATATAGTGAATGCAGGCTCCTGGGGAGACCAGATATAGTGAATGCATGGTCCTGGGGAGACCAGATATAGTGAATGCAGGGTCCTGCGGAGACCAGATATAGTGACTGCCGGCTCCTGGGGAGACAAGATTTACTGAATGCCGGCTCCTGGGGAGACCAGATATAGCGAATGCAGGCTCCTGGGGAGACCAGATATAGTGACTGCAGGCTCCTGTTGAGACCAGATATAGTGATTGCAGGCTCCTGGGGAGACCAGATATAGTGAATGCAGGCTCCTGAGGAGACCAGATATAGTGAATGCAGGCTCCTGGGGAGACCAGATATAGGGAATGCATGGTCCTGGGGAGACCAGATATAGTGAATGCAGGGTCCTGCGGAGACCAGATATAGTGAATGCATGGTCCTGGGGAGACCAGATATAGTGAATGCAGGGTCCTGCGGAGACCAGATATATTGACTGCCGGCTCCTGGGGAGACAAGATTTAGTGAATGCCGGCTCCTGGGGAGACCAGATATAGCAAATGCAGGCTCCTGGGGAGACCAGATATAGTGACTGCAGGGTGCTGGGTTTAGTAACACTTTAAATAGGGGTAATCCACTAAACATATAGGTGAAATGCATATACAGTGCCTTGAAAAAGTATTCATACCCCTTGAAATTTTCCACATTTTGTCATGTTACAACCAAAAACGTAAATGTATTTTATTGGGATTTTATGTGATAGACCAACACAAAGTGACACCTAATTGTGCAGTGGAAGGAAAATGATAAATGGTTTTCATTTTTTTTTTACAAATAAATATATGAAAAGTGTGGCGTGCATATGTATTCCCCCCCCCCCCCCCCCCTCGAGTCAATACTTTGTAGAACCCTTTCTCTGCAATTACAGCTGCAAGTCTTTTTGGGGATGTCTCTACCAGCTTTGTACATCTAGAGAGTGACATTTTGCCCATTCTTCTTTGCAAAATAGCTCAAGCTCTGTCAGATTGGGTGGAGAGCATCTGTGAACAGCAATTTTCAAGTCTTGCCACAGATTCTCAATTGGATTTAGGTCTGGACTTTGACCGGGACATTTTAACACATGAATATGCTTTGATCTAAACCAGGGGTGTCAAACTCAATTTCATCAGCATTATGGTTGCCTTTGAAGGGCCAGTTATATTTGTTTAGATTTGATGTCTGATTAGATGTCCAGAGCACCCCACGCCCCCTTACACCCTAACATGAGATGTAAGAGCCCCCCCCCACCATAAGAAGTCTAGAAACACCCTCCTTTTCTTACAATACGATGCACCCCCTTCCCTTGTGCTGCTGCCAGGAAGAAGATGCAGGTAGATCTAGGTCTGGAATGGAGCCAGAGGAGGGCTGGAGTCAGCTTCCAGAGTCTGCTGAATGCTGAGACCAGGGGAGGGAGAGGCAAGGTGGTGTTGCAGCTGCACAGAGAGGTGCAGGATCTGTAGTTATGCCCTCCTCTCTGCTGCGGACCGCTGAGAAGGGGGGGGGTGGGCAAAGATGAGCCTTTCTGCAGCTGCAGAGGAGTCCAGGTTCTGGCAAAGGAGTTCTGTGCTCTCTGCTGCCGACTACAGAGACAAGGGGGGTGCAGCAGCTGCAGGAGAGGTTTGAGGGCCACATGAAATGGCCTGGGGGGGGGGGCAGAATTCGGCCCACGGGCCTTGTGTTTGACACCTGTGATCTAAACCATTCAATTGTAGCTCTGGCTGTATGTTTAGGGTCGTTCTCCTGCTGGAAGGTGAACCTCCGCCCCAGTCTTAAGTTTTGCAGACTCTAACAGGTTTTTTTCTAAGCTTCCTCAGTATTTGGCTCCATCCATATTCCCATCAACTCTGACCAGCTTCCCTGTCCCTGCTGAAGAAAAGCATCTCCACAACATGATGCTGCCACCACCATATTTCACAGTGGGGATGGTGTGTTCAGGGTGATGTGCAGTGTTAATTTTCTGCCACACACAGCGTTCTGCTTTTAGGCCAAAAAGTTCAATTTTGGTCTCATCTGACCAGAGCACCTTCTTCCACATATTTGCTGTGTCCCCGACTTGGCTTCTCGCAAACTGCAAACAGGACTTCTTATGGCTTTCTTTCAGGAATGGCTTTCTTCTTGCCACTCTTCCATAAAGGGCAGATTTGTGGAGCTCACGACTAATGGTTGTCCTGTGGACAGATTCTCCCACCTGAGCTGTGGATCTCTGCAGCTCCTCCAGAGTTACCATGGGCTTTTTGGCTGCCTCTCTGATTAATGCTCTCCTTGCCCAGCCTGTCAGTTAAGGTGGATGGCCATGTCTTGGTATATTTGCAGTTGTGCAGTTGTGCGAAACTCTTTCTTTTTGAGAGAGCGAATGGAGAGAGAGAGAGAGTGAAGGGGGGGGGGGGTTGAGAGAGAGAGGGAGGGTGAGAGAGAGGGGGGGGTGAGAGAGAGGGGGGAGAGAGAGATGAGAGAGAGGGGGAGAGAAAAATGAGAGAGGGGTGGGAGAAAAATATAGAGGGGTGAGAGAGAAAACGGGTGAGAGAGAGAGTGGGTAGGAGAGAGAGGGTAGAGAGAGAGAGGGGTGGTGAGAGAGGTGAGAGACAGGGGGGGGAGAGAAAGAAGAGGGATTGGAGAAAAAGAAAGTGGAGAGAGAGAAGAGGGTGAGACAAGGGTTGAGAGAGAAAGGGGAAGAGAGAGAAAGGGGGGTGAGAGCGAAGGGGGTGAAAGAAAGACAGGGGGTGAGGGGGGGTGAGAAAGTGAGGGGGTGAGAGACGGAGGGAGAGAGAGATAGAGAAAAGGCAGAGAAGGGGGTAAGGGAATGATTGAGTGAGAGAGAGGAGTGTGAGAGAAAAAGGGGGCATGAGAGAAAGAGAGGGGGTGAGTGGGGGGTGGGGTAGAGAAGGGGGTGAGAGTGAGGGTGATGAGAGAGTGAGGGGGTGAGAGAGATAGGTGAGAGAGAGTGAGCAGGGGAGAGAGAGGGGGTGAGTGAGAGATAGGGGGGGAGAGATAAAGAGGGGGAATTAGAGAAAGAGAGGGGGCGAAAGACAGGGTGTGTGAGAGAGAGAGAGAAGAGGTGAGGGGATGAGAGAGAGAGAGGGGGGAAAGAGAGAAGGGGGTGAGGTAAAGAGGGGGAAGGAAGGGCAGAAATAAGGGGTGAGGGAGGGACAAGAGAGAGAGAAGGGGGTAAGAGAGCGATTGAGTGAGAGAGAGGGGCTGAGAGAGGGGGGGAGAAAAGGGGGTGGGAGCAAGGGTGATGAGAGAGTGAGGGGGTGGGAGAAAGTGAGGGGGAGAAAGAGAGAAAGGGAGTGAGTGACAGACAGGGGGTGAGAGAGAGAGAGGGGGAGAGCTAAAGAAGGGGAATTAGAGAAAGAGAGGGGGCGAGAGACAGGGTGTGTGTGTGTGTGTGAGAGAGAGAGAGAAGAGGTGAGGGGGTGAGAGAGGGGGGAAGAGAGAGAGGGGGGAGAGATAAAGTGGGGGAAGGAAGGGCAGAGTAAAGGGGTGAGGGAGGGACAAGAGAAAGAGAGAAGGGGGTAAGAGAGAGGGGGCTTCCTCAGTAGGCCTACTGAGGAAGCCTATTGGAGGGCGCTACACGTCTAGGAGGGAGGAGCTGAGCCTGTGACATCACACTACCCCCGCTGTGTATGAGGAGAGTGATAAGACAGCTGATGTAGATTTGATACAAATGCTTTTTACTGTTTTATCTTGTAAGTGTATTCCATCGGGGGTTTTAATAAATAGTTAAACAGGAGAGCACTATGTATCTGCCTCTTTGTTTCCTATGGTCCGGTTGTTGAACGTGGACACAGGGGTGAGAGATAACTGAGACTCAAAAGGAAAGAAAGCAGTAATCCCCAAGAGCAGGGTGATATTTGATGATGGGCCTGATTATTTCTATTTCGAGGTGATCAGGTTTTTCACCTATTGTTGGGAGCACATACAACACAAGAGGAAGGATTTATCACTGAACGGAGGAAGACGGGATTTAGATGGACTTTTATATATGAGTGGAAAGGATTATTATTATTATTTTTAGATGTTTTTTGTGCAGCAATCTCAATTGGAGAGAATGACACTATAATAGAATGCGCTGCACTATGAAGATATAAATTCAATTTTTGTTTGGTGTTGTGAGATAACTCGTTCAAGTGATCACTAGATCAAGTGTTCAACTTCCAAAAATGTTGAAATTATTTTGAGCTATTTATCTGAGCTATATTGTTTTTTAGGTTCCATATGTTGAGATGTTTTTGATTGCGCTGATTGCCACTATATACTTGAAGTATTTTGAATTGGATCTTAGAAAGACCTGGAGGTTTGAGGTTTAAGAGTGCAAATTGAGCTAAGAATATGACCAGAGAGACCATTGGTTTCAAGGTCACCATACTATTGGGCAAGATATATGGAGAAAAGTTCCTGAGTAAGAATATGGATATCTTGGATTCCCCTCTACATCCTTCCTTGTAAGCTGGCCATACGCTGGTAGAATTTTGTTATGAGATTATCATTTTCAGATTGATTTCCTAATGGTTAGTGGGGTGAAACCAATTATTGTTCTTGCCCGTAATGATGAACAAATTTTAAGAAACTGGATGAAAATCTTTGATCAAATGAGTAAAATTCTAACGATAAATGCGATTTTGGTTTGTGATAAATTGCACATAGTGTAATGTGCATGCTCTAAGACACAAAAGAAACCTTTTTAACCACTTGCGACCAGCTGCCGTGTATTTACTGCGGCAAAGTGGCGCTATTCCACGAAACGACATACCTGTACTTTGTTTAGTTCAAAAGCCACTAGATGGCACCATCACGCCACCGGAGGCAAGATTGTGCCATGACTGGCTAGCATGGATGTTAATCAATGGGTCCTGGGGACACGATATCCTCCAGCACCAGCAATCATCCCTGGGAAAGGCAGAACGGCGATCTGCCTATGTAAACAAGGCAGATTGCCATTCTACTATTGTGCCATGATTAGTTAGCATAGATGTCAATCAACGGGTCCTACAGACGCAATGTCTGCCAAGCCACCCTGGGATCATCCCCGGGAGAGGCAAAATGGCGATCTGCCTATGTAAACAAGGCAGATTGCCATTCTACTATTGTGCCGTGATTGGCTAGCATGGATGTCATTTAATGGGTCCTGCGGACGCGATGTCCGCCGGCCACCCGAGATCATCCCCGGGAGAGGTAGAACGGCGATCTGCCTATGTAAAAAAGGCAGATTGCCTTTCTGTTATTGTGCCGTGATTGGCTTGGTATAGATGTCAATCAACGGGTCCTACAGACGCAATGTCTGCCAAGCCACCCGAGATAATCCCCGGGAGAGGCAAAACGGCGGTCTGCCTACGTAAACAAGGCAGATTGCCGTTCTGCTATTGTGCCGCGATTGGCTAGCATGGATGTCAATCAATGGGTCCTGCGGACGCAATGTCTGCCGGCCCCGCGAGATCACCCCCGGGAGAGGCAGAACAGCGATCTGCCTATGTAAACAAAGCAGATTATCTTTCTGCTATTGTGCCGTGATTGGCTAGTATAGATGTCAATCAACGAGTCCTATGGACGCGATGTCTGCCGGCCATCCAAGTTAATCCCCGGGAGAGGCGACAAGGCAGATTGCCGTTCTGCTATTGTGCCGTGATTGGCTAGCATGGATGTCAATCAATGGGTCCTGCGGACGCAATGTCTGCCGGCCACCCGAGATCACCCCTGGGAGAGGCAGAACAGCGATCTGCCTATGTAAACAAGCCAGATTGCCAATCTGCTATTGTGCTGTGATTAGCTAGCATGGATGTCAATCAATGGGTCCTGGGGATGCGATGTCCACCAGCCACTCGCGATCATCCCCAGGGGAGGAAGAGTGGCGATCTGCCTATGTAATAGAGGCAGATTGCCGGTCTGCTATTGACACCAATACAGTGATCAGTGCTAAAAAAAAAAAAGGAACTGTCACTGCACTAATGACACTGGCAGGGAAAGGGTTAACATCAGAGGCAATCAAAGAGTTAGGGGTGTCCGTAGGGGGAGCTTAATAACTGTGTGGGGGTTGCTCTGATTGGGGGAAGACAGAGATCCCGGTTTATGCTTAGCAGGAACACAAGGTCTCCATCTTGTCCCCTTGCAGAACGGTGATCTGCCTTGTGTACATAGGCAGATCACCGTTCTGCCTCTCCCAGGGATGATCACGGGTGGCCGGCGGACATCGGGTCCATCGGACCCGCTGGTTGATATCAGCGCTAGCCAATACCGGCGCGATCAAGCCTCCTGTGGCGCAATGGCTCCATCTAGTGGCTATTAAACAAAACGACGTTCAGGTACCTCGTTTCGCGCAATAGCGCCACATTGCTGCAGTAAATACACAGCGGCAGGTCGGCAAGTGGTCAATGTGGTCATAGAATAGTAGTCACTGGGTCATAAAATATGGATTTTTGGTTCCAGTGAGATACAGTTTTTGTGTAATGATCAATGTTGTTTTATGTAACGATAACTGTGTCTTCTCCAAGGAGAGGTGCCGATGAAGACGAAGTTATAGAGGAAGAAGTAAAAAGAGGTATCATGAGTACAATCAAAGGTGCAGCCACGAATGCGGCCGTGACTTTGCTGGATAAGTTACAATGTAAAATTACTGGAACTTGTTAAAACGTGAATTGGAAGTCATCTGATGTGGAATATCATTTAGCTAAATACTAAATAAAAAATAAAAATATCATATACCTTGTTTTCTTTTTCTTTATTATTTTTATATGATGATCCTATTGTAGTTGGAGGAAATAAAGTCCTTAGAGAACTTTCCAGGGAATGTAATCACTTATCAACGGTCAGTTGGATCCATCAGCCCCACTGATCCGGATAGCAGGGAAGGACTGGGCCAGGGGTCAGGGGAGCAATTGCCCCCTGGGCCACTCTGATGCCCTGTAACAAGGTTACACCGCTTCTGCTACAGACATGCCTAAATGATTCCTGGTGAAGAAAAAGAAGTAAAAAGCCCCCACGGCTGACCTAGTGAGTGCAGGTTGAAGACAAGGACATTGCGCAGGACTCCCCCCCCCCCCCCCCAAGCATGGATGGTGTAAGCTGTGTCTGAACAGAGGCTGGTTCCCTGCCCCATTGGAGCCAGCCCTGACTGAGCTGTCCCAGCTCCCCCCACTCGCCCCCTGCTGGCCAGGTTGGGAACCAGGATTCAGCTGGTGAGTAGAGAGTATCGGGAGTGGAGCTTCAGCCTGGAATGGGGATCAGGAGGAAGACGGGAAGAGGGAGAGTGGGAGGGGGGCCGAGTCGCTGCACCATGGGCCTCTGGTTTGTACTTGCCCCCTGGGCTCAAAGTTTCCAGTCTGCCCCTGCCGGATAGACGTGTACAGGAGGAAAAAAAATGTTTTGTTTGATTTTGATTCAATAGTTAACCTGTTCCCGACCGCCACAGTTACACGGCGGCAGGCAGCCGCTCACAGGCAAATCGCCGTAGCTGTATGTCGGGCTCGTTCTCGAGGCTAGGGGGCAAGGGCGGGGAAGCCGATGCAGCAGGCAGACAGCTCCGATTGCCTCCTGACACCCGCGATCGCTCCCCACTGAGAGAGAATGGTCGGCTGTTGTAAACACAGCTGATCGTTCTTCTCCCTGGAATGATCATAGAGACCATGCGATCCTTCTATATAGGATCACATGTCTCTATGATCATTTCAAAAGCCCAACCCCCCCACAGTTAGAATCACTCCCCTAGGCTTACATTCAACCCTTTGATCACCAATAGTATTAACAACTTCCCTGCCAGTGTCATTATTACAGTAGCAGTGAATATTTTTAGCACTGATTACTGTAGTATTGTCACTAGTCCCCCCAAAAATGTCAAAAATGTCAGTTAGGGGTCCGATCTGTCTGCTGCAATGTCGCAGTCCCACAAAAAAAAACGCAGATCGCCGCCATTACTAGTAAAAAAAAAAAAAAAAAACAATAAAAATTGACATAAATCTTTCCCGTAGTTAGTAGACGCGATAACTTTTGTGCAAACCAATCAAAATACGCTTATTGCGATTTTTTTTTACCAAAAATATGTAGCAGAAAACAAATTTGCTTAAAATGTTAAAAAATTTAGATTTTTAAAAAAAAAATTTTGAGAATGTCAGAAAGTGAAAAATATTGTTTTTTTTTTTTTTTTTTTTTTTTAGAATTGTCGCTCTTTTTTGGTTTATAGCGCAAAAAATAAAAATCGCAGAGGTGATCAAATAGCACCAAAAGAAAGCTCTATTTGTGGGAAAAAAAGGACATCAATTTAATTTAGGTACAGCGTCGAACGACCGCGCAATTGTCCCTTAAAATAACGCAGTGTCGAATCGCAAAATAGGGGGGAAAATCTTCCGGGGCTGAAGTGGTTAAAAAAAATTAGACTAATGACTGAACAACAACAACAAAGAAGATATAAAAAGTGTTTCGCTTTTGTGTCCAGACATGCTTTGTTTATCTCAGAAAGTCAAGTAAATGCAAATTCAGAATACAAAATTAATTTTTCCATAAAATAAATCCATCACCTTTTTTTTTTTCGTAGCCACAACTGATTGTGTTCAGCTTATCATAACTAAGGTCGACATTGATTAAAATTAAAAAAATCTTTCTATAATTTATATGTACACGGGAGTCACCAACTTTTATTATGTCCGTAGGCTCTGATCCCAGGATAGCCTCCCGAAGTCGCTTTAGCTAGAAAAATGATTTAAAATGTACCCAATGGTCAACTTAAAATTGACATTTTTTAACCACTTCTGGACCGGAAGGATATATTTTGCAATTTGGCACTGCGTTACTTTAACGGACAATTTCGTGCGACGCTGTACCCTAATAAAATTGATGTCCTTTTTTCCCCCACAGAGTTTTCTTTTGGTGGCATTTGATCGCCTGTGCGATTTTAATTTTTTGTGCTATAAACAAAAAAAAAAAAAGCAACAATTCTGAAAAAAAACAATATTTTTCACATTCTGCTATATAACACCCCCCCAAAAAACAAATGTAAAAATCAAATTTTTTTTTAACATTTTAGGCCAATTTGTTTTCTAATATATATTTTTCTAGTAAAAAAAAAAATTGCAATAAGCGTATTTTGATTGGTTTGCGCGAAAGTTATTGCGTCTACTAACTACGGGAAAGATTTATTTTACTATTTACTAGTAATGGCAGCGATCTGCGATTTTTAGCGGGACTGCGACATTGTGGTGGACAGATCGGACCCCTGACTGACATTTTTGACACTTTTGGGGGGACCAGTGACACTACAGTAATCAGTGCTAAATAATATGCACTGTCACTGTAATAATGACACTGGCAGGGAAGGGGTTATTACAGTAAGTGATCAAGGGGTTAAATGTGCACCTAGGATGTGTACCTAGGGGTGTGTTTCTAACTGTATGGGGGAGAGGCTTGTCAAATTACCATAGAGACATGTGTTCCTATATAGAATAATTGATAATTTCAGAGAGAAGAACGGTCAGATGCATTTACAACAATAATCCTTCTCTCTCGGTGGGGAGCAATCGCGGGTGTCAGGCGGCAATTAGAGCCGCTTGCCCCATGCATCGGAGTCCCTGCTGACGAGCGGGGCGGGAGCGCGCCACCTGCGGTGCGCGCTTGCCACCTAGCTGCAGGTGTGCTACCGATGTATACGTCGGTTCGCGCAGGAGGGCCGCCCTGCCGCAGTTATATGGGAAGCGGTTAATTTACACCCATGAGAATTTTTTAGAACCAATCAGCGGCATTTCCTCACAAGGGAGACCTGCACAGGTAATCAGGGCACTGATCATCAGTGCAGCCCCAGCCAGGGCCGCTGATAAGGCAGTACAGCCAGCCCTACTGTACTGGGCCCAGGCCTCATTAGTTCAAAAGGGGGGCCCGGGCACCTGCTGAGCAGGAGGTTCGGCAGTATTGCTGACTCTTATGCAGTGCCACCAGCTTCTACTTTTTTTTTTCTCCCTCCAGCTGCAGGTGAACCAGTTCTAGGATCTGCGCTCCCTGCTGTCTGGGACCTAAAAGGTTGAAATGAAAGATCATCCAGATCATGTGATTATTAGTGTTGATTTTTAGAAAATGTCTAATGAGAATTTTGTGTAAGCGTAACTTTCCTAAACAATACTAGTTGATAGGCTTGTTTCCGGCTAGTTGATAGGCTTTTTTCCGGCTAGTTGATAGGCTTGTTTCCGGCTAGTTGATAGGCTTGTTTCCGGCTAGTTGATAGGCTTGTTTCCGGCTTTAATTGAAATTAGACTCAGCCAGTCCACCAGTATTTTCAGAAAGAGGTCAGCAACAACAGTCCTCATATTTCTTATTACAAGTCTTCTTTAGGTCCGGGTCACACTTATGCGATGCGGGATGTTCCCGCATCGCAAACGCACCCCTGGCAATTCACACTGCCATATGCAATACGCTGGGGGTGTCAATGAAATGTTAACGACACCCCCATTTTGATTGCATATCGCAGTGCGATCTTTACAGTTCGCACAGGATCGGATCGCACAAGTGTGAACCACTGTGCGATCCGATCCTGATGCGGCTGAAAAAAAGGGTCCTGTGCGTCTTTGCTGCGGGTGCAGTGCAAATTTAGCCATACAAAGTGTATGGCTGAATTCGCAGCGCACAGCCGATCGCATGTAATGAAGGAGCAGTGCGCTCCGATATTACTTGCGATCGACGCAGCCGCAAGAATGTGAACCGGCACTTAAGGTTACACCACACACAATGTTTATTATTCTCACCTAATATTTGTATTTGAAGTCATTCCTTTCTTAAGACCCCATGTGATTTCATTCTGAAACATAATAAGCTGCTTTTATTTGTATATTTGCTTATAGCCGTGTGTGTTGACAGGTAATCAAAGCCGAAAAACATTTTGATTAAACTGAATTCCTACTATTATATTAACCACTTGCCATCCAGCCACTGTGTTAACACGGCTATACAGGACAAGCATGGCTCGCAGTCTGCACACTAATTCCTCCCAAAGGCGTTCTATCGGGTTGAGGTCCAGACTCTGTGCAGGACAGTCAAGTTCCTACACCCCAAACTCATTCATCCATGTCTTTATGGACCTTGATTTGTGCACTGGTGTGCAGCCATGTTGGAATAAGAAAGGGGCCATCCCCAAACCGGAAGACAGTTTGCCAAAAGAAGTGGGTTATGGCGTTGCTCTTTAGTGCCCCCAAATATTTGTAAACAAAAGTAGTATTAATTGGTAAATGCAGAGGCGTAACTAGAACCTTCAGGGCCCCGGTGCAAGAAACCATGAAGGGCCCCCCGGACCCCTGGCCAGGGCCCTTCCCTTCAAGCCTGGGGCTCTTTCCACTGATCCTGGGGCCCTTTACTCTCATTGCGGGACCCTTTCACAGGTTTAGCCTGTGGGCCCCCTTCCTGCCATCTTGGGGCCTCCCCACGGTGGTAGAATGCCAGGGCCCGGTCTCAAATGTGACCTTTGCGATCCTGGAAGTTCACCCACTGGTGTCAGTAGTTTTTATTTTTTGGTATTTTAAAAGTATTATTTTTTATCATTTTATTAAATTTTTTTACAATGTCACTGACTATGACTCTGTCCATTCAGAAAAGGAAGGAGCTGGTAAATTACATATTTACTGACCCCTTCCTGGTTCTCTATTGTGACACATCCCCTGCAGCAGCCGGCAGGAGAGGGAAGAGAGCACAGTGGGGGGGGGGGGGGGGGGCAGCACAGTAGGGGGGGGGCAGGAGAGCACAAAGGGGGCCCAGAGACAGCAGAACACAAGTGAACTGGATAGGAGGAGTGGCGGGGCAGCATACAGAGGAACCAATCTCCTCCATTTTCCTCCTGCAGCTACAGGAGGAAAAAGGAGGACAGTGATTTCTCTACATGCTGCCCCCTCCGCCCCTCCTATCCAGGTTTACAGGGGAGCCGCACAGGCCCACTGGAGCATGGGGCCTGGTTGCAATTGCAACCCCTGCAACCCCTGTAGTTATGCCCCTGGGTAAAACCTGTGCAAACCATTGAAGGTGCACATTACGCCCAAAAAAAGTGCAAGTGCTAACTAAGAACCGAACTCACTTGGTGAATACATATATATAAAAAACATACATTTATTAGTGGAAAAAAGTTGATGATTCCTACAAAATGAGTTCATAAAATTAAAAAAAATGTGAAGTCCTGTGAATTGAGAATGTGCACAGTGTCCTTTTAATATCCACTCGTGATCTTGTTGCTCCTTCTAGTGCCACCAGTGGAATGCCCCCCCATAATGCAGCCCCTTATCCCCCCCCCCCCCCCACAATGCAGCTCCTAAAACATTCTGCATATAGACAAGGTGCTGTTGCATGTAGATCTGACTTCCTGATAAATTTAATTTTTGCTTTAATTACCATGGTATAAAATAATTGATAGGGGGGCCTTTTGGTGGGCGTGATCTTTTTTTTTGGGGGGGGCGGCAGCTTTTCATTCTTTGACCCAGGCAGCACAATGTCTTGGGCCAGCCCTGGCACTCACCAGATATCCTAGCCCTTTCAAAAGGGGTGTCTCGCTGTATATAGATATGTCTGGTTTAACATGGCTGCTCCACGGTCTCCTTAGACTCCCCCATGTATGCAATGGTATAGTGGCATCCTCTTGTATGGGTCAATAGGGTAAGAAAAAAACAGCCCCCATAGTGTAAAAATGTATATGCAGATTTTATTGATAAAAGTAGTGGACTTACATAAAATATTCAGTCACTCACGTGAACATCCAGTAAGTCTGGGACGCCGTGCGCTCCACAGACACAAACCACAAAACCGGAAGCTGCGCAATGACGCTTGACTCCGCCCATACCCAAACTGTTCCCACAAAGTTGGGAGCATGAAATTGTCCAAAATGTCTTGGTATGCTGACACCTTAAGAGTTTCCTTCACTGGAACTAAGGGGCCAAGCCCAACCCCTGAAAAACAACCCCACACCATAATCCCCCCTCCACCAAATGATTTGGACCAGTGCACAAAGCAAGGTCCATAAAGGCATGGATGAGCGAGTTTGGGGTGGAGGAACTTGACTGGCCTGCACAGAGCCCTGACCTCAACCTTAAGCACTTAAGCCCCGGAAGATTTTACCCCCTTCCTGACCAGGGGGTATTTTGCGATTCGGCACTGCGTGACTTTAACGGACAATTGCGCGGTCGTGCGATGCTGTATCTAAATGAATTTGGCGTCCTTTTTTTTCCCACAAACAGAGCTTTATTTTGGTGGTATTTGATCACCTGTGCAATTTTTTGATCACGCGCTATAAACAAAAAAAGAGCGTAAATTTTGCAAAAATAACAATATTTTTCACATTTTTTTATATGAAATTCCCCCCCCCCAAAAAAATGTAAAAATCTAAATTTTTTAACATTTTCGGCCAATTTGTTTTATGCTACATATGTTTGGTAAAAAAAAAAATCGCAAAAAGCGTATTTTGATTGGTTTGCGCAAAAGTTATCGCGTTTACTAACAAAGGGAAAGATTTTTGTCATTTTTGGTGTTTTTTTTTTAACACGTAATGGCGGCGATCTGCGATTTTTTTGCGGTACTGCGACATTGGGGCGGACAGATCGGACCCTTGACTGACATTTTTGACACTTTTGGGGTTACCAGTGACATTTCTACAGTAATCAGTACTATACATATGCACTGTTACTGTAAAAATACACTGGCAGTGAAGGGTTAACTTTTTTTGAAAGGGAGGGGCTATGTGTGTCCCTAGGGGCGTGATTCTTACTGTGATTGGCTGTGGCTTCAGATGTATGAACGGTGATCAACGGTTCTACATAGTAGAACCGTATGATCATCCTTCATACACAGGGGAGAATGACAGGCGGCTTGTTTACATCTGCCTGCCTTTCTCCCTCTCCCCCGACGATCGCAGAGTGACTGGCGGACATCGGGTCCACCGGTCACACGCGCGGGGGAGTGAGTGACCGCGCGGGAGCTGGAGCGTGCCTCCGGCGGTGCGCGCTCACTCCCTAGACCCTCACAGGCTAGCGACGTAGACCTACGTCGCTTTGCCTGTGAGGGGCTGACTGCCGACGTAGATCGGCGTTAGGCAGTCGGCAAGTGGTTAAACACCTTTGGGGTGAATTAGAGCACAGACTGCGAGCCGGGCCTTCCCTCAAACATCAGTGCCTGACCTCACAAATGCGCTTCTGGAAGAATGGTCAAACATTTCCATAGACACCCTCCTAAACCTTGTGGACAGCCTTCCCAGTTATAGCTGCAACGGGTGGGCGTCCCAATATTTTTTTGTAATAATGTGTATATGCTTGGTTCCTAAAGAGCACAGAGTTGTGTGATTTTTTTTTTTTCTTAAAGTATTAAACATGTTATACTTACCTGCTCTGGGAAATGGTTTTGCACAGAGCAGCCTTGATACTCTTCTGGCATCCCCCACTCGGGCTCCTTATCTCCTTTGAGTACCACCATAGGTGGCCCAACTGCGGACCCAATAACGAGCCATACTATGTGCATCTATAGAAATACCCAGCGTGGCTTAGCCTCACCCCAGCTCCCTGCTCACAGGATATGACTGACAGCAGCAAGAGCCAATGACTCCCACTGCTACCAGAATTCCTGTGATAGAGGAAGAGAGGGGAGAGAAGGCTACAGTGCTGGATCACTGACAGGCTCAGGTAAGTTTTTATGGGGGAGAGAATAGTTAGTGGGGTGTTTTTTTTACGTTAACCACTTAAGGCTGGCCCTCCTGCGCTCTATGTCGGTCACGCGCCTGCAGCTAGGGGGCGACGGCATGCCCTCAGCACCCACTTGGCAGCGGGGACTCGGGTGCACGGGGCAGCGCGAACCGACGTATACATCGGTAGCACACCTGCAGCTAGGTGGTAATCGCGCGACGCCGATGGCGCGCTCCCGCCCTGCTCGTCACCAGGGACTCCAATGCATGGGGCAAGCGGCTCTAATCGCCGCCGGACACCCGCGATCGCTCCCCGCTGAGAGAGAAGGACGGTCGGATGTTGTAAACACAGCTGACCGTTCTTCTCCCTGGAATGATCTCAGAGCTCCTGTGATCCTTCTGTATAGGAACACAGGTCTCTATGGTCATTTCAAAAGCCCAACACCCATACAGTTAGAAAGCACCCCCTAGGCATACATTTAACCCCTTGATCACCCACTGTGTTAACCCCTTCCCTGCCAGTGTCAGTATTACAGTAACGGTGTATATTTTTAGCACTGATTATTGTAGTAATGTCACTGGTCCCCCCAAAAGTGTCAAAAATGTCAGTTGGGGGTTTGATCTGTCTGCCGCAATGTCGCAGTCCCGCTAAAAATCACAGATCGCCGCCATTACTAGTAAAAAAAAAAAAAAACAATAAAAATTACATAAATCTTTCCTGTAGTTAGTAGACGCAATAACTTTTGCACAAACCAATCAAAATACGCTTATTTGTGATTTTTTTTTTTTACCAAAAATATGTAGCAGAAAACAAAAATAAATAAAATGTTAAAAAAATTTGGGGAATGTTATATAGCAGAATGTGAAAAATATTGTTTTTTGTTTTTTTTTTTTTTTTTAGAATTGTCACTTTTTTTTGTTTATAGTGCCAAAAAAAACCAAAAAACGCAGAGGTGATCAAATACCACCAAAAGAAATCTCTATTTGTGGGGAAAAAAGGACATCAATTTTATTTGGGTACAGCGTCGCACGACTGCGCAATTGTCAGTTAAAGTAACGCAGTGCCGAATCGCAAAAAATGGTCATTAAGTGGGAAAATCTTCCGGTCCAGAAGTGGTTAATGCAGGGAATGCAATAAAGTAAATAACATCAAGGCTTTAAAACCATTTTAAATTGGCCCTCTACCATGTGATTGCTGTGCATGTAAATATAGGCTGCATGCTGCAATCATCTGTTAGAGGGAACTGACTGATTACTACAGTCATCTTGACAGTGCTATATAGTCAGAGTGTAAAGTAAAAAAAAAAAAAAAAAATAACACCACGATCAGAACATTCTCACTATAGTGACATTGTACCGCTCTCTCTATTTTTCGGAGACATTGGCTCCTGTCCTGTTGACCCTGTATGCCAGGGCAGCAACCATTGTCACTGATCAATAGCCACAGCAGTACAAAATCACTATAAGAACTCTGCACTTGCTTTGGTGACAGTATTTAACCACTTGTTGACCGTCCGCCGTGTATTTACTGCAGCAATGTGGCGCTATTGCGCGAAACTACGTACCTGCACGTCGTTTCTTTCAATAGCCACTAGATGGCGCCATCGCGCCAACGGAGGCACCATCATGCCAACGGAGGTGCAATCATGCCATGATTGGCTAGCGCTGATGTCAATCAGCAGGTCCAGCGGTCCTGATGTCTGCCAGCCACCCGCGATTATCCCTGGGAGAGGCAGAGCGGCGGTCTGCCTATTGTTAACAAAGCAGATCGCCATTCTGCAAGGGGACAATATGAAGATCCTGTGTTCGTGCTGAGGCAGGAACCCGGATCTCTGTCTTCCTCCAGTCAGAGCAACCTCTGCAACAGTTAGTAAGCACCCCCTAGGGACACACCTAATACTTTAATCACTTGCTGACCACTCACAGTAGTAATAGGCTGGCTCCCCTTCGCTGGACTCCTAGTGGTCTTGGCGTTTTTTGAGAATGTTATATATCAGAATGTGAAAAATATTGTTTTTTTTTTTTCAAAATTGTTGCTCCTTTTTTCAAAAATTTTAAATCGCACAGGTGATCAAATATCACCAAAAGAAAGCTCTATTTGTGAAAAAAAAAAGACGTAAATTTCGTTTAGGTACAGCATCGCACGACCGCACAATTGTTCGTTAAAATAACACGGTGCCGAATCGCAAAATATGGCCTGGCCAGGAATGGGGTAAAATCTAAAGTCTTAAAGTGGATAAAAATACGATCATTGAGAATTTTTTTGTCAAAGACATGTAGCTAAATACATTTTGGCCTAAATATTTTACAAAAATTTTATATATTGGATATTTTTTTACAGTCAAAGTAGAAAATGTCAATTTTATGCAAAATTTTTGCTCTTTTTTTATTAACCACTTAAGCCCCGCAAGATTCTACCCCCTTCCTGACCAGGGCCTATTTTGCGATTCGGCACTGCACAAATTTAACGGACAATTGCGCGGTCGTGCAACGCTGTACCTAAACGAATTTGACGTCCTTTTTTTCCCACAAACAGAGCTTTCTTTTGGTGGTATTTGATCACCTGTGCGATTTTTTGATCATGCGCTATGAATAAAAAAAGAGCGTCAATTTTGCAAAAATAGCAATATTTTTCACTTTTTTATATGAAATTCCCCCCCAAAAAAATTTAAAAATCAAAATTTTTTAACATTTTCGGCCAATTTGTTTTATGCTACATATGTTTGGTAAAAAAAATCGCAAAAAGCGTATTTTGATTGGTTTGCACAAAAGTTATTGCGTTTACTAACAAAGGGAAAGATTTTTGTCATTTTTGTTGGGTTTTTTTTTAACGCGTAATGGCAGCGATCTGTGATTTTTTTTGCGGTACTGCGACATTGCGGCGGACAGATCGGACCCTTGACTGACATTTTTGACACTTTTTGGTTTACCAGTGACATTACTACAGTAATCAGTGCTATAAATATACACTGTTACTGTAAAATTACACTGGCAGTGAAAGGGTTAACTTTTTTTTAGAGGGAGGGGTTATGTGTGTCCCTAGGGGCGTAATTCTAACTGTGATTGGCTGAGGCTTGAGGTGTAGGAACAGTGATCAACGGTTCTACATAGTAGAACCGTATGATCACCATTCATACACAGGGGAGAATGACAGGCGGCTTGTTTACATTAGCCGCCTGCCTTTCTCCCTCTCCACCGACGATCGCGAGTGCCCGGTGGACGATTGGGTCCGCCGGTCACACGCTCGGGGGGGGGGGTCCGTGACCACTCGGGAGCAGGAGCGCTCCTCCGGCGGCGCGCGCTCGCTCCTGAGACCCTCAGTGACGTAGACCTACCCTGCCAGTGTCATTAGTGCATTTTTTTTTTTTTTTTTTTAGCACTGATCACTTTATTAGTGTCACTGATCCCCAAAAAGTGTCAAAAGTGTCAGTTAGGTGTCCGATTTGTCTGCAGCAGTGTCGCAGTCCCACTAAATATCGCTAATCGCCGCCATTACTAGTATAAAAAAAAAAAATTCCATCAAAATAATGCATCGTTTGTAGACGTTAAAAGTTTTACACAAACCAATCAATATACACTTATTGGGATTTTTTTTTTACCAAAAACATGTAGCTTAATATATATTGTACTCAGGGGCTGACTGGCAACTTTCGGCCCAGGGGGGCAAGTACAAACGAGAGGCCCATGGTGCACGACTTGGCCCCCCACTCCCACTCTCCCTCTTCCCATCCTCCTCCTGACCCCCATTTCCAGGCTGAAGCCCTGCTCCAGGTACTCTCTACCCACCGGCCGAAACCGGGTTCCCAACCTGGCCAGCAGGAAGCAGTTGGGGGGGAACTGGGACAGCTCTGTCGGGGCTGCCTGGGGGAGGAGAATCTTCAGTGGGGCATGGAACCGGTCATACTACAGTGGGGAAAATGACTAATTGATCACCTTCAGATTTTGTAAGTTTGCCCATTTACAATGAAATGAAGGGTCCATAATTTTTATCATAGGTGTATTTTTAAATGATAGAGACAGAGTATCAACCAAAATCCAGAAAAAAAACACATGATACAAATATTATAAATTGAGTTGCAGTTCAGTGAGTAAAATAAGTATTTGATCCCCAAGCAAAACATGACTTAGTAGTTGGTGGAGAAACCCTTGTTGGCAAGCACAGAGGTCAGACGTTTCTTGTAGTTGGTGACCAGGTTTGCACACATCTCAGGAGGGATTTTGGTCCACTCTTCTTTACAGTTCTTCTCAAAATCTTTAAGGGCTCTTGGTTGTCGCTTGGCAGCTCAAAGCTCTTTCCATAAATTTGCTATAGGATTAAGGTCTGGAGACTGGCTAGGCCACTCCATGACCTTAATGTGCTTCTTCTCGAGCCACTCTTTTTTTTTTTACTTGGCGGTATGTTTTGGGTCATTGTCATACTGGAAGATCCATCCATGACCCATCTTCGGTGTTCTGGCTGAGGGAAGAAGGTTCTCATCCAAGATTTTACAATACATGGCCCCGTCCATTGGCTCTTCAATGTGTCAAAGTTGGGCTTCAATAGAGAAACAGCCCCAAAGCATAATGTTTCCACCTCCGTGCATGACTGTAGGGATGGTGTTCTTAGGGTCATAGTCAGAATTTTTCTCAACCCGAGCACCAAGTGACCTAATTCCCACTAACTAGATGGTAGTGATGGGCTGAACACCCCCTGGTCCAGTTCGCACCAGAACTCCCGTACAGGAAAAAAATTCTGGCCTCTATCAAAGTCTATGGGACCCGAACATGAAAAACCACAAGTCCCCATTTTGCTGGATATCTATACTGATATGGACTGATTAATGTGTTAGGAAAGAAAGATAGGCACATCATTTGATGGAAATGAAAATTATCACCCTACAGAGGGCTGAATTCAAAGACACCCCGAAAATCAAAGTGAAAAAATTATGCAGCAGGCGAGTCCGTGTTGCTGAAATTTCATTGCAGCAACTCAAAATCATGCTAGTAGTTTGTATGGACCCCATGTGCTTTTATGCATGCCTGGCAACGTCGGGGCATGCTCTTAATGAGACGACAGATTGTATCCTGGGGTATTTCCTCCCAGATCTGTACCAGGACATCACTGAGCTCTTGAACAGACTGAGGTGCAACCTGGTGTCGTCGGATGGACCGAAACATAATTTCCCAGAGGTGTTCTATCGGATTTAGGTCAGGCAAGCGTGGGGGCCATTCAATGGTATCAATTCCTTCATCCTCCAGGAACTGGCTGCATACTCTCACCACATGAGGCCAGGCATTGTCTTACACCAGGAAGAACCCAGGGCCACTGCACCACTGTTGGGTCTGACAATGGGTCCAAGGATTTCATCCCGATGCCTGATGATAGTCAGGGTGCCATTGTCTAGCCTGTAGAGGTCTGTGGGCCCCCCCATGGATGGATATGTCTCCCTAGACCATCACTGACCCACCACCAAACCGGTCATGCTGAATGATGTTACAGGCAGCATCACGTTCTCCACAGCTTTTCCAGACCCTTTCACGTTTGTCACATGCTCAGAATAAACCTGTTTGCACCTGTGAAAAGCACAGGATGCCAGTGGCGGGCCTGACCATTCTAGTGTTCAATGGCAAATGCCAATTGATCTCCATGGTGCTGGGCAGTGGGCACAGGGCCTACTAGAGGACATCGGCCCTCAAGCCACCCTCATGAAGTCTGTTTCTGATTGTTTGGTCAGAGACATTCACCCCAGTGGCCTGCTGGAGGTCATTTTGTAGGGCTCTGGCAGTGCTCATCCTGTTCATCTTTTCACAAAGGAGCAGATACCGGTTCTGCTGATGGGTTAAGGACCTTCTACAGCCCTGTCCAGCTCTCCTAGAGTATCTGCCTGTCTCCTGGAATCTCCTCCATGCTCTTGAGACTGTGCTGGGAGACACAGCAAACCGTCCGGCAATGGAACGTATTGATGTGCTATGCTGGAGGAGTTGGACTGCCTGTGCAACCTCTATAGGGTCCAGGTATCCCCTCATGCTACCAGTAGTGACTAGTGTTGAGCGAACACGGACTGTATTATTCGTGTTCGTACCGAATAATTGGATTTTTTGTACCCGAACACGGACACGGACACTTTACTGTATGTTCGGGTAAAAATCCGTGTTCGGTCGTTTTATTTCCGGGTTTTGCATGCTTTGGCGCTCTTTTCATGGCGGGCTTTCAACAGCCAATCAACAATCGTTTAACTGGTGTGCCTTAAGCCATCCCAGCCATGCCTGCAAATGTCTCAGTAGCTGTGATTGGCCGTCTGAAGCATGTGACCAAGTCTTTATAAGTTCGAGGCAGCCGCAGCGGCGTCATTATGCTGCTTAGATTCAGGGACAGAGCACACATCAACGTGCTGGCTGCTGATTAGGGAAAGATAGGCAGGAAAAAACCATTTGTGTCCGGATAGAATTGAGGGACAGGTCGGAGTGTTTAGGCAGGGCGAGTTGTAGGCATTTTAGGGATAGAGTCTGCTGAATTATATAGGGTCAGTGTCTTCTACAAACTACAATCGATATTGCTGTGTGGGGGGTGGGGTCTGCACTCAATCCTGATCTACGATCTCTTCTCAATCCTGTTAGGGACAGAGTCTGCTGAATTTTAGGGAAACTGTGTTCTACAAACTACAATCGATATTGCTGTGTGGTGTGGGATTGGAGATAGGCAGGTGTCAGTGATCCACATCCATTTTTCTGTGTGTGAGCTGCAGTGAACACAATCTTTTTGGGCTGCAGTGAACACAATCTTTTTGGGCTGCAGTGAACACAATCTTTTTGGGCTGCAGTGAACACAATCTTTTTGGGCTGCAGTGAACACAATCTTTTTGGGCTGCAGTGAACACAATCTTTTTGGGGTGCAGTGAACAAAATCTTTTTGGGGTGCAGTGAACACAATCCTTTTTGGTGTGCAGTGAACACAATCTTTGTGGGGTGCAGTGAACAAAATCCTTTGTGGGGTGCAGTGAACACAATCTTTTTGGGGTGCAGTGAACAAAATCCTTTTTGGGGTGCAGTGAACAACATCCTTTTTGGGGTGCAGTGAACACAATCTTTTTGGGGTGCAGTGAACAAAATCCTTTGTGGGGTGCAGTGAACACAATCTTTTTGGGGTGCAGTGAACACAATCTTTTTGGGGTGGAGTGAACAACATCCTTTTTGGGGTGCAGTGAACAAAATCCTTTTTGGGGTGCAGTGAACAAAATCATTTTTGGGGTGCAGTGAACACAATCTTTTTGGGGTGCAGTGAACACAATCTTTGTGGGGTGCAGTGAACACAATCTTTTTGGGGTGGAGTGAACAACATCCTTTTTGGGGTGCAGTGAACAACATCCTTTTTGGGGTGCAGTGAACACAATCTTTTTGGGGTGCAGTGAACACAATCTTTGTGGGGTACAGTGAACAGAATCTTTGTGGGGTGCAGTGAACACAATCTTTGGGGGGTACAGTGAACACAATCTTTGTGAGGTGCAGTGAACACAATCTTTGTGGGGTGCAGTGAACACAATCATTGTGGGGTGCAGTGAACTCAATCTTTGTGGGGTACAGTGAACACAATCTCATACTTCTGAAGGTTTGAGGGTGCTGCCTGTTCCATACTCCCCCTACTCCTCATCTAGCCTTTTAGGGGTACAAACAATAGTAATTGGGGCCTAGTGTGGTTGTGTACGTGTGATATACATACACTTTTTTGGGATCATATTTTCTATTCCGCTATTTAATCAAAAACCTCTGGGGATCAGTTAAATTGGGGGATAGTCTGTGTTGGTACGTGTGAGAGAGATCCACCTTTCCAAGTTGTTGGGGTTCATCTCATACTTCTGAAGGTTTGAGGGTGCTGCCTGTTCCATACTCCCCCTACTCCTAGCCTTTTAGGGGTACAAACAATAGTAATTGGGGCCTAGTGTGGTTGTGTACGTGTGATATACATACACTTTTTTGGGATCATATTTTCTATTCCGCTATTTAATCAAAAACCTTTGGGGATCAGTTAAATTGGGGGATAGTCTGTGTTGGTACGTGTGAGAGAGATCCACCTTTCCAAGTTGTTGGGGTTCATCTCATACTTCTGAAGGTTTGAGGGTGCTGCCTGTTCCATACTCCCCCTACTCCTAGCCTTTTAGGGGTACAAACAATAGTAATTGGGGCCTAGTGTGGTTGTGTACGTGTGATATACATACACTTTTTTGGGATCATATTTTCTATTCCGCTATTTAATCAAAAACCTTTGGGGATCAGTTAAATTGGGGGATAGTCTGTGTTGGTACGTGTGAGAGAGATCCACCTTTCCAAGTTGTTGGGGTTCATCTCATACTTCTGAAGGTTTGAGGGTGCTGCCTGTTCCATACCCCCCCTACTCCTAGCCTTTTAGGGGTACAAACAATAGTAATTGGGGCCTAGTGTGGTTGTGTACGTGTGATATACATACACTTTTTTGGGATCATATTTTCTATTCCGCTATTTAATCAAAAACCTTTGGGGATCAGTTAAATTGGGGGATAGTCTGTGTTGGTACGTGTGAGAGAGATCCACCTTTCCAAGTTGTTGGGGTTCATCTCATACTTCTGAAGGTTTGAGGGTGCTGCCTGTTCCATACTCCCCCTACTCCTAGCCTTTTAGGGGTACAAACAATAGTAATTGGGGCCTAGTGTGGTTGTGTACGTGTGATATACATACACTTTTTTGGGATCATATTTTCTATTCCGCTATTTAATCAAAAACCTTTGGGGATCAGTTAAATTGGGGGATAGTCTGTGTTGGTACGTGTGAGAGAGATCCACCTTTCCAAGTTGTTGGGGTTCATCTCATACTTCTGAAGGTTTGAGGGTGCTGCCTGTTCCATACCCCCCCTACTCCTAGCCTTTTAGGGGTACAAACAATAGTAATTGGGGCCTAGTGTGGTTGTGTACGTGTGATATACATACACTTTTTTGGGATCATATTTTCTATTCCGCTATTTAATCAAAAACCTTTGGGGATCAGTTAAATTGGGGGATAGTCTGTGTTGGTACGTGTGAGAGAGATCCACCTTTCCAAGTTGTTGGGGTTCATCTCATACTTCTGAAGGTTTGAGGGTGCTGCCTGTTCCATACTCCCCCTACTCCTAGCCTTTTAGGGGTACAAACAATAGTAATTGGGGCCTAGTGTGGTTGTGTACGTGTGATATACATACACTTTTTTGGGATCATATTTTCTATTCCGCTATTTAATCAAAAACCTTTGGGGATCAGTTAAATTGGGGGATAGTCTGTGTTGGTACGTGTGAGAGAGATCCACCTTTCCAAGTTGTTGAGGTTCATCTCATACTTCTGAAGGTTTGAGGGTGCTGCCTGTTCCATACTCCCCCTACTCCTAGCCTTTTAGGGGTACAAACAATAGTAATTGGGGCCTAGTGTGGTTGTGTACGTGTGATATACATACACTTTTTTGGGATCATATTTTCTATTCCGCTATTTAATCAAAAACCTTTGGGGATCAGTTAAATTGGGGGATAGTCTGTGTTGGTACGTGTGAGAGAGATCCACCTTTCCAAGTTGTTGGGGTTCATCTCATACTTCTGAAGGTTTGAGGGTGCTGCCTGTTCCATACTCCCCCTACTCCTAGCCTTTTAGGGGTACAAACAATAGTAATTGGGGCCTAGTGTGGTTGTGTACGTGTGATATACATACACTTTTTTGGGATCATATTTTCTATTCCGCTATTTAATCAAAAACCTTTGGGGATCAGTTAAATTGGGGGATAGTCTGTGTTGGTACGTGTGAGAGAGATCCACCTTTCCAAGTTGTTGGGGTTCATCTCATACTTCTGAAGGTTTGAGGGTGCTGCCTGTTCCATACTCCCCCTACTCCTAGCCTTTTAGGGGTACAAACAATAGTAATTGGGGCCTAGTGTGGTTGTGTACGTGTGATATACATACACTTTTTTGGGATCATATTTTCTATTCCGCTATTTAATCAAAAACCTTTGGGGATCAGTTAAATTGGGGGATAGTCTGTGTTGGTACGTGTGAGAGAGATCCACCTTTCCAAGTTGTTGGGGTTCATCTCATACTTCTGAAGGTTTGAGGGTGCTGCCTGTTCCATACTCCCCCTACTCCTAGCCTTTTAGGGGTACAAACAATAGTAATTGGGGCCTAGTGTGGTTGTGTACGTGTGATATACATACACTTTTTTGGGATCATATTTTCTATTCCGCTATTTAATCAAAAACCTTTGGGGATCAGTTAAATTGGGGGATAGTCTGTGTTGGTACGTGTGAGAGAGATCCACCTTTCCAAGTTGTTGAGGTTCATCTCATACTTCTGAAGGTTTGAGGGTGCTGCCTGTTCCATACTCCCCCTACTCCTAGCCTTTTAGGGGTACAAACAATAGTAATTGGGGCCTAGTGTGGTTGTGTACGTGTGATATACATACACTTTTTTGGGATCATATTTTCTATTCCGCTATTTAATCAAAAACCTTTGGGGATCAGTTAAATTGGGGGATAGTCTGTGTTGGTACGTGTGAGAGAGATCCACCTTTCCAAGTTGTTGGGATTCATCTCATACTTCTGAAGGTTTGAGGGTGCTGCCTGTTCCATACTCCCCCTACTCCTAGCCTTTTAGGGGTACAAACAATAGTAATTGGGGCCTAGTGTGGTTGTGTACGTGTGATATACATACACTTTTTTGGGATCATATTTTCTATTCCGCTATTTAATCAAAAACCTTTGGGGATCAGTTAAATTGGGGGATAGTCTGTGTTGGTACGTGTGAGAGAGATCCACCTTTCCAAGTTGTTGGGGTTCATCTCATACTTCTGAAGGTTTGAGGGTGCTGCCTGTTCCATACCCCCCCTACTCCTAGCCTTTTAGGGGTACAAACAATAGTAATTGGGGCCTAGTGTGGTTGTGTACGTGTGATATACATACACTTTTTTGGGATCATATTTTCTATTCCGCTATTTAATCAAAAACCTTTGGGGATCAGTTAAATTGGGGGATAGTCTGTGTTGGTACGTGTGAGAGAGATCCACCTTTCCAAGTTGTTGGGGTTCATCTCATACTTCTGAAGGTTTGAGGGTGCTGCCTGTTCCATACTCCCCCTACTCCTAGCCTTTTAGGGGTACAAACAATAGTAATTGGGGCCTAGTGTGGTTGTGTACGTGTGATATACATACACTTTTTTGGGATCATATTTTCTATTCCGCTATTTAATCAAAAACCTTTGGGGATCAGTTAAATTGGGGGATAGTCTGTGTTGGTACGTGTGAGAGAGATCCACCTTTCCAAGTTGTTGGGGTTCATCTCATACTTCTGAAGGTTTGAGGGTGCTGCCTGTTCCATACTCCCCCTACTCCTAGCCTTTTAGGGGTACAAACAATAGTAATTGGGGCCTAGTGTGGTTGTGTACGTGTGATATACATACACTTTTTTGGGATCATATTTTCTATTCCGCTATTTAATCAAAAACCTTTGGGGATCAGTTAAATTGGGGGATAGTCTGTGTTGGTACGTGTGAGAGAGATCCACCTTTCCAAGTTGTTGGGGTTCATCTCATACTTCTGAAGGTTTGAGGGTGCTGCCTGTTCCATACCCCCCCTACTCCTAGCCTTTTAGGGGTACAAACAATAGTAATTGGGGCCTAGTGTGGTTGTGTACGTGTGATATACATACACTTTTTTGGGATCATATTTTCTATTCCGCTATTTAATCAAAAACCTTTGGGGATCAGTTAAATTGGGGGATAGTCTGTGTTGGTACGTGTGAGAGAGATCCACCTTTCCAAGTTGTTGGGGTTCATCTCATACTTCTGAAGGTTTGAGGGTGCTGCCTGTTCCATACCCCCCCTACTCCTCATCTAGCCTTTTAGGGGTACAAACAATAGTAATTGGGGCCTAGTGTGGTTGTGTACGTGCGAGATACATACACTTTTTTTGATCATATTTCCTATTCCGCTATTCAATAAAAACCTTTGAGGATCAATTGAATTGCGGGATAGTCTGTGTCGGTACGTGTGAGAGAGATCCACCTTTCCAAGTTGTTGGGGTTCATCTCATACTTCTGAAGGTTTGAGGGTGCTGCCTGTTCCATACCCCCCCTACTCCTCATCTAGCCTTTTAGGGGTACAAACAATAGTAATTGGGGCCTAGTGTGGTTGTGTACGTGCGAGATACATACACTTTTTTTGATCATATTTCCTATTCCGCTATTCAATAAAAACCTTTGAGGATCAATTGAATTGCGGGATAGTCTGTGTCGGTACGTGTGAGAGAGATCCACCTTTCCAAGTTGTTGGGGTTCATCTCATACTTCTGAAGGTTTGAGGGTGCTGCCTGTTCCATACCCCCCCTACTCCTCATCTAGCCTTTTAGGGGTACAAACAATAGTAATTGGGGCCTAGTGTGGTTGTGTACGTGCGAGATACATACACTTTTTTTGATCATATTTCCTATTCCGCTATTCAATAAAAACCTTTGAGGATCAATTGAATTGCGGGATAGTCTGTGTCGGTACGTGTGAGAGAGATCCACCTTTCCAAGTTGTTGGGGTTCATCTCATACTTCTGAAGGTTTGAGGGTGCTGCCTGTTCCATACCCCCCCTACTCCTCATCTAGCCTTTTAGGGGTACAAACAATAGTAATTGGGGCCTAGTGTGGTTGTGTACGTGTGATATACATACACTTTTTTTGGATCATATTTTCTATTCCGCTATTCAATAAAAACCTTTCTAGGGCAAGATCTTAAATTACAGAAATATGAGGAGACCGTCAAATAAGGGCCGTGGCCTGGGTCGTGGTGCTGCTGGTAGAGCTCCTGTTGCAAGGAGAGGACATGGTCGATCTGTGCCAGCTACACGCACAAGTGAAACACCTTCCTCAAGTGTGAGTAGGCGACAGAACCTGCATCAGTATTTGGTAGGGCATCAAACGCCCCTAGAAGTGATGAGGCCAGAACAAGTTGAGGCGATAGTAGATTGGTTTGCTGCTGACAGTGCCTCCAGTTCCTTCACATTGTCTCCCACCCAGTCTACTGCAGAAAGGTCAGAGTTGGCACCTGCAGCCAATGTCCAACCGTCTTTCACCTCACCCCCTTGCAAATCAGGCCAGCAGTCTGAGCCCCAAGCCATACAGCAGTCTCTTATTCTTTTTGAGGACTCTGTCAGCAGGGTTTCCCAGGGCCATCCACCTAGCCCTGCCCCAGAAGTGGAAGAGATTGAGTGCAGCGATGCCCAACCACTTATTTCTCAAGATGAGTACATGCAAGGATCATCGCAGCACGTCTCCGATGATGACGAAACGCAGGTGCCAACTGCTGCGGCGTTCAGCATTGTGGAGACCGACAAGGAGGGCAGGGGTGAAGACTGGGTGGAAGATGATGTGGAGGACGATGAGGTCCTCGACCCCACATGGAATGAACGTCATGCAGGTGAACTGAGTAGTTTGGAGGAAGAGGCGGTGGTCGCACAGAGCCACCAGCACAGCAGAAGAGGGAGCAGGGTGCAGAAGCGGAGCGGCCGTGCCCTAGACACTACGCCCGCTACTGCCCAACGCAGCAAGGGAACGAGCGCACCAAAGTCAGCTCAAAGGAGTTCTCTAGCGTGGAAGTTCTTTAGAAAATGTGCTGATGACAGGACACGAGTGGTTTGCACCCTGTGCAATCAGAGCTTGAAGCGAGGCATGAACCTTCTCAACCTGAGCACAACCTGCATGATCAGGCATCTAAGTGCAAAGCACGAGCTGCAGTGGAGTACACACCTTCAAAACCAAGAAACGTCTCTGGCTCATCCTGCTTCCTCTTCTGCTGCAGTCTCGGCCGCTCCAGCCACATCTGTAGTGATACCGGCACCTGCCACCCCGCAAACAGACGATCTGTCAGCAACACCACCACCTGGGTCACCAACAACCATCTCCACAATGTCCCGTGGAAGCGTTCAGCTTTCCATCTCCCAAACACTTGAGAGGAAGAGGAAGTACCCCCCTACCCACCCGCGATCCCTGGCCCTGAATGCCAGCATTTCAAAATTATTGGCCTTTGAAATGCTGTCATTCCGTCTGGTGGAGACGCACAGTTTTAAAAACCTTATGTCGGTGGCTGTCCCACAGTACGTCGTGCCCAGCCGCCACTACTTTTCCAGGCAAGCCATCCCTTCCCTGCACAACCAAGTGGGGGAAAATATCAGGTGTGCACTGCGCAACGCCATCTGTGCCAAGGTCCACCTAACTACGGATACGTGGACCAGTAAGCACGGTCAGGGGCGTTATATCTCCCTAACGGCACACTGGGTAAATGCAGTGGCGGATGGGCCTGAGACGGATAGCAATTTGGCGCATGTCCTTCCACCACCGAGGATTGCAGGGCGCTTCAGTTTGCCTCCTGTTCCTAACTCCTCCTACTCCGCTTCCTCATCCTCTACCGCCTCCTCATCCGGACAGCGTAACACCTTCACCACCAACTTCAGCACGGCCAGGGGTAAACGACAGCAGGCAGTTTTACAACTTGCCTGTTTGGGGGACAAACCACACACCGCGCAGGAGTTGTGGAGGAGCATGGAACAGCAGACAAATGAGTGGTTGCTGCCAGCGAGCCTCAAGCCCGGCCTGGTGGTGTGCGATAACGGGCGAAATCTCATAGCAGCTCTGGGCCTAGCCGGTTTGACGCACATCCCTTGCCTGGCGCATGTGCTGAATTTGGTGGTGCAGAGGTTCCTTAAAAACTACCCCGATATGTCAGAGCTGCTGCAGAAAGTGCGGGCCGTTTGTGCGCACTTTCGGCGTTCTCACCCTGCTGCTGCTCGCCTGGCAGCGCTGCAGCGTAACTTCGGCCTTCCCGCTCACCGCCTCATATGTGACGTGCCCACAAGGTGGAACTCCACCTTGCACATGCTGGAAAGACTGTGCGAGCAGCAGCAGGCCATAGTGGAGTTTCAGCTGCAGCACGCACGCGTGAGTCGCTCTGCGGAACAGCACCACTTCACCACCAATAACTGGGCCTCCATGCGAGACCTGTGTGCCTTGTTGCGCTGTTTTGAGTACTCCACCAACATGGCCAGTGGCAATGACGCCGTTCTCAGCTTAACTATCCCACTTCTATGCCTCCTTGAAAAAACAATTCGGGCGATGATGGAAGAGGATGTGGCACAGGATGAGGAGGAGGAGGAGGATGAAGAGGTAACATTTCCAAGGCTTTCAGGGCAGTCATTCGCAAGGGGCTCCGAGGGTGGGTTCCTGCACACGCAAACGCCAGGGACGCAATTGTCCAGCAGGGGCACAGTTCTGGAGGATGAGGAGGATGAGGAGGAGGAGGAGCTGGAGGAGGAGATGGAACCATGTTCACAGCAGGGTGGCACCCAGGCCAGCTCATGGCCATCACTGGTGCGTGGCTGGGGGGATACAGAGGACACGGACCATACACCTCCCACAGAGGACAGCCTTTCGTTGCCTCTGGGCAGCCTGGCACACATGAGCGATTACATGCTGCAGTGTCTCCACAACGACCGCCGAGTTGCCCACATTCTAACTTGTGCTGATTACTGGGTGGCCACGCTGCTGGATCCCCGTTACAAGGACAACGTACCGTCCTTAATTCACTCACTGGAGCGCGATCGCAAGATGCGCGAGTACAAGCGCACGCTGGTAGACGCCATGCTGCTGGCATTCCCATCTGACAGCGGGGCCACAGTGGAAGCACAAGGCAGAGGAGGAGGAGGAGGAGGTCGCCAACGCAACCAGGGCACCGCCAGCACCTCAGAAGGCAGGGTTAGCATGGCCGAAATGTGGAAAAGCTTTGTCAGCACGCCACAACAAACAGCAGCACCAGCAGCTCAGATGGAACGTCTTAGCAGGAGGCAGCATTTTACCAACATGGTGGAGCAGTATGTGTGCACACGCCTACATGTAGTGAATGACGGGTCTGCCCCCTTCAACTTCTGGGTCTCCAAATTGGGCACATGGCCTGAGCTTGCCCTTTACGCCTTGGAGGTGCTGGCGTGCCCTGCAGCCAGTGTATTATCTGAACGGGTATTTAGCACGGCTGGGGGCGTTATAACAGACAAGCGCAGCCGCCTGTCCAGAGACAATGTGGACAAGCTCACGTTCATTAAAATGAACCAGGCATGGATCCCACGGGACTTTTCCGTACCTTATGCAGAATAGCAATGGATACCGACCTTACCCACCCATTGTTCCATTTTTGCTCTTTCTCACTCTTTTGGGGTGTACCCTCATTTAAAATTTGTGAAAAGAAGCAGTGTTGGCTACCTCGTCCTCCTCCTCAGGGCCAGATTAATGTAGGGGCTATTGGAGCTGCAGCTCCAGGCCCCTACCTTTTATATAGGCCCCGGGTTGGCCATATTCACTGTTACCGCTCTTCTGTCACTTGTAAACACAGAAGTCTGGCTTCTATGCTCGCTTCCCCAGGCAGCACCCTCAGAACCTCCCCACACAGCGTGAAGGCCGGACAAGGAGGGACAGTTGGCGATGCATGGATGTGTTTATGGGCTTCAGAGACAGCATCCCATGTTGAATTAGGCATGCATGGCTGCACCCTTCCTCCTCTGGGTGCATGGCAAGGCACGGCCCTTAAGGCCCTTCAAAATCCTCAGCACCAAGCCCATGATGCTGTTAATCCGGCCCTGGTCCTCCTCCACCGCCGCTTCCACCTACACCGCCCATAGGTGTGCGCAGCCTATTGCATTAAGGTGTGCACCCCAAAGTTGAAATACACATGCATGTGTTTGCCAGCAGGGAGAGTAATGTATCGGGGCCATGTACCTGTAGGCAAGGAGAAATAGAGCAGAGCAGGTCCCAGGGAGATCTTTCCCATCTCCTCACTGGCAATGCTATGTGCCCTAGGTGATTAGGGTGTGCCCAGGCACACCCAGCACACCCTGTGCGCACGCCTATGTCACCGCCACATCCACCACCACCTCAACCTCCCTCCTACTCCATATGGGCCTCGTCCTTCAGAGATGAAGAAGAACATTGTTTTATTTTTCTGTTTTTTTTTGTTGTTTTAAGTTATTTCCCTATCCACATTTGTTTGCAGAGCACTTGCCATGCTCTTAATTACGTTTTGCTGCCATTTGCAGCACTCTAGCCCTTTCCTTTGGTGTTTTAGAGCCATTTTAGTGCCTTAAAGTTCGGGTCCCCATTGACTTCAATGGGGTTCGGTGTCCGGGAAAAGTTCGGTAAAAGTCCGGGACACGGACCCGGACTTTTTTTTAAAGTTCGGCCGAACCCGTCGAACACGGACATCTAGGTGTCCGCTCAACCCTAGTAGTGACACTGACCCTAGCCAAATGCAAAACTGGTGAGAAACAGTCTGAAAAGATGAGTAGGGAAAAAAATTGTTACTGGCCTCCACCTGCAAAACTATTCCTGTTTTGGAGGTTGTCGCACTGTTGCCCATCTAGTGCACCTGTTGTTAATTACGTTAATACCAAATTAGCTGAAACTGATTAACTAACCAGATCAATATCCCAGGAGTTTAATTGACTTGATGTTATACTCTGATTAAAAAGTGTTCCTTTAATTTTTGTAGTGTAGTTAGTCAGGTTGAAAAAATATACAAGTCCATCTAGTTCAACCGATAAAAAAAAAAAAACAGCCATACAATCCCATATACACAATTCTATACCACAGTTGATCCAGAGGAAGGCGAAAAAACTCCATGAAAGCACGATCCAATTTGCTACAGCAAGGGAAAAAATTCCTTCCTGATCTCCCGAGAGGCAATCGGATATTCCCTGGATCAACTTTACCTATAAATGTTAGTATGGTGCTGTTGAGCGCTCTTTTTATTTGCTGCTTAACAGGAAATGAAGGATCCGAACTACACAACATTGTGGATCCTCAGCCCTTAACCACTTGCCGGCCGCCACCGCGGCAGGCTGGCTCGGCTGCGCGAAACAACGTAGCTCTATGTCTTTCGCGCGTGTGGTGCTGGGGGGCGAGCGTGCACCGGCGGCGGCGCGCTTCCGCCCCGACTAGGCGGCGGGGATGCCGCCCGGCACCCGCAATCACTCCCCACTGAGAAAGAAGGACGGTCAGCTATTGTAAACACAGCTGACCGTTCTTCTCTCTGAAATGATCACAGAGCTCCTGTGATCCTTCTATATAGGAACACAAGTCTCTATGGTCATTTCACAAGTCCCTCCCCCCATACAGTTAGTAAACACTCCCATAGGCTCACACTTAACCCTTTGATCACCACTGGGTTAACCCCTTCCCTGCCAGTGTCATTATTACAGTGACAGTGCCTATTTTTAGCACTGATTACTGTAGTAATGTCACTGGTCCCCCCAAAAGTGTCAAAAATGTCAGTTAGGGGTCCGATCTGTCCGCCGCAATGTCGCAGTCCGGCTAAAATTCGCAGATCGCCGCCATGCCTGATAAAAATAAATAAATAAAAATGACATAAATCTTTCCCCTAGTTTGTAGAAGCGATAACATTTGCGCAAACCAATCAAAATACGCCTTTTGCAGGGTTTTTTTTTTTTTACCATAAAATATGTAGCAAAATACAAATTGGCCTAAAATGATGAAAAATTGTGATTTTTAATTTTTTTTTTTTTTGGGAATGTCATATAGCAGAATGTGAAAAATATTTTTTTTTTAATTTTTTGTTTCAGAATTGTCGCTCTTTTTTTGTTTATAGCGCAAAAAATAAAAATTGCACAGGTGATCAAATATCACCAAAAGGAAGCTCTGTTTGTGGGGGAAAAAAAAAAGGACATCAATTTTGTTTCGGTACAGCGTCGCACGACCGTCAAAGTAACGCAGTGCCGAATTGCAAAAAATAATAGCCCGGTCATTAAAGCGGAGTTCCGGGCACAAAATCGATATTTTTTTTGTGCCCCTCCGCTAGGTAGACATCACCTGAAAAGGAATTGGATAGTTAGGTTTTTTTTTTGTTTACTCACCTTGTAAATGAAGATCGTAAATACTCACCTCAGAGTACTTCCTCCCTCAGCGCCGCGGCTCCGCTGTCACTTCCTGTCTCGCGATGATTCCTGGGAGCTGAACGTCATCGCTCCCAGGAATCAATGCGACGGCACCGGCCCCGCTCGTCACTTCCGGGCGACGCCGCATTCCCCTGCTAAACAGCTTCTGGGCATGCCCAGAAACTGTGGAGGAATGCGGCGCCGCACCGGAAGTGACGAGAGGGGCCGGTGCGGGCGCATTCTGGGAGAAGAAGACGCGGAAGAAGACGCAGAAGAGGACCGCGCCGGCTTCAGCTGCCCACAAGAGAGATGGAAACGCTGTGGAAGAAATTTTATAAGTAAGTATTTCTTCTAAAAGGTAAGTGCGAACCGGGACAGATCAGAGGCTAGCCATTGTGGAATGTACTAGCCCTGACTGTCCCGGGGGTATGTTCAGTGAAAAATGACTTCTGTGCCCGGAACTCCGCTTTAAGGGAGAAAATCCTTTCTGGTCCAGAAGTGGTTAAACAGAATCCTCATAATTCAGGCTCATAACATGGTAGTGTTCTGGACTTTAATGGTAGACCCCCTACAAAGGGCTGTCTTTAACACAGGGCAAAAGGGGCAGCAGCCCCGGGCCAAGCCACTGTTGTGGGGCCCAAAGCAGCTGCCCCTTGAGCCCGCACTGCCCACAAATAATTGATAAGTGAATTTGGTAGGGCCCAAGAAACTATTTGCCCAGGATCCAATCAGTACTAAAGACGACCCTGCCCCTACAACTTCCTCCAAAAGCAGAAGAGGCCAAAGAGGTCCTTCAAACACGGTTATTATATTGTCATGCAAAGAAGTGTTTCACTTTTATGTCAACAAAGAAAAGGAGGTTGGGACTTTACATGAGAGACATGAAGGGGTCAGCAGGAAAATTGTCAGCGGCATTTATTGATACATGTAAATGAAACATACATGACAGATCAAAAATGATAACATTAAATAATACAATAAGTGCCTGTTCACGTACGAGCGACGCTACTTTGGGTGGCGACCTCCGAGGTCGCGGTGCGAGCAGCGCGCCGCGACCTCGGAGCGGCCACCACAGACTTCATAACATTGAAGTCTATGGCGGTCGCCTCCTGGTCGCCCCAAAGAAGCTCCGGACCCTTTTTCTAAGTCGGAGCGACTTGTGTCGCTCCTATTAGAACGGGTCCGCAGCTTCCCTATGGCAGGTCGCCTCAGTGTGAACCGGGACTAAAGGTGAACACTCCCAAAGTACAATAAATAATGTCCAAAAAAGCTAGATTCCAATAATATAGAGTAATAAAATGATGCAGGATATAGCAGAGCTATAAGTTCCAGGTAATGGAGTAATTCAATATTTTACAAACATCATTGTCTCAAGCTTTAATTGTCCATAAACATGTTACATTTTTACCAATCCCAGTGCCCTCGGTATTATGTTTCTCAAGCACAGAAATGTGTTTCTCTTTAGCAGATGCGTGGGATGCCATTAATTCTGCATGGCACCTCATACATTGGCAATCATGTGAGTCCTCACATGCCAAACCGCATAGTGCCACAACACCATGCAGTTTGATGTGGTACAATTTAAAATAATTGTCCAGAACTTATTTTCCTGTCTTTCTTGTAGTTATGCAGCCCAATAAAATAAATAGGCTGCTCTACAGGTGACACTTGGGAACGCAAGGAAAACACGCATAACTGCACACGCTAGGCTGCACTGTATTGGTGTAAACCTGGCCTGAAGGTAAAGCTGGCCTTCGAAAGTTTGCAACTTGGCCGGTTCAGCAGGGATTGGTTGGGGTTGGAATCATCTATGGGCAGGCTAATTGTACCCAAGTTGATCTATCGATCTATTTGGTTACAACCAGTATGTCAGTTTTTGGCATGGGATTATTGCCAGCTGCTATAGCCGCTAGCAATAATCACTGTGTTCTAAAGGCTGCTGCAACTTACTGTGCCCCCTGCACCACAACACACCACACCGGGAGAACACAATAGCTCTGCCGTTGCAGGAGGAAAGAAAATCACATAATCTATGGCCTGCCTTAGCAATGCCTGGTATACTCTGTATGCTTTTATCTTGATTGGATAAAGTGGAGGATCTTTCTGGATCATTGAGGATGATGGATCCAACTGAAAGTTGATAAGTGATTACATTCCCTGGAAAGTGCTCTAAAGGCTATATTTTCCCCAACTAAAATAAGTTCATCAAGTAATAAAGAAGAAAACACAGTGCATGTGATATTTTTATTTTTTATCAGACATTTAGTATTTAGCTAAATGATATTCTGCATTAAATGACTTCCAATTCATGTTTTAACATTGTTTACGAAGTTTACAAAATGACGCTTTTATCATACTCTGGAGTCTCTGGATCCCACCGTCTAACGTATTGGCCAAAATATTTCTTTTTGCTTTTTCTATCGCTGCTCCATCATCTTCATCAGCATTTCTCCTGAGAGAAGACACAGTTATCGTTACATAAGACATCATTGATTATTACACAAAAACTGTATTTCACTGGGACCAAATTTGTGTATTTTTAGGATGCAATGGGGTAGATTTACTAAATCTGGAGCACTAAGAATCTGGTGCAGCTGTGCGTGGCAGCCAATCAGCTTCTAACTTCAGCTTGTTCAATTAAGCTTTGACAATAAAACCTGGAAGCTGATTCATTTCTGTGCAGAGCTGCACCAGATTTTGCACACCTCAGTTTTAGTAAATGCTCCTCCATTGACTACTGTTCTATAACCACATAAACATGCTAAAGAATACCACACTGCGGGATGCCACAAAGTTAAATTCCTTATTGAATATCCAGCAGAAGCATTCTGATGTATTCCATGCTATAGTTGCGCTAAAATATGTATGAGAAGGTTAACTGGGCAAATGCTTCAACCGTTAACACCGATCAAACAAGGTCATATAATTACAATGTGGAGAATACATAAAAGTACTAGTGTCAAAGCAATATAATAGCACTGATCTGTCAGGATCATACAATGTACAGATATAAATTGTAACAAAACATTTGTGCAGTCCACTCCAAGAACAAATGATCCCACAGATGTTCAAATAAAGTTCAGTTCCAAATAGTGGTATGGTAAAAACTTCCACCCAGGTGAATGATATGTTGACAAACAGCTTGTGATCCCATCCACCACACAGAGCCTCTTACCAGAGAAAAATAGGACATGCACAGCGAGTAGTTAAGGACTACTACAGCCTGCTCACAACGTGACAGCTGCGGTAGAATTCAACCACAGAGTATAAACCGGCACTGGCTCCCTTCAGAACTCGATGGTACCTCTCTCACGGAAGCGAAGTGGAGTGGGAAATAATAAAGATCGGGACAAGCCCATAGTGTGATACCGCCAAAAACAAGTTTATTTGCCAACAATAAGAATTGCACTCACCCAAAAAACAGAGGAACAAGCATGTAGTAGCTATGATGCACCAGAGGTTTAAAACATTCAGTCTTCCTGGATCCACCAAAAAGATGGCCGACCTCGGGCTTCCGGGTGTGATGAGGTGACGCTGGATTAGCTCCTCCCAATGCGTTTCGTCATTACGACGTTGTCAAGGGGGCGTAACCAGCGTCCGTGTCACAACCCTATAAATAATGAATGAAATAACCGGCAATGATGCACAGCTGAAACTTCCGGCGTGACCACTCGCAACAGGAAGTGACCCAAGCGTTCCATCCTGGAGCGCAAGATGTGCATAATCCAGAAATAACAAATTTAGCTGTCATAGATGACCCGAACGGCTGTACCTGTTCGTTCCAAAATGGAACTGATCCATATGCCCATTACACAATAGTAGTATGGAGTCCAGGTCAAAGTAACGGCCACTTAATACAGTAATGAATTTGATACATAACATCACACCCAGAGGCCCGAGAACACCAGAAGCGAACCAGTGCATCACAGCTCCAAAATAAAAGACAAATGCAATATATAAAATCAAAACATTTAGAACATTTAAACTGACATGGTATTCTAAAATACATAAAAATGACAATTTAAGAAAAACAACAAATTTTTAAATTTTTTAATTTTTTAAAAAACGCATAAAACATATGGAGTACTAACTGGAACCCAACATATTAGGAGCAGCAAGGCAATGTATAAAAGCCCATATTCGAAAAATAAGACTAAAATCAGGGTAGCATAATAAATTGGGTAATTGATAAAAGTGTATATGATAGGACTAAAAGAGAAGGGGAGGGGGGAGGGGATTGGATGGATGATTTAAAAGCTCATAATGAATGGGCGGGAACTTCAGCTATTGTTAATGAAAGCATTAACATCCCATTCAATATTCAAGCCAAAAGGCCTGTATACTTTCAGCAAATAGATCCATCTCGTCTCCAGTTTTGATACCTCCCTCCTAATATGGCAAGGCAACCCCTCCAGTACGGCTGTAGTACATCTATAATCATAAAGGAAGTGCCACTGGGATCCCTAGCATGTTTCAAATCAAAATGTTTCGATAGAGAATGCTTGGGAAAGCCCTTCCTAATATTGGCCACATGTTCGTTCATCCGTATATGAAAAGGGCGGATGGTGCGGCCCACATAATGCAGGCCGCAGGAGCAAGTAATAAGATATACAACGTTCTTAGTTGTACAAGTGGCAAAGTGCTCCACCTCAAAAGACTTTCCAGTGACATTTGAAAAAAAGTTAGTATACTTCCTACATTTCAGGTGATTCAGCCTACAGATGGAACAGCGCCTGCATGGATAAAAGCCCTTCGTTTGAAAAAATGGGATTGGCTTCCGGGGGGGATCAACAATAATAGGCGCAATGGATAGTCTTAACGGGGGCAAACCCCTATATGTGACTTCAGGGGTCTCAGGTAAGAGGGGCCCCAAAATCCTATCGCTTTTGAGGACGCCCCAGTGCTTCTTCAAAAGTTTCTTTACCATAAAGTGTTGAGACGAGTAACTAGTAAAGAATGTGAACTTAGGTGGTACTTTAGGAGTCTTAGAAGGTTCATCAGGAATCGCGGGCCTAGATGTTGGGTCCAAAATGTGCCCCCTATCCATAGAACCCACTTCCTGAGCGATAAAATCAAGTTCCTCCAAATCGTAGCCCTTAGAGACGAACCGTCCTTTTAATAAATCAGCTTCCACCCAATAATCCTCCAATTTAGAACAGTTCCTCCTAATACACCTAAATTGGCTCTTGGGCACCCCCTTGAGCCAAAGGCGATGGTGGCAACTGTCCAAATGGATGTAACCATTACGGTCAGTTTCCTTAAAATGTGTGGAAGTTATCAGTTTGTTCCCTTCAACTCTGATACGTAGATCTAAGAAATTAATTTCTGTCTCACTGGCCACATGTTTAAGTTCAATGCCCCTGTCATTGGCATTCAAAATGCACATAAAAGCGTCCAAAGATGACATGTCCCCTTTCCATAGGAGGATGATGTCGTCTATATAGTGCCTCCAAAGGAGGAGCTCTGGGAACATACCAGAATAGACGACATCATCCTCCCACTTGGCCATAAAAAGGTTAGCCATGGAGGGTGCAAATTTCGCCCCCATGGCAACTCCTCTCTGTTGGAGGTAGTATTGGTCGCCATACCAAAAATAATTATGCTCCATGGTGAATCGGAGCAAACTTAAAATAAAACTTTGCTGTCTCCTGAGAAAAGAAGAGTCCCTAGTTAGGAAATGTTCTACCGCTTCCATACCATCCGTGTGGGAGATAATGGTATAAAGGGACGTGACGTCTGCCGTCACCAGCAGACATCCCTCCTCCCAAACAACCTCATTCAAAATGTTTATCACCTGTGTGGTGTCCTTCAGGTACGAAGGCATGATAGACACAATGGGCTGAAGGAAATTATCCACATATCTTCCCACACGGGAAGTCACCGAATCAAGGCCACTAATTATAGGCCTCCCAGGGGGCCGGACCGGATCCTTGTGGATCTTAGGTAGTATGTACATAATCGGCACCCTGGGGGCTATAGGAACCAAATAAGCCTTTTCCTTTTTGTTTAAAATCCCACTGCAAAAACCCTCCTCCACCAACTGGGATAGGGTATTTTTATATTTACGAGTGGGATTGACCTGTAAGGGGGCATAGGTGGCAACATCGGAAAGGATGTTCATCATTTCAGAATGATAAGCATCCCTTCCCAAAACCACGATGCCACCGCTCTTATCAGCGGGATGCACGACAATGTTGTGCCTTTCCTTCAGGGATTCCATACCCTTCTTGAACTTCAGGTCATAGGGGGCCTTGGGTATCCTCATTTTTCAAGGTCTGAACTCAAAACGTCTTTAAAAACACTCAGAGGGGGGACAAGAGACCGTTGGACATTTAACTTGCATACAAATTTTTGCACGTCCATAAATACTTCAAATTTACTTAAAGGGCAGGGGGCATATTTAAGTCCCTTACTAAGCACCAATTTCACCTCGTTGGAGAGAGGAGCTCCGCTCATGTTAAATATACCTGCATCATCTATACCTTTCTCCTTTTTGGATCGTAACTTCCTCCCCCCTCTGGACCCTCGTTTGGTTCTATAGCCCTTTTTGGCCTGGATTGGTCCCTTGGAAAAAAATTCCCATTTGTATTATGGCCACTGGTAGAGGGGCCCTCAAATGAACCTGGACCCCTCAGCCTTCAATTAGGGGAATTTTGATACTCTGAGCCCCTCCTCCCTTGGGGATAATTGGTGTAGCCCCTTGGGGGTGGCTCATTATGGCACAGATCTTTCTGAATAGTAAGTGGACACGGCTAAAGCTGCCCATACATATTTTGTGCATGTGAAAATTTTGAAAAATCCTTTGATCTTTCCATTGTTGTATCAACTGATTTTGTTTGAAAGCCCTTCAAATCTCCTGTAAACCTCCTACTTGGATGAAACCCCAGATATAATAAAACGGTACCTTTTGTGCTTTAGAACAATGCTCATTATAATTACAATATGTGCAGTTTTTTTTCCCAAATGGAAATCACATTCATGGTTAGAATTTGACTACAGCTTTCCATGCAGTTCCTTTAAACTTTCTCATCATTATAGTCAAGAATAGGGTGGGGGCGAACACCACCCTGTTCGGTTCATAGAAGAACTCCCGAACAGGGGAAATGTTCTAACCAAAAATCAAAAGTGCCCATTTGGAAAGCTTATATGTATAGTAATTGGTGCATATGGGGGTCTGGGTACTGCCCTGGGGGACATGAATCAATTAAAAAATCTGGTAAGCTTCCAGTGTGAATTGAATGTTTGCGTCACGGCTATGATCTCTTGATCTCTTTACTGAGCATGGATTTCCTTTAGGACTTAATCCCTTTTTTTTTCTTTTTGGATTTTACTTTAATAGACTTTGGTTTTGTCTCACTGGATAATTGTTGATACTTGCTTGGTTTTGTATATGCGCCTAATACATTCACAGTGCCGCACTTTGATTATGATTTTTTTTTGTGCCTAGTGTCTGGGTTATAGTGCTTGGCTGCTAATAGAGGTTCCAAGCCCAGATAACCCTCTCCTTTTTGTTTTCCAAAATCCAATTCAAATTACTTGTTCATGTTTTTACAGCAGCCAAACAATTGCTAAAGCCCAGAAAATTGCCCACTCTTTTTTTGGCCAAGTCAAGGGTGCACCTAAACATGCTGCATGAAAAAAAACAGAAGTCAGATTGGCTGATACAACAAACGAATATGTTTCATATCACTGGGTCTTATACAAGCTTCCAGTGGGATTTAAACTGGACCTTTTGGACGTCTAAATGGTGGTGTATCCTTGGGATACACTTGTCCTGTTCTCCATCTCGCCTTCCTTCCTCCCCCACTTTCCTTTTCTCCTTTCCCCTTTTTTGTTACACCTTCTCTGCAATACCCTTCACCCACTTTGCCCCTTTAATGATGTCCGGCATCTCTCAGGACATTCCAAGTTCATTTTATACATCAGCGACTCCACTCTGCCCTTGAGCACTCCAAGGATTATTTGTCTCCATCTGAACTTTTGTATGTTACCCATTATATCTAAATGTATGGTTTCTAATATCACATCTAAAAAATTGCCTCTGTTTCCAATCCCCCAGTGGCTCAAATCCAATAGGACACTCTGCAGCACAGAGCCGAAAAACTAGGTCCGCCCTACCCCAGCACACTCAGCCCTAATTCTGACCCTCTGTACGACTCCCACAAATCCCTCCAAACATCTTCCCTAATCCACCAGACTTGGCACTCATATTCCCCCTTGGACTGTTGTTGGCCAATACACCCCTGTACAATCTGCACACAGTATAGCAATGGAGATCTCTCCACTAGGGATGATCGAACGGTTCGGGTCCACCATCGGTTCGGCCCGAACATTGGGTGTTCGAGGTTCGGCCGAATTTAGAACTTTTTGCCCAACAAGTTCGGAATTCGGCAACCAGAACCGACCAAAATGCAATGCTTCAGGAAATGGGCTTTAAAAGCCCGTGATTGGACCAGAACCATTAGCAAAAGCCAATTGAGGGGGCAGGAGAATGCTAGGAATGTGATTGGAGTGACTAGGGGGTCCCTAGACCAATCATTAGTGAATACGCCCCCCAGTATATAAGATCGCCCCGCCATATTCCTAGCATTGTTATACTGGACATGGAAGAGAGTGGAAGCAGTTCTGTTAATTTTACTTTAAAAGTGTCATTTAGCTATTTATTAGTGTGAGGAAAGGGATATCTAGTGTAGTTAGAGTGCTCCTTTACACTTAAGTTAGCTTCAAAAATTTAGTTTCTGTAGGGAAAGTGTTAAGTGTAAGGGGACCGTAGTGTAGTGTAGGGTTAACTGGCAGTGACTGCTATGGCAGGGTGAGAAAACCCTTCCATAGCAGGGTGACCGCTATAGATAAATGATCATTTTTCTGAGTTGCTTCGGCACACCCATATGGCTTCTCACCAGCCAAGCATTTTTTATGCTGCAGGGGCTGCCACTGCTAGTGCTTTTTTGAGGACATGTTTGATGTCAGACATGACATTTGAACATGTGTATAGGGGGTATATATACACATATATGTCTGTATATATACCCCTAGACATATATAGGTGTGATAGTAGCAGAAATAAATGCTTGCGCTAATGAAATCATTACAGTAATATATTTCTGCTACTATCACACCTATATATGGCTAGGTGTCTATATACATATAATTATGTGTGTATATATACCACTATACACAAGTTCAGATGTTTTGCCTGCCTCAAAAGAACCCAAAAAAATGCCAAAAAAACGCTAGCGTCAAAAAAAAAAATGCCCAGGTGTGTTTTTGCTGGCATTTTTTGGGGGGTTTTGGAGGCAGGCAAAACATCTGAACTTGTGTATAGTGGTGTATATACACACATCCATATATTTATATACACACCTAGACATATATAGGGGTGATAGTAGCAGAAATATATGCTTGCGCTAATGAAATCATTTACAGTAATATATTTCTGCTACTATCACACCTATATATGTCTAGGTGTGTATATAAATATATGGATGTGTGTATATACACCACTATACACAAGTTCAGATGTTTTGCCTGCCTCAAAAGAACCCCAAAAAATGCCAAAAAAACGCTAGCATCAAAAAAATGCCCAGGTGTGTTTTTGCTGGCATTTTTTGGGGGGTTTTGGAGGCAGGCAAAACATCTGAACTTGTGCACAGTACCACTATACACAAGTTCAGATGTTTTTCCTGACTGCAAAGAACCCAAAAAATGCCTTCTATTAAACCGGCAAGGTGTGAAAACCGAGGAGAGAAGCCAACCCCCTGAGCTGAAAGTTTTCTAATACAAACAATCCTATTTTTTTTCTGGTTCTGGACATGCTACAGAGCTGAAACTTCACAGGTACACCTTTTAGACCCCCTAGACACAAAATCACACAAAACAAGTTCTTAAAAATTTTCATTTTTGATAAAAAAAGCCAATTATTGAAAAAATTAAAAAAAAAAAAAAAAAAGAGAGATTTTGATTTTTACTTTGGATTTCAGATCTGGGGGTCTATAAAGTGTACATGTGAAGTTTCAGCTCTGTAGCATGTCCAGAACCATAAAAAAAAGATTGTTTGTATTAGAAAACTTTCAGCTCAGGGGGTTGGCTTCGCTGCTGTAACACCTTGCCGGTTTAATAGAAGGCATTTTTTTGGGTTCTTTGCAGTCAGGAAAAACATCTGAACTTGTGTATAGTGGTACTGTGCACAAGTTCTGATGTTTTGCCTGCCTCCAAAACCCCCCAAAAAATGCCAGCAAAAACACACCTGGGCATTTTTTTTTGACGCTAGCGTTTTTTTTGGCATTTTTTGGGGTTGTAATGTTTGGGGGGGTTATGGCTCCACAGGACCGAGTGCAAAACCGCTCAACTTCAAACAAAAAGGCTTTTATTCAGCAGGTAACAAAAAGTCATGGCTTCCAGCAGCACACAAGCACAAAATACAAAATAAAGTTTGCTTATCTTCAGCACAAAAGTAAAAAGGAAAACACATACAGTTCGTAGTTGGGTTAGTTGGGTCTTCGCCCCCTGGGTTTTACAGTCCTTGTTAAGTCCTGTTTTCTTGCAGCCTCCAGCAAAACTCCCAGCTCTCCAAACACAGGTGCATACACCAACTCCTCCTCTCCACCCCTCTATCACTACTTCCTGTCTTCTTTTAAGAGCTGCTTCCTGGAGGTTCTTAACCCTGTGTGTGCTGGAATCCTCAGTCAGAGGTGGAGACCCCTTCCCACCCGAATATCGCTTCAGGGTCTCCGAAATCCCGGGTCCCAAATATTTCTCAGATAAACCAGAGGGAACTGTAATCAGTCCTCTCCTGTTTCAGGCTATTCCCGGGGATTCCTCACCCGTACTGGGTGACCCTCTGAGTACTTCCACACTTCCCTTAAAGGGACCATAACCCAAAAATTGGTGCTATATAGCACCCGTCCAAGACCCAACCTTGGCGTCCTGTACAGGGTTCTTTTGAGGCAGGCAAAACATCTGAACTTGTGTATAGTGGTGTATATACACACATCCATATATTTATATACACACCTAGACATATATAGGTGTGATAGTAGCAGAAATATATTACTGTAAATGATTTCATTAGCGCAAGCATATATTTCTGCTACTATCACACCTATATATGTCTAGGTGTGTATATAAATATATGGATGTGTGTATATACACCACTATACACAAGTTCAGATGTTTTGCCTGCCTCAAAAGAACCCCAAAAAATGCCAAAAAAAAAGCTAGCGTCAAAAAAAAAAAAAATGCCCAGGTGTGTTTTTGCTGGCATTTTTTGGGGTTTTTTGGAGGCAGGCAAAACATCAGAACTTGTGCACAGAACCACTATACACAAGTTCAGATGTTTTTCCTGACTGCAAAGAACCCAAAAAAATGCCTTCTATTAAACCGGCAAGGTGTTACAGCAGCGAAGCCAACCCCCTGAGCTGAAAGTTTTCTAATACAAACAATCTTTTTTATGGTTCTGGACATGCTACAGAGCTGAAACTTCACATGTACACTTTATAGACCCCCCAGATCTGAAATCCAAAGTAAAAATCAAAAAATCTTTTTTTTTTTTTTTTTTTTCAATAATTGGCTTTTTTATCAAAAATGACAACTTTTAAGAACTTTTTTTGTGTGATTTTGTGTCTGGGGGGTCTAAAAGGTGTACCTGTGAAGTTTCAGCTCTGTAGCATGTCCAGAACCAGAAAAAAAAAAGGATTGTTTGTATTAGAAAACTTTCAGCTCAGGGGGTTAGCTTCTCTCCTCGGTTTTCAGACCTTGCCGGTTTCAAAGCAGGCATTTTTTTGGGTTCTTTGCAGTCAGGAAAAACATCTGAACTTGTGTATAGTGGTTCTGTGCACAAGTTCAGATGTTTTGCCTGCCTCCAAAACCCCCCAAAAAATGCCAGCAAAAACACACCTGGGCATTTTTTTTGATGCTAGCATTTTTTTTGGCATTTTTTGGGGTTCTTTTGAGGCAGGCAAAACATCTGAACTTGTGTATAGTAGTGTATATACACACATACATATATTTATATACACACCTAGACATATATAGGTGTGATAGTAGCAGAAATATATTACTGTAAATGATTTCATTAGCGCAAACATATATTTCTGCTACTATCACACCTATATATGTCTAGGTGTGTATATAAATATATGGATGTGTGTATATACACCACTATACACAAGTTCAGATGTTTTGCCTGCCTCAAAAGAACCCCAAAAAATGCCAAAAAAACGCTAGCGTCAAAAAAAATGCCCAGGTGTGTTACAGCAGCGAAGCCAACCTCCTGTGCTGAAAGTTTTCTAATACAAACAATCTTTTTTTTTTATGGTTCTGGACATGCTACAGAGCTGAAACTTCACATGTACACTTTTAGACCCCCCAGATACTAAATCCAAAGTAAAAATCAAAAAATCTCTTTTTTTTTTTAATTTTTCAATAATTGGCTTTTTTATCAAAAATGACAATTTTTAAGAACTTTTGTTTGTGTGATTTTGTGTCTGGGGGTCTAAAAGGTGTACCTGTGAAGTTTCAGCTCTGTAGCATGTCCAGAACAAGAAAAAAAGATCATATAGGTGTTAAAGGGGGGTCCTTCCTCCCTGTTCTACTGAAAAATCTCTCTTTTTATTTTTTAATTTTTTCAATAATTGGCTTTTTTATCAAAAATGACAATTTCTAAGAACTTTTTTTGTGTGATTAATAGTTAATGGGGCATGACCCAGAACCCTAGGCACTTTTTAGGGGCATTTATTGGGTTTTAGGGCTTAAAAATTGTGTTTTTTGATTACCGAAGTTCGGGTCCCATTGATTTCAATGGGGTTCTGAAATCCGGGCCGAACTTTCGGGAAGTTCGGATGTTCTGGCCGAACCAAACTTTTCAAAAGTTCGATCATCCTTAGTCTCCACCCCTGGGACTGTAGGTTGGGCTGATCTTGGACTCTCCTTTGCCACCCTTTGTACTCCAGAACAATATACATAAAGAGGCATTGAGAATTCTCAAACTTGTGCATACAGATGAAGAAAAATTTCATGCAAGCCTCTCCCACCCCCACACCTGTACACCTATCCAAACTCCTCCCCTGCTCACATCATCAAACCTAACCCCACCTGTAAAATTGAACATCCAGTCAAAATTGTCTGTTGGTTTGTTGGAACAGGGAAGGATTAGAAACTGCTCAGCAACTGCTGGCACATTGTTGTTCCACGTGGAGAGTTCAATATTGGTCCTAATGTAGATCTGTGAGGTCACTGTTCTCTACATTTTAAATGTATCCTGTTTTGAATCTCGATGAACGGAAAGTGGTGTTGCCTCGAAACATGTTGGCTGTTTTTTATATGACCTATTCACCAACAATTAAAATTGTCTTGGACTTTTATATATCTAGTTTTGGTCTCACACTCCTTTCTGTATTCATAGGATTAGAAACTCTGTCAGTTTTTTATTGTTGTCTCATCAAAAATATTCCCTCACTTACTTTCTCAGTATTATAATTGTGTTTTTATAATCAAAGTTATTGATGAGATGGCCACAAGGCCTATGCTGTGTGGCAGAGATGTGCAATTCACAGGACTGAATAAACATACATAAAACTTTTTTGGTAGGTACAACAATCCTCATATATGTATTTCACCTTTTTGTTTAATGGATTGCCCAAAATTAAGCTTTAAAAGTCCATACTTCTATTTTAAAAAGTCTTATACATACTTACTCTTCCTCACAGAGAGATAAGGAGATGGTCCCAAGAAAGAAAAGGAGCAACAGAGATTTCTTCAAGGTGAACATCTTTGGGATCTGTGAATAATTTGTATTCATGGAAAAAAAAAGACAAAATTGAAAATATGATCTAAAAATTACACGAGGCTTCCTAATGTTAGACATGCATAAAATTGTTGTTCCAATCAATAAAAGGTCCAAAGTTTGTTTGGCGCTAAACCATCACAAAATATCATGTATACCCGGCACCCATTATGGACAGGTTGCATGGTTTTTAATGACATGGATTTGCTTGATGCTTTCCAGACCTTACTGGATCTGATTACCCATGAATAAAACAATGATTAAGGGATATTGATCTATCTTTTTCCTCAATCCCACAAAAGGAAGAGGACAGCAGGTCCTTAGATACTATTAAAGCTGGTTCACAAGAGCCAAAGTTCCAATCTCTATTGTCTATGGTTCCCAGGACTTTCTATCTTCAATGGGATACCTTTTGCCTCACCTGGGTTACCCACTCTAGTCCTCAATCAGAATGAAAGGATATGAGATTAAAAATTAATCTATGGGTATCTACTTCACTAATTTATGGAAGAGCCCTGAGGGCCATCATAAAAAATGTTTGAAAGAATTCTGACCTTGAAAAATGTATTTATTTTTTTATTTATTTTTTATAGAATTCTGAGTTTAAAAGTCAGAATTCTTCGATTAAAAGTCAAAATTCTGAGTTTCAAAGTCAGATTTCTGAGATTGGAAGTCAGAATTCTGAGATTAAAAGTCAAAATTCTGGGTTTTAAAGTCTTAATTCTGAGTTTTAAAGTCAGAATTCTGAGATTACAAGTTTGGACCATGCTAAACACAATTCTGAGATTAAAAGTCAGAATTCTGAGTTTGAAAGTCAGAATTCGGAAATGAAACATCAGAATTATGAGATTAAAAGTCAGAATTCTAAGTTTGAAAGTCAGAATTTCTGAGATTAAAAGTCAGAATTCTGAGTTTTAAAGCCAGAAATCTGAGTTTCAAAGTCATAATTCTGTTTTTATGGTAAATAATAAGGTGCGCTAATGGTGAGGAAAGCTGCTACTAAAGGTCCAATTAGTCAATTGGAAAAATAAATGTGTATAAATGATCTGGTGCGCTAATGAAATCAAATAAATATGTGGTCATAAAATTAAACACAATATGGTGATGGGGTGATGAAAATAATATGACACAATGGCATATATTTGACTAAAAGATTCATAAAAAACTCCCAAAGTCCATGAAAAACAAATTTTCAAATCAACGGTGAATCTTGTGTTTCAAAAGCAAACGGTGAAAGTTCTATTGGAGTGAATATTGGAGCACCTACTTACATTACACAGGAGTGAATTGGGAAAGGTTTTGTTTTACACTCTTACTATTTTCGTCTGGTAAGAGAACAGCTTGAAAGGTGGTGGGATTTACACACTATCATCTGGATTTATGAACTTTCACCGTTTGCTTTTGAAACCCAAGATTCACCGTTAATTTGAAAATTTGTTTTTCATGGACTTTGGGAGTTTTTCATTAATCTTTTAATCAAATATATGCCATTGTGTCATATTATTTTCATCACCCCATCACCATATTGTTTTTAATTTTATGAACACATATTTATTTGATTTCATCAGCGCACCAGATCATTTATACACATAATTCTGGTTTTGAAAGTCAGAATTCTGAGATTAATAGTCATAATTCTGAGTTTCAAAGTCAGAATTCTGAGTTTTTCAAAGTCAGAATTCTGAGTTTCAAAGTCAGAATTCTGAGTTTCAAAGTCAGATTTCTAATATTAAAAATCAGAAATCTGAGTTTGAAAGTCATAATTCTGAGTTAAAAAAAAAAGTCTCTATTAGGATGATTTTAGGACCAATGAACAATAATGTAGTAAAACCCACAGACCATCATTCTGCAGACATACATGTCTTCTGCTCTGTAAGATATGAAAATCTATCCTAGTTACAACACACAGTACAGGGAAGCAGGGCAGTGCTGGGTTCTGTGGTTCCTCTACTGTGTTAATAGCTCCTCAGTTTGCTGTCATCCTCCTGCTCTGCCATCTGCTCCCTCATAAAGAGTCATTCTGAAAATGTGTGTGTGTGTGTGTGTGTATTAGAACACAATGGCCAGCACAGTTCTGCACACCAACGTGTAAGAAACATTACACTGATGCCCCTACATAAGGGAATTCTAAATGGCGAGGAGACAGCAGGACGGTGTGTTTCTATGGTCATAACTGAACAATCATAAGTTCTGACTTTTAATCTCAGAAATTCTAACTTTCAAACTCAGAATTCTGACTTTTAATCTCAGAATTCTGACTTTTAATCTCAGAATTGTGTTTAATAAATGTAAGCATGGTCCAAACATGTAATCTAAGAATTCTGACTTTGAAACTCAAAACTCTGAACTTTCAATCTCAGAAATCTGACTTTGAAACTCAGAATTGGGACTTTCATACTGAGAATTCTGACTTTCAAACTCAGAATTCTATAAAAAAAAAAAAATATATATATATATATATATATATATATATATATATATATATATATATATATATATTGTTTTTTTTTTCAAGCTCAGAATTCTTTCAATTTTTTTTTTTTTTATGATGGCCCCAGGGATCTTTCATAGAGTGTGTTAAAAAAAAATTTCAAGCTCAGAAAGAATTCTTTCAATTTTTTTTTTATGATGGGGTTTTCTTGTATAAATGAGAAGAGTCTCCAGATAATGGTCTCTGTGAATTTAATATGTATCATGTTTGAAGAGAAGGAAAATGAGACTATTGAGATGATGTGAAAATAATGAATCATTATAAAGAACCAAAATAACTTTCTACTGTACTATCTTTTAATATGGGCAAGGTATTTAGGAATTAGAGTTTAATAAAAGTTTCACCAAAATTGTAATAGGCAAAAAATGACCATTCAGGACACAAGAATAAAAGTTTGTTTGATTTGATTGATAGTTTTTTTAATAAGCTTACAAGTAAGATTGATAGCTGGTTTAGTTCTAGGTTAGACAATGTTAGTTATTTCTGTTTCAAATTTTTATTGAATACATTTAAATTTTCACATTTATTGTGGAAAATAAAATACTATGATAAAAAGTATCTGAGGAACCTTTCTATGATTTAGAATCAAATTTAGAATTTAAACTGAAAACTGAATATCAAGGTTTCTTTGTAAATAATTATAATAGGATTAATAATATAAATAACAATATTCCAGCATATGCTTACCGGGTAGTTCAGTTGGTAGTTGTAGACAGCTGGAAGACTTCAGGAGGTCTACTCTAAAGAGAACGGGGTTGGCTTATATAATAGAAGAAAAACAATTTGAGTAAACAGAAATTTAAATAAAGTTTAATGTTAAAGTCACATTTTTCTTAGGAACACATAACTGACACCATGTGTATTTAGTAAAATACAATGCTCAAAAAAAAAAATTAAAGGAACACTTTTTAATCAGAGTATAGCATCAAGTCCTATCAATTCCTGGGATATTGATCTGGCCAGTTATGTAGCAGAGGGGGTTGTTAATCAGTTTCAGCTGCTTCGGTGTTAATGAAATCAACAACAGGTGCACTAGATGGGCAACAATGAGACAACCTCCAAAACAGGAATAGTTTTACAGGTGGAGGCCACTGACATTTTTTTCCCTACACATCTTTTCTGACTGTTTTTCACTAGTTTCGCATTTGGCTAGGGTCAGTGTCACTACTGGTAGCATGAGGCAATACCTGGACCCTATAGAGGTTGCATCAGCAGGACCGGTACCTGCTCTTTTGTACAAAAATAGAATTAATAACCGCGCTAGTGGGAAATACAAGAAAAAGCTGCAACTTCAAGTGTGACCACACCCCAGTGAAATAATATAAATTAAGTCGCGCTAAACATTAGAATAGAACAAAATAAAGTCCATATAAAGTCCAAAAAATTATATTGATAATAAAAATCCGTGATTTTCAATCCAGACTCCCAATGGGTATGTGCTTACCAAAAAGGTGAACAAATAAAGCAAGTAATTGAACCAAGGTCTTGTCAACTTGATTGAAGAAAAAAAACAGGTATGGCTCGCAATAATAATGTGATCGTTGGGTCATAAATTAATGGAAAAAAGGAGAAAAACGCAATAGCGTAAAACCCAAAAACAATGGGTACATTTATTGACTAAATGACACCAGTGTGATTATATCCAGTGATTAAAGAAAGAAGTTAGTGCTCAAATGGTGAATAAGTGAAACCTCCACCGATATTTGCGCTGCTTACCAGAACACAAATTGGGTATGCACTGAAACAAATCAGAGGGAGATAAGATCCAGTGCAGAAAGACACCTATAGATACTCCTTACCAGAGATCAAACTGGTAATCACATAAAACAACCAAGGAGCAGTGCTTGTCTTCCACCATAAAAAATCGCCTCTTACCAAACTGATATGTTATAAACGCTTGGAGAGAACTCAAACTCCAATAATAAGGCACTTGTAGAACTCCTCTATTCTATGCAGGCTCCAAACGGAATGGCTCCAGAGAAAACCCCAAAGTAATCACCGCAAAAATGAAAGGAGAAGCTCCATAGTGTGAAACCGCATAGAAATTTATAATAAAAAAAAAAAAAAAAGGGGGATTTTGAACTCACATGCAGGGGTACAAATGATCGCAATGTATAAGCCGCCGGCCGGACGGCTCTGCACATCCGCACTTCCTGATCGCAGTAAGATGACGTCAGTACGCCGTGTCCTTACGCCGTTTCATCACAGATGACGTTTTCAAAGGTATGGACGGCGTACTGACGCCATCTATTTAAGGAAGGGCTAAGACTGGTTGCCTGGAAATTGGTGATACTAGTTCGGCTATCTTAATAGAGGGAAACAGGAACCAGTAATTTGATCTTTCACCAGAAACCGGAACCGAGTGCCCGTAATTAATAAAAATTAAAAGCTGAGCTAGACAAATAATCAAACCTGCCAGACTAACAGCAAAATATCATAAACAATTAAGTAAAATTAATGTACAATATTAATATTAAAGTATAAAATGAACAGTAACACTAATACATTGTAAAATAGCACCGCCTAGTGGTTGTTAAATATACTGAAATAATATGTCTAATCCAGTATGATAAAGAAAAATTGACCAACATTTCCATTTAGCTAATGCTAACAACAAAAACAAATATTAAAAACAAATACACTAATAGCGATTCAGTGATTTAACTAGGAAATGGGCCAAAAACAATATTAACCCAACGACACCAAAAATTTGGATCGCTGAGGAAATTGTAAAAATTTATAATGAAAGAGGCCAAATAGTGAAGCCTCTTTTATTATATGGTAGTGATGAAACAGTCAATTTTAAATAAATGTTTGGGAAAACCCTTCTTGATATTGGACACATGTTCATTTAATCTAATATGTAAGGGGCGTTTGGTCCTACCTATATATTGATGCCCGCATGGGCACTGGAGCAAATACACAACCCCAGTGCTCATGCAGGAAATAAATGGGCTCTATAGTGTGGATCTTGCCTGTGCTCTTTGCTACGAATTCCTTGACCGTCCTTTGTTTATTCGAGCTCAAGGAACATATTCGGCATCTATTGCACTTATAAAAGCCAGTTAATTGATTTAGGAAGGTAGGCTTGGGTAACGGTGGTTCCAAAACATTTGGTGCTACCTTATCTCTCAAAGTTGGAGCCCCTTTAAAAACCTCGTGGACGGTCAGGGAGGGTACTTCGCAGGACCGGGTCATTACGAAGAATATGCCAATGGTGATTAATAATATTCTTTATGCTCGTGTGCTGGCTTTAAAAAGATGTAACAAAGGGTAAACTAAAGGAAGAATCACTACGATCTACCCTGCTCAGGTTATTCAAAAGTTGGTCTCTATCCATTTGGCCAAACTCAGTTAAGGTTTCGTAAAGGAATCCACTGTCATACCCCTTATCAAAAACCTTCCTGTCAATATATGGGCTTGAGCCTCAAATTCATGAAAGTTAGTGAAGTTACGCCTGATGCGAAGGTATTGAACTTTGGGTATTGCTCGCAACCAAGGAGCGTAATGGCAACTATCGACAGGAATATATGAATTCCTGTTGGTTGCCTTAAAATAAGCAGAAGTGCTAAATTGACCATCTTTGATACCTATAGTCAAATCCAAGAAGTTTCTGGTAGTTTGACTACACTTATAATTCAGCTGAATGCCTCGGTCATTAGAATTCAACTGATCTAGAAATGATATTAGTTCATGGTAGTGGCCATCCCAGAGGAGGAGAACGTCATCTATATACCTTGCCCAAAGCAGTATTTGTGGCCTACGATGGGCAGAGATGACGTCCTCCTCCCACTGGGCCATAAACAAGTTAGCAAGAGATGGGGCATACTTAGCGCCCATGGCCACACCAGTGACCTGGCGAGAAAACTGTCCATTATACCAAAAATAATTATGGTGAGTTACAAACTCCAATAGCTCCATAATAAAGGATATTTGCACTCTAGGTAAATCCGAATCACGGACAAGAAACATATTTACCGCATTCAAGCCAACATCATGAGGTATGACCGTATATAGCAAAGAAACATCCGCTGTTACCATCCAAAGATGATTAGTGGGAATTAAACCTGACAGAAGATTAATGACATGTCTTGTGTCTTTAATATAAGAAGGCGTCTTTTGCACCAAGGGCTGCAAATTAGAGTCAATGTACTTCCCCACCCGGGATGTCACAGAGTCAATTCCGCTGACGATGGGATGACCCGGGGGGTAAGTCAGACTCTTATGCAGTTTCGGAAGATAATATATGACGGGGGTACGAGGGCACTTAGGGATCAAAAATGCCTTTTCTTTTTTATTTAGTATATTGAGCTTGTACCCTCTATCTACTATATCCTCCAAGGTCCTTTTGTAAGAAAACTTAGGATCCGTGGGCAAAGAAACATAAGTCTGACTATCCCCAAGAATGCGTTGCATTTAATTGTTGTAGTCACTTCTATCAAGTACAACAATGCCTCCCCCTTGTATGCTGGCCTAATGACCAGATCTTTGTTGTCACATAGGGAATCTAGCCCTTTTTGTAGATCAGCAGACAAGGAAGTTTTGTGTAATTGGATCTTATCCAGATCCCTAAGCAAAACATCCCTAAATACTTTCAGCGATGGGGCCAAAGCCCCCGGCAAATTAAATAGAGAAGCGTTGGACAATCCAGAATGTTGAAATTCTGAACCAACAACACGATTATCCTTAATGGGATTACTTAATATGTATCTCTTAATATTTATTTTTCTTACAAACTTGTGGATGTCCATGTATGTTTGGAACTTATCCAAACATTTGGGGGGAGCAAACTTCAAACCTTTATCCAAGATGAGTTTTTCTGATTCTGACAGCACTACTTAACTTAAGTTGAACAAACCTGCGCCTGCTAAGTTTTTAATTTTTTTAAGTTTGATGCGCCTGCCTCCTCTGTTTCCTATTGAGGGTCGGCGGGGCGTTTGGTTCCCTGTGTGACCCTTGGAAAACCCCAACCCGGATAACTCTGATTGTTGGAATTTTGGGAAACAGAATTTTCTCTAGAGCATTGAGAAACAGTATGGTTAAGAGGGGGTGGGATATTATTAGGGCCCTCATTATCTTTAAGAGGATAGAATCTGTTTTCAACAGGGACATTATATTGGTAATTTTCCTGTCTATTATCAGATACATTTTTACCCTGCCAATGGTGGTCCCTATCTGGTCCTCTATTGGGTCGTAGGAGGATCATACCACTGTGGACTGGGTCTGGAAGGACTGTAATCATATCTTCCATAGATTGGACGTTGGTGACCATATTCAGAACCCTGATCCCTCTGATAAGGGTAGTAAGGCTCTGAGTAATTATTAGGTCCCCGTCTCCATTGTGGAGTGTTGGGATAGCCAGATGATTGTGCATATCCTCGTTGGTGATAATTAGGACCATTATATTGATCACGGTTACCCTGTTGGCAATTATTATTGGGACCTTGATTGTAATGGGAGCTATTCAGTTTATGTTGATTAAAAGGTTGTTTTCCTTTTTTAGGGTTCTGCCCCCTAAATGGAGACTTAAATGAGGGGCATCGACCATTCTGGTGAGGTCCCTTCTTTTGTGTTTTGTTGTTATAACCTGTTGTTTGTGGAGGGGCTGCTGAAGCTCTATTAGTTTGAATAGTAGATATTTCCATTAACTCATCGTCAGGGTTTAAATCTGTCAGTAGTTTCTTTTGCCATTCAAAAACGGCACTGGAATGATAATCCTGAAGATCTCTATTAAATTTTTTGCGTTTCTTAATTTTCTGGTCTTTCTCTTCTTTCTCCAGATTTTTTAAGAGGTCAGCAGAGGAAGATTTATATTCTTCACTGTCCATGAAAGGGACTACCTTCTCTTTAACTAGTTTTACCTTGTCATCGAGTCTGGAAAGTTTAGCACTCCCGGTGAGGTCGAGTTGGAGGACTGGTTTAAATATTTTAGCGAAGCAGGGGTAAATTTCTTGCGTTTTTTATCAGCTAGGAAGAGTTCTAAACTTTCCAGACTGGATGACGAGGTAAAACTAGTCAAAGAGAAGTTAGCCCCTTTCATGGAAAGTGAAGAATACAAATCTTCCTCTGCTGACTTCTTAAAAACTAGTGATTGACCGATATGGTTTTTTAGTGCCGATACCGATATTTTGGTCATCGGATATTGGTATTGGCCGACATTGGCCGATATTTTCGGACATTTAAGAAATTTTTTTATTTTTATATTTTTTCATAGGTACTATTGTGGAAGGATCTGGGGGTCTAAAAGACCCCAAACCCCTCCTCTGCACTTAAAAGCATTCAAAACACCAAGTTTGGCTGTTTTGAATGCTCACATTTTTTTGAGTTTGCCGCCGAGTTTTTTACATGGAGACCCGATCAGAGCCGAATGTAGTTTTGATCGGGTTTTCTCTTCAGCGGCCGTGCAGGTAGGATGCCTGGGTCTCCCTGTGGGACGGGAGACCCAGGCGAGCCGCGGGATGGGGGGAGATGTCTCAGCTGCATCGGTTGTCATTACAAGACAGTCGACCATCGGCTATGGACGCCGGAACCTGGGTGATGCCTCTAGCTGCAGGCATCGCTCCGGTACAGCACTTTCCCGAAATATCGGCAATACCGGTCACCTCCAGGGCCGATTCCGATATATCGGGGAAAGTGCATATCGGCCCCCGATATATCGGCTTTGCCAATAATCGGTCGATCCCTAGTGCAAACCAATCAATAAACGCTTATTGGGATTTTTTTTTTTTACCATAAATATGTAGCAGAATACATATTGGCCTAAACTAATGAAGAAATTTGATTCTTAACCTTTTTTTTTTGGATATGTTTTATTGAAGTAAAAGATATTGTTTTTTTTTTTTCAAAATTGGCGATATTTTATTGTTGATAGCGCAAAAAATAAAAAAATGCAGATGGGTGATCAAATACCACCAAAAGAAAGCTCTATTTGTGGGAGAAATGGGACATCAGTTTTATTTGGGTACAGCGTCGCACGACCATGCAATTGTCAGTTAAAGTAACTCAGTGCCGATTCGCAACGAATGGCCTGATCATTAAGGATGGTAAACCTTCCGGTGCTGAAGTGGTTAAATGTTACACCGTGATATTTATTATTCCCATCTATTATTTGTATATGAAGTCATTCCTTTCTTAAGACCGCATGTGATTTCAGTCTGATATGTAATCAGCTGCTTTTATTTGTATATTTGCTTATAGCCGTGTGTGTTGACAGGTAATCAAAGCCAAAAAACATTTTGATGAAACTCAATTGTTAACCACTTACCATCTGGCCACTGTATTATGGGTGGACAGGGCAAGCATTGTTGTGGGAGGGTATATATATATATATATATATATACAGTGCCTTGCGAAAGTATTCGGCCCCCTTGAACTTTGCGACCTTTTGCAACATTTCAGGCTTCAAACATGAAGATATAAAACTGTAATTTTTTTGTGAAGAATCAACAACAAGTGGGACACAACCATGAAGTGGAACGAAATTTATTGGATATTTCAAACTTTTTTAACAAATAAAAAACTGAAAAATTGGGCGTGCAAAATTATTCAGCCCCCTTAAGTTAATACTTTGTAGAGCCACCTTTTGCTGCGATTACAGCTGTAAGTCGCTTGGGGTATGTCTCTATCAGTTTTGCACATTGAGAGACTGAAATGTTTCCCCATTCCTCCTTGCAAAACAGCTAAAGCTCAGTGAGGTTGGATGGAGAGCGTTTGTGGAAAGAACTGAAAACTGCTGTTCAAGTTTTCAGTTCTTTCCACAGATTCTCGATTGGATTCAGGTCTGGACTTTGACTTGGCCATTCTAACACCTGGATATGTTTATTTGTGAACCGTTCCATTGTAGATTTTGCTTTATGTTTTGGATCATTGTCTTGTTGGAAGACAAATCTCTGTCCCAGTCTCAGGTCTTTTGCAGACTCCATCAGGTTTTCTTCCAGAATGGTCCTGTATTTGGCTCCATTCATCTTTCTATCAATTTTAACCATCTTCCCTGTCCCTGCTGAAGAAAAGCAGGCCCAAACTATGATGCTACCACCACCATGTTTGACAGTGGGGAAGGTGTGTTCAGGGTGATGAGCTGTGTTGCTTTTACGCCAAACATAACGTTTTGCATTGTTGCCAAAAAGTTCGATTTTGGTTTCATCTGACCAGAGCACCTTCTTCCACGTGTTTGGTGTGTCTCCCAGGTGGCTTGTGGCAAACTTTAAACAACACTTTTTAGGGATATCTTTAAGAAATGGCTTTCTTCTTGCCACTCTTCCATAAAGGCCAGATTTGTGCAGTACACAACTGATTGTTGTCCTATGGACAGAGTCTCCCACCTCAGCTGTAGATCTTCAGTTCATCCAGAGTGATCATGGGCCTCTTGGCTGCATCTCTGATCAGTCTTCTCCTTGTATGAGCTGAAAGTTTAGAGGGACGGCCAGGTCTTCGTAGATTTGCAGTGGTCTGATACTCCTTCCATTTCAATATTATCGCTTGCACAGTGCTCCTTGGGATGTTTAAAGCTTGGGAAATCTTTTTTGTATCCAAATCCGGCTATAAACTTCTCCACAACAGTATCTCGGACCTGCCTGGTGTGTTCCTTGTTCTTCATGATGCTCTCTGCACTTTAAACGGACCTCTGAGACTATCACAGTGCAGGTGCATTTATACGGAGACTTGATTACACACAGGTGGATTCTATTTATCATCATTAGTCATTTAGGTCAACATTGGATCATTCAGAGATCCTCACTGAACTTCTGGAGAGAGTTTGCTGCACTGAAAGTAAAGGGGCTGAATAATTTTGCACGCCCAATTTTTCAGTTTTTTATTTGTTAACAAAGTTTGAAGCATCCAATAAATTTCGTTCCACTTCATGATTGTGTCCCACTTGTTGATTCTTCACAAAAAATTACAGTTTTATATCTTTATGTTTGAAGCCTGAAATGTGGCAAAAGGTTGCAAAGTTCAAGGGGGCTGAATACTTTCGCAAGGCACTGTATATATATATATATATATATATATATATATATATATATTATTATACACTATGTTACCAAAAGTATTGGGACGCCTGCCTTTACACACACATGAACTTTAATGGCATTCCAGTCTTAGTCCGTAAGGTTCAATATGGAGTTGGCCCACCCTTTGCAGTTATAACAGCTTCAGCTCTTCTGGGAAGGCTGTCCACAAGGTTTAGGAGTGTGTCTATGGAAATGTTTGACCATTATTCCAGAAGCGCATTTATGAGGTCAGTACTGATGTTGGAGAGAAGGCCTGGCTCGCAGTATCCACTCTAATTCATCCCAAAGGTGTTCTATTCGGTTGAGGTCAGGACTATGTGCAGGCCCAGGACCAGCCCTACCATGGGTCCGGCTGGGTTCATTGGACCCAGGCGGAACTTTGAGAAGGGCAGAAAATTGACACTCAAGATTTTTCTTTCAGCAGTTTTGTGTGTCATCAGTTTGCTGCGTATTTTACGGGTGGCATTTCCCCATTTCATACTGCTGCCCATAGTGCAAACTGATGAGTATGAGGAGGCGGAGTGTCTCCAGCAATGACGTCAGACATCGGCCCACTCCATCTCACGAAGGACAGGCTGGATTTTCTAAGGTGGTTTCTGCGGCAGACATAGGAATGACAGAGGGACTGAGGACAGACAGTGGGTGTTTGGTGGCCGGATCCGGTGGTGAGTTATGGAAGAAGATAACAGTATATAGAATATTTTATATTTATATAAAATAATGGATGCGGGGGCCTTTTGGTGGGCGAGATTTTTTTTTTTTGAGGGGTTGGGGCAGCATTTTATTCTTGGATCTAAGCAGCACAATGTCTTAAGCCAGCCCTGTGCAGGCCAGTCAAGTTTAGAGATGTATAGAACTGTTCGCCGGCGAACAGTTCCCGGCGAACTTAGCATGTTCACGTTCGCCGCTGCCGGCGAACATATGCGATGTTCGGTCCGCCCCCCATAAGACATCATTGAGGCAAACTTTGACCCTGAACTTTACAGTCAGCAGACACATTTCCAGCCAATCAGCATACCTCCCTCCCACACCCTCCCACCTCCTATAAATAAGCAAGGGCAGCATCCATCTTAGATCATTCTGAAGCAGTGTGTGTAGTGAGAGTAGGGAGAGCTGCTGCTGCTGCTGCTGCTGTTAAGCTAGGGACAGTTAGTCAGTGTTCCTGGTCTTGCAGTGTTCTTGGTCCACTACTGCTGTAAGGACAGCACCCCAAAAAGCCCTTCTAAGGGCTGGTATTTGTGGTTTTTTTTTTTTTTTTTATATATATTTATATATATATACCTAGCGTCCCCAAAAGCCCTTTTAAGGGCTGGTAATTGAGTTGTTTCTTCATATATATATATATCTATATCTATCTAGTGTCCCCAAAAGCCCTTTTAAGGGCTGGTAATTGAGGATTTTTTTATTTATATATATACATATATATATATATATAGTGTCCCCAAAAGCCCTTTTAAGGGCTGGTAAGGTAATAGATTTTTTTCTTTATATATATATATATATATATATATATATATATATATATATATATATCTATTGTACACTGCAGTTGCCTGCCCGCTGTGTGTGAGAGGCCACAGACCTACCACAGACTGTACTGTGTGCACACCACACTCATTTCGGGTGGCACAGGCACAGTACCTGGCATTTTAAAAAATATTTTTTTTTTCCTCTGTCATAATTGCAGTGAGTGCTGTGTCAGGTCCACAGAGTGCACTGTACCCACTGCAGTGCACTGCCCACCACTGATATATATACGTTGGCACAGCATCTTGTTGCAATAAATTGAAAAAAAAAATATTTTTTATTATTGCAGTTGCCTGGGCTGCCAGTGACTGTCAGGTCCACAGAGTGTACTGTGCCCACTGCAGTGCCACTGTGTGCCCACCCACCACTGATATATAAGGTGGCACAGCAGCTTGCAAAGTAAAAAAAATATATATTTTTTTTTAAATTGCAGTTGCCTGGGTGCCAGTGACTGCTGTCAGGTCCACAGAGAGTGTACTGTGCCACTGCCCACCCACCACTGATATATAAGGTGGCACAGCAGCTTGCAAAGTAAAAAAAAATATATATATTTTTTAAATTGCAGTTGCCTGGGTGCCAGTGACTGCTGTCAGGTCCACAGAGAGTGTACTGTGCCACTGCCCACCCACCACTGATATATAAGGTGGCACAGCAGCTTGCAAAGTAAAAAAAATATATATATTTTTTTAAATTGCAGTTGCCTGGGTGCCAGTGACTGCTGTCAGGTCCACAGAGAGTGTACTGTGCCACTGCCCACCCACCACTGATATATAAGGTGGCACAGCAGCTTGCAAAGTAAAATAAAATATATTTTTTTTAAAATTGCAGTTGCCTGGGTGCCAGTGACTGCTGTCAGGTCCACAGAGAGTGTACTGTGCCACTGCCCACCCACCACTGATATATAAGGTGGCACAGCAGCTTGCAAAGTAAAAAAAAATATATATTTTTTTTAAATTGCAGTTGCCTGGGTGCCAGTGACTGCTGTCAGGTCCACAGAGAGTGTACTGTGCCACTGCCCACCCACCACTGATATATAAAGTGGCACAGCAGCTTGCAAAGTAAAAAAAAATATATATATTTTTTAAATTGCAGTTGCCTGGGTGCCAGTGACTGCTGTCAGGTCCACAGAGAGTGTACTGTGCCACTGCCCACCCACCACTGATATATAAAGTGGCACAGCAGCTTGCAAAGTAAAAAAAATATATATATATTTTTTAAATTGCAGTTGCCTGGGTGCCAGTGACTGCTGCCAGGTCCACAGAGAGTGTACTGTGCCACTGCCCACCCACCACTGATATATATGCCTGCAAGAGAAAAAGCCAGCCGCAGAGAAGCCGTATTCCTGAAAATATAAGAAAAATGCTTTTTTTTAGGGGTTCTGGACATGCTACAGAGCTGAAACTTGACAGGTACACTTTTTAGACCCCCCAGACACTAAATACAAAAAATGACATGCCTGCCTAAAAAAATGCCCGATAAATGCCTGCAAGAGAAAAAGACAGCCGCAGAGAAGCCGTATTCCTGAAAATATAAGAAAAATGCTGTTTTTTAGGGGTTCTGGACATGCTACAGAGCTAAAACTTGACAGGTACACTTTTTAGACCCCCCAGACACTAAATACAAAAAATGACATGCCTGCCTAAAAAAATGCCCGATAAATGCCTGCAAGAGAAAAAGACAGCCGCAGAGAAGCCGTATTCCTGAAAATATAAGAAAAATGCTGTTTTTTAGGGGTTCTGGACATGCTACAGAGCTGAAACTTGACAGGTACACTTTTTAGACCCCCCAGACACTAAATACAAAAAATGACATGCCTGCCTAAAAAAATGCCCGATAAATGCCTGCAAGAGAAAAAGACAGCCGCAGAGAAGCCGTATTCCTGAAAATATAAGAAAAATGCTGTTTTTTAGAGGTTCTGGACATGCTACAGAGCTGAAACTTGACAGGTACACTTTTTAGACCCCCCAGACACTAAATACAAAAAATGACATGCCTGCCTAAAAAAATGCCCGATAAATGCCTGCAAGAGAAAAAGCCAGCCGCAGAGAAGCCGTATTCCTGAAAATATAAGAAAAATGCTTTTTTGTAGGGGTTCTGGACATGCTACAGAGCTGAAACTTGACAGGTACAATTTTTAGACCCCCCAGACACTAAATACAAAAAATGACATGCCTGCCTAAAAAAATGCCCGATAAATGCCTGCAAGAGAAAAAGACAGCCGCAGAGAAGCCGTATTACTGAAAATATAAGAAAAATGCTGTTTTTTAGGGGTTCTGGACATGCTACAGAGCTGAAACTTGACAGGTACACTTTTTAGACCCCCCAGACACTAAATACAAAAAAATGACATGCCTGCCTAAAAAAATGCCCGCTAAATGCCTGCAAGAGAAAAAGCCAGCCGCAGAGAAGCCATATTCCTGAAAATATAAGAAAAATGCTGTTTTTTAGGGGTTCTGGACATGCTACAGAGCTGAAAATTGACAGGTACACTTTTTAGACCCCCCAGACACTAAATACAAAAAATGACATGCCTGCCTAAAAAAATGCCCGATAAATGCCTGCAAGAGAAAAAGCCAGCCGCAGAGAAGCCATATTCCTGAAAATATAAGAAAAATGCTGTTTTTTAGGGGTTCTGGACATGCTACAGAGCTGAAACTTCACAGGTACACGTTTTAGAGCCCCCAGATGCTAAATCCAAAGAAATTTTTTATTTTTATTTTTTTTTAATTTTTCCAATAATTGGCTCTCTATCAAAAAATTATAATTTTTAAGAACTTTTTTTGCGTGATCCCTCTCCGGCATGCCACAGTCCAGGTGTTAGTCCCCTTGAAACAACTTTTCCATCACTATTGTGGCCAGAAAGAGTCCCTGTGTGTTTTAAAATTCGCCTGCCTATTGAAGTCTATGGCGGTTCGCCCGGTTCGCCGGTTCGCGAACATTTGCCGATGTTCGCCGTTCGCGAACGGCGAATTTTAGGTTCGCGACATCACTAGTCAAGTTTCTCCACCCCAAACTCGCTCATCAATGTCTTTATGGACCTTGCTTTGTGCACTGGTGTGAAGCCATGTTGGAACAGGAAGGGGCCATCCCAAAACTGTTCCCAAAAAGTTGGTAGCATGAAATTGTCCAAAATGTCTCGGTATGCTGATGCCCTTCACTGGAACTAAGGGGCCATCCCAACCCCTGAAAAACAACCCCACACCATAATCCTTCCTCCCCCACATGATTTGAACCAGTGCACAAGGTAAGGTCCATAACTGGATGGACTATTGTCTTTATTCAACCTCACCTACTATGTAACTATTTCTTTACTGTTAGGGCTGCAAGATTGTGGAATTCTCTACCACAAGAGGTGGTTTCTGCGGGAAGTATGGTGGCTTTCAAAAAAATCTTAGACGTACATCTCAAGGATCAGAACATTCAGGGGTATGTGAGATTACTACAGCCACACACACCTAAACACAGGTTGAACTGGATGGACTATTGTCTTTATTCAACCTCACCTACTATGTAACTATGTAACTATATAAAGAGATGAATGAGCGAGTTTGGGGTGGAGGAACTTGGCTGGCTTTGGGGATTATGGTGTGCGGTTGTTTTTCAGGGGTTGGGCTTGTCCCCTTAGTTCCAGTGAAGGACATCAGCATACCAAGACATTTAGGACAATTTCATGCTACCAGCTTTGTGGGAACAGTTTGGGGTTGGCTCTTCCTATTCCAACATGACTGCACACCAGTGCGCAAAGCAAGGTTCTTAAAGACATGGATAAGTGAGTTTGGGGTGGAGGAACTTGGCTGGCCTGCCCAGAGTCCTGACCTCAACCTTATAAAACACCTTAAGGATGAATTAGAGGGAAGGCCTGGCTCGCAGTCTTCAGCACTTGACCTCACAAATGCGCTTCTGGAAGAATGGTCAAACATTCCCATAGACACACTCCTAAACCTTGTGGCCAGCCTTCTCAGAAGAAGAGTTGGAGCTGTTATAGCTGTAAAGGGTGGGTGTCCCAATACTTTTAGTAATACTGTGTATATGCATGGTTCCTAAAGAGCACAGGGTTGTGTGCTTTTTTTTTCTCTTAAAATAATAAACATGTTATACTTAACTGCTCTGGGAAATGGTTTTGCACAGAGCAGCCCAGATCCTCCTCTGGCATCCCCCCCCCACCACCACCTGGGGCTCCTCATATTCTTTGAGTATGGCCCAACTGCGGGCCCAATCCCGAGCCATGCTATGTGTAGAAACACGCAGCGTGGCTTAGCCTCACCCCAGCTCCCTGCTCACAGGATATGACTAACAGCAGCAAGAGCCAATGACTTCCACTGCTACCCAAATCCCTGTGATAGAGGAAGAGAGGGGAGAGAAGGCTACAGTGTTGGGTCACTGACAGGCTCAGGTAAGTGTTTACGGGGGAGAGAAATAGTTAGTGGGGTGTTTTTGACCTTAATGCAGGGAATGCATTAAAGTAAATAACATCAAGGCTTTAGAACCATTTTAACCCCTTCCCTCCCAAGGACATGCCCGTACGTCCTTGGATTTCAGTGGTTATACCCGGATAGTGGGTGCACCTACAGGCATCATCCCGGTACTGTTAGCTTCAGGCGGCGATTCTCTACAAAGCAGAAGTGATCTGAGTGGTGAGATACCCACTTGATCACTTCTGCAGGTGGCGGAAGGGGGATCCCACCCCCTCCTGCTGTCGCCTCTTCCGGGCTCTCCGGTCCCATCGCAGAGTCCGGGAGAGATTGCTGCCTGGGACAGAGAGAGAGAGGAACTGACATTGTTCCCCTCTCTCTGTAACCCTGGAAACCGGGAACAATGAGTATTCATCACTTCCGGTTCCGCCCCTTTGCAGAGAAGCAGCCGATCGGACCAATCTCAGTCTGATCGGCTGCATGGGGGGCCAGAGAAGAGATCTTAGGGTCTGATAGAACCCAAATCTCTCCATAAAGAGGACCTGTCATGACCCATTTGCAGAGAAGCAGCCGATCGGACCAATCTCAGTCTGATCGGCTGCATGGGGGGCCAGAGAAGAGATCTTAGGGTCTGATAGAACCCAAATCTCTCCATAAAGAGGACCTGTCATGACCCATGCTATGACAAGGGATGCTGTTCATCCCTTGTGATTACAATAAGGTTTGTACAAAAAAAAAATGTGGATTAAAAAAAAATGTTTGTATAAAAAAAAAAAAAAGCAAAAGCGCCTCGTCCCACGTGCTTACACCCAAATGCGAACGCAGACGTTACTCCTCCACGCATATGTAAATGGTGATCGCACCACACAAGTGAGGTATTGTCGCAAGAGTCTGAGCGAGAGAAATAATTCTAGCACCAGACTTCCTGTGCCAGTCTAAATGGGTAACCTGTAAAGGCGTTTAAAGGACCGCCTATGGAGAATTTTAAGCACCGTAGTTTGCTGCTATTCCACCAGCAGGTGCAATTTTAAAGCTTGACATGTTAGGTATTTATTTCCTTGACGTGACGTATAATATATATATATATATATATATATATATATATATATATAATGTTTGGGAGTTCTAAGTAGGGATCGACCAATTATCGGCAAAGCTGATATATCGGGGGGTTCGATCTGCACTTTCCCCAATATATCGGAATCGGCCCCTGAGGTTACCGATATTGCCGATATTTCGGGAAAGTGCTTATACCGGAGTGATGCCTACAGCTAGAGGCATCACCCCCGGTACCGGCGTCCATAGTCGATGGTCGGCTGTCTTGTAATGACAACCAATGCAGCTGAGAAGCCGCTCGGCTGTCATTACAAGGGACGTCTCCTCCCTCCCGCCACCTTCCACGGCTCACCCGGGTCTCCCGTCCTGGTGGGACGGGAGACCCGGGCAGCCAGCCTGCACTCCGCCAAAGAGAAGACCTGTTCAAAGCCGCATTTGGCTCTGATCTGGTCTCCATGTTAAAAACCCGGAAGTGATGACATCCGCCAAATTAAAAAAAATTACAGCCATTCATAACAGCCAAACTTGGTGTTTTGAATGCTTTTAAGTGCAGAGGAGGGGTTTGGGGTCTTTTAGATCCCCAGATCCCTCCACCAGAGTACCTGTCAAAAAAAAAAAAAATGTACAAAACTATCAGCAGATACCGATACGCATTGGCCAAAATATCGGTATCGGAATCGGCAGCAAAAATCCTATATAAGTTAATCTCTAGTTCTAAGTAACTTTCTAGCAAAAAAAAAAGTACATTTTTACATGTAGGAGCGAAGTGTCAGAAAAGGCTTGGGAAGGAGGTGGTTAAATTGGCCCTCTACCATGTGATTGCTGTGCATGTAAATATAGGCTGCATGCTGCAATCATCTGTTAGAGGGAACTGACTGATTACTACAAAAATATAAATTGGGAGTAGTCCCGCATTTAGTCAAGCCGAAGGCTAGAGAGAAATGTCCAGACACCACCTCACCAAGAACATGGGACTTTGGGGCAAGGATTGTATGGTGGACATGAAATTTAAATAGGGACCAACAATAGGTAAAATTATTAATCTTTATTACAAACAAGTTTAAAAACAAGACATAAGGTATAAAACCAAAGATGCAGCATATACATTAATATTACAAACTTCAAACAGAAGAATCAATAATATAGGAAAAAGGAATCACAGAAGTCCTACATGTTTCGCCGAGAAATTTGGCTTCTTCAGGGACCAAAAGTATATGTGACCTTTTTACTGATTCTAAATGATGAAACATAACATATAATGGTTAATGAGTAGAGTTAAGCGAACACCTGGATGTTCGGGTTCGGCGGGTTCGACCGAACTTGAAAAAAAAGTCCGGGTTCGTGACTCGGACATAACCCGAACTTTGTCCCGATCCCGAACCCCATTGAAGTCAATGGAGACCAAAACTTTTGAGCACTAAAATGCCTATAAAACAAACATAGAAATGGCTAGATGGCTGCAAATGGCACCAAAATCATCTTAAGAGCATGACAAGTGCTCTGCAAACAAATGTGGATAGGGAAATAACTTAAAAGAACATAAAAAACAGAAAAATAAAAAATAATCATCTTGAATGATGTAGGAGGAGGATGAGGCCCATATGGGGTAGGAGGTTGAGGTGGCGGAGGATATGGCGGTGTAGGTGGAAGCGGCGGTGGAGGAGGAGGAGGACGAGGCCCATATGGAGTAGGAGGTTGAGGTGTCGGTGGAAGCGGCGGTGGAGGAGGACGAGGTAGCCAACACTGGTTTTTGTTTTTAATTTTATTTCTTTTTAAATTAGGGTACACCCCAAAAGAGTTAGAAAGATCAAATACAACAATGGCTGGGTAAGGCCAGTATACATGTCTATTCTGCACAAGGTATGGACAACACCTGTGGGATCCATGCCTGGTTCATTTTCATGAACGTGAGCTGGTCCACATTGGCTCTGGACAGGTGGCTGCGCTTGTCTGTGATAACGCTCCCAGCCGTGCTAAATACAGGTTCAGATAATACACTGGCTGTAGGGCAGGCCAGCACCTCCAAGGCAAAAAGGGCAAGCTCAGGCCATGTGCCCAATTTGGAGACCCAGAAGTTAAAGGGGGCAGACCCGTCATTCAGTGCGTCTAGGCATGTGCACACATACTGCTCCACCATGTTAGTGCTTGGTGGTGGTGCTGCTGGTGGAGCTCCTGTTGCAAGGAGAGGACATGGTCCATCTGTGGCAGCTACACGCACAAGTGAAACACCTTTCTCAGCTGCGAGTAGGCGACAGAACCTTACAGCAGTATTTGGCAGGGCCTAATGCGCCTCTACAAATGTTGAGGCCAGAACAAGTACAGGCGATAGTAGATTGGGTTGCTGACAGTGCCTCCAGTTCCTTCACATTGTCTCCCACCCAGTCTTCTGCTGAAAGGTCAGAGTTGCCACCTGCAGCCAATGGCCATCAATCTTTCACCTCACCCCCTTGCAAATCAGCCAAGCAGTCTGAGCCCCAAGTCATGCAGCAGTCTCTTCTTCTTTTTGATGACTCTGTTAGCATGGTTTCCCAGGGCCATCCACCTAGACCTGCTCCAGAAGTGGAAGAGATTGAGTGCACCGATTCCCAACCACTTATGTCTCCAGATGAGTACATGGGAGGACTATCGCAGCACGTCTTGGGTGATGACGAAACACAGGTGCCAACTGCTGCGCAATTCCGAATTGTGGAGACCGACAAGGGTTGCAGGGGTGAAGACTGCGTGGAAGATGATGTGGAGGACGATGAGGTCCTCGACCCCACATGGAATGAACGTCATGCAGGTGACCTGAGTAGTTGGGAGGAAGAGGTGGTGGTCGCACAGAGCCACCAGCACAGCAGAAGTGGGAGCAGGGTGCAAAAGCAGAGCGGCCGTGCCCTAGACACTACACCTGCTACTGCCCAACGCAGGAAGGGACCGAGCACACCAAAGCCAGCTCACAGGAGTTCCCTAGCGTGGCAGTTCTTCAGACAATGTGATGATGGCAGGACACGAGTGGTTTGCACGCTGTGCAATCAGAGCCTGAAGCAAGGCATAAGCCTTCTCAACCTGAGCACAACCTGCATGACCAGGCATCTAAGTGCAAAGCACGAGCTGCAGTGGAGTAGACATCTCAAAAACCAAGAAAGGTCTCTGGCTCCTCCTGCTTCTTCTTCTGCTGCAGTCTCGGCCTCTTCATCCACCTCTGTAGTGACAGTGGCACCTGCCACCCCACAAACAGAGGATCTCCCAGCAACACCACCACCTGGGTCACCAACAACCATCTCCACAATGTCCCGTGGAAGCGTTCAGCTTTCTATCTCCCAAACACTGGAGCGGAAGAGGAAGTACCCCCCCTACCCACCCGCGATCGCTGGCCCTGAATGGCAGCATTTCAAAATTCCTGGCCTTTGAAATGCTGTCATTCCGTCTGGCGGAGACGCAGAGTTTTAAATGCCTTGTGGCGGTGGCTGTCCCACAGTACGTCCTGCCCAGCCGCCACTACTTTTCCAGGCAAGCCATCCCTTCCCTGCACAAGCAAGTGGGTGACAAAATCAGGTGTGCACTGCGCAACGCCATCTGTGGCAAGGTCCACCTAACTATCGATACATGGACCAGTAAGCACGGTCAGGGACGTTATATCTCCCAAACAGCACACTGGGTAAATGCAGTGGCGGCTGAGCCTGAGGCGGATAGCAGTTTGGTGCATGTCCTTCCACCACCAAGGATTTCAGTGTGCTTCAGTTTTCCTCCTGTTCCTAACTCCTCCTACTCTGCTTCCTCATCCTCTACCGCCTCCTCACCCGGTCAGCGTAACACCTTCACCACCAACTTCAGCACAGCCAGGGGTAAACGACAGCAGGCAGTTTTAAAACTTGCCTGTTTGGGGGAAAAACCACACACCGTGCAGGAGTTGTGGAGGGGCATTGAACAGCAGACCTATGAGTGGTTGGTGCCAGTGAGGCTCAAGCCCGGCCTGGTGGTGTGCGATAATGGGCGAAATCTAGTAGCAGCTCTGGGCCTAGCCGGTTTGACACACATCCCTTGCCTGGCGCATGTGCTGAATTTGGTGGTGCAGAGGTTCCTTAGAAATTACCCCGATATGTCAGAGCTGCTGCAGAAAGTGTGGGCCGTCTGTGTGCACTTTCAGCGTTCTCACCCTGCTGCTGCTCGCCTGTCAGCGCTGCAGCGTAACTTTGGCCTTCCCGCTCACCGCCTCATATGTGACGTGCCCACAAGGTGGAACTCCACCATGCACATGCTGGCCAGACTGTGCGAGCAGCAGCAGGCCATAGTGGAGTTTCAGCTGCAGCATGCATGCACGAGTCGCTCTGCAGAACAGCACCACTTCACCACCAGTAACTGGGCCTCCATGCGAGACCTGTGTGCTTTGTTGTGCTGTAACATATGCAGACTAGGCCGCAATGTAATCTTTTTTCCCTAAATGGGTGTTTATTGAATAGCGGAATAGAACAACAGTATCCAATGAGTGTATCTCACAGTAAAATATGCAGACTAAGCCGCAATGTAATATTTTTTCCCTAAATGGGTGTTTATTGAATAGTGGACTAGAACAACAGTATACAACGGGTGTATCTCACACGTAGAGATACAGACTAGGCCGCAATTTAATATGTTTTCCCTAAATGGGTGTTTATTGAATAGCGGACAAGAACAACAGTATCCAACGAGTGTATCTCACAGTAAAATATGCAGACTAAGCCGCAATGTAATATTTTTTCCCTAAATGGGTGTTTATTGAATAGCGGACTAGAACAACAGTATACAACGGGTGTATCTCACACGTACAGATACAGACTAGGCCGCAATTTAATATTTTTTCCCTAAATAGGTGTTTATTGAATAGCGGACTAGAACAGCAAATCTAATATCTTTCTTTTCTAATATCTAGTTTTTTTTATTGCAAGGTGAATCTCACTGTAACATATGCGGACAGGGCAGCAATAAACTCTTTTGTCCCCTAAATAGTTTTTTTGGTTGCAAGGCGCAATACAACAGTATGCAATGGGTGTATCTCACTGTAACATACACAGACAGGGCAGCAATAAACTATTTTGTCCCCTAAATAGTTTTTTTATTTCAAGGCGCAATACAACAGTATGAAATGGGTGTATCTCACTGTAACATATGCAGACAGGGCCGCAATCAACTTTTTTTGCTCCCTAAATAGTTTTTTTGGTTGCAAGGTGCAATTCAACAGTATGCAATGGGTATATCTCGCTGTAAAATATGCAGACAGGGCCGCAATCAACTGTTTTGTCCCCTTAATAGTTTTTTTGGCTGCAAGGCACAATACAACAGTATGCAATGGGTGTATCTTACTGTAACATATGCAGACAGGGCCGCAATCAAGATTTTTTGTCCCCTAAATAGTTTTTTTATTGCAAAGCGCAATACAACAGTATGCAATGAGTGTATCTCACTGTAACATATGCGGACAGGGCCGTAATCAACTTTTTTTGTCCCCTAAATAGTTTTTTTTTTTGCAAGGCGCAATACAACAGTATGCAATGGGTGTATGTCACTGTAACATATGCGGACAGGGCAGCAATAAACTCTTTTGTCGCCTAAATAGTTTTTTTTATTGCAAGGCGCAATATAACAGTATGCAATGGATATATCTCACTGTAACATATGCGGACAGGGCAGCAATAAACTATTTTGTCCCCTAAATAGTTTTTTTATTGCAAGGCGCAATACAACAGTATGCAATGGGTGTATCTCACTGTAACGGATCTACATACTAGATCCGTGTGATCAGTGTCTTTACAGCGAGGAGAATGACAGGTGGCTTGTTTACACAAGCTGCCTGACATTCTCCCTCTCCCCCGCCGATCGCCGAGTGACCGGCGGACATCGGGTCCGCTGGTCACACGCGCGGGGGGTCCGTGACCGCGCGGGCAGCGGGAGCGCGCCTCCGCGGGCGCGCGCTCGCTCCCCAGAGCCTCACAGGCGAGGGACGTAGACCTACGTCACTCTGCCTGTGAGGGGCTGACTGCCGCAGTAAATATACTGTGAGCAGTCGGCAAGCGGTTAAAGCAGATTGTTCCTATCTATGCTTTCCCTAAAAGCAATCTCTCCAGCCTGGCCCTACAGTAAACTCCTCTCTCCTTCCTTGCAAAAACACAATTCACTGCACCCCACAAAATCAAATCAATATAGATCGCTGCATGATAAAGCAGATTGTTCCTCCTATGCTTTCCCTACAAGCAATCTCTCCAGCCTGGCCCTACAGTAAACTCCTATCTCTCCCTCTGGGCAAAAACATTGTTCACTGCACCCCACAAAATCAAATCAATGTAGATCGCTGTATGATAAAGCAGATTGTTCCTCCTATGCTTTCCCTACAAGCAATCTCTCCAGCCTGGCCCTACAGTAAACTCCTATCTCTCCCTCTGGGCAAAAACATTGTTCACTGCACCCCACAAAATCAAATCAATGTAGATCGCTGTATGATAAAGCAGATTGTTCCTCCTATGCTTTCCCTACAAGCAATCTCTCCTGCCTCGCCCTACAGTAAACTCCTATCTCTCCCTCAGCAGCAGTCAGGAACCTCTCCCTACAGTAGTTATAGCAGAGTGACGCTCAGCGCTGTGTGACTCCAGCTTATATAGAGTCTGGGTCACATGCTGCACTGGCCTATCACAGCCATGCCATTAGTAGACATGGTTGTGATGGCTTCTAGGGCACACTAGTTAAACGCTTGCTGATTGGCTGCCTTGCACCTGTTGAAAGCGCGCCATTATAACTGCGCCATTAAAACCGCGCCAAAACATCAAATAACGTTACCGAACAACGGGCAGTACCCGAATATACAGTGAAATGTCCAGGTTCGGGTCCGGGTACCGAATACCCAAAAGTCCGGTACGAACACGAACAATACAGTCCGGGCTCGCTCAACCCTATAGCTTACCCTAGCCAGGTAAGCCTGAAATTCCATGCACTTGCCATTGAGGGGGTGATTTATATCTACTATTAAGGGTCATTCCCTTGTGCTAGATTACACACACATTGCTACTTGGTGTCTATAACAGACTTTACTTCTGGACTGAACTGATATTTATATCGCCCCAAGGAATTCTTTTTATACCCTTCCATTCTACATTGGAGTATAGCATCAAGCCAGTTTTACTCCCGATAGGAGAGTATCTATCCCAGTGGTCAGCTGGCCTCTGCATTTTGCAGTTAGGTCCCTTTATTATCGTCCCATTATGGCATCTACAGGGAGTGTGTATGAATGAGCACACTGTGTGGACATCTGCTGTGGTGTCTAGACAACCTTGTCTTTTTTAACTCCTTTTGTGATGGAGGTACGTTGTTGTATACCAAGTGTATGTAAAATTAAGCATTTTTCAATGAATCCTTGTTTATACAAGCTGCTTGGTCTATTATTTGACTCCCTTTATGGTTTTCTCTAACCCTATTTATTTTGTTTGTTTTCTTGGGTTATTTGGACCACACTAAGTGTACATAGTGGGATAGCAACAAACTGGTGGATGTAATTTATTACATTACCATCCAGTTTATTAACTAGGTGTGGTCTAAGTGGTTTTTAGGAATATTTTTGCTAATTAAAGCGTAGTTCTGGCCTCGGGGGTAAAATTTAGATAAAAATACCCCCGGGACAGTCAGGGCTAGTACATTCCATAATGGATAGCCTCTGAACTGTCCTGGGTCGCACTTGCATTTTAGAAGAAATACTTACCTTGAAAATTTCTTCTCCAGTGCTGCAGCTGAAGCCAGGGCGTCCTCTTCTGCGTCCTCTTCCGTGTCCTCTTCGTCCCAGAATGCACTGCACTGGCCCCACTCGTCACTTCCGGGGCATGCGCTTCATTCCTGCACAGCTTCTGGGCATGCCCAGAAGCTGTTTAGCAGGGAATGACGCGCCTGCATCGGAACTGATGAGCGGGGCCAGTGCAGGCGCATTGACTCCTGGGAGCGATGACGTTCAGCTCCCAGGAGTCATCGCAAACAGGAAGAGATGGCGCAGGCCGCGTCCGAAGAGGGAGGAAGTAGAAGGAAGGTAAGTATACTTTCTTCAAAAACAAGGTAAGTAAAGAAAAACAAAAATCGGGAGCATCCATTTGTTTTCCAAGGCATTCACAGCAAGCGGATGGGCCAAACTTGTTCTTGAGCCCGAAACTCCGCTTTAAAGTAATTCCCTCCCCCTTACCTGTGGACTTACCTATTCTCAGCTAGCTCTGGTCTGGTCACATGATTCCTTGTGTCAGTCAGCGGGGACTGCAGGGGAGAGCGCTTGACAAAGCCTAGAGTGGTGACATCACCCATAGGTTCCTATGTCCCATCTGTCTTTCTCCACTGCATACACCACTGGCTCACACAGGGGATAATGTGACCAGACTGTAAACAGCCTAAAAATAGGTGTATACATCTTTTCTACACAGGTTAGCCAGCACAGTGGAAACACCCACAAAATTAAAACACGTTATAACATTCTGCTACTCTTTCTAGAAGGGTGATACTACAGGTGTTACAGCCTAGCCACATAGAGAAGTCCAAAATCTAAAGAGCACCTTCAGGCATTCCATGGGCATAAATTATGCATCTAATTTCCTGACTACCTATAATATTTTTGGAGGCCCTGGAGCACCAGGACAGTGAAAACACTCACAAAATGAAAACATTTTGGAAAGTGAACACCCCAAGGTATTTTCTAAGAGGCATTGTGAATCTTTTGAAGACTTAATTTATTGCCACAAAACTTGAATAATGCAGAAAGAAATTGGAAATATATTTTTACACAAACTTAAAAATATTAATATATTTCAAATACACAACATAGACATACTTAGAATTACACCTCAAACACATTCTGCTTCTCCTTCCAAGTATAACGATACCATGTGATGCTTTTTTACTGTTTGGACTGACATTGTGTCTTGTGTTTCACACAAATCAACCAATTGTATAAAAAAACAATATACTGTAAGGGTTGCCTTTATATGTCTGGTCAGGAAATATACTGTAGCTTAGTCTAGCATCACCTATAGCAGTCCCAGTTCCTATAAGCCAGGTAAGCCTAGCCTACTGAGATGTGGTTGCCTCTGGGAATGCCATCTTCACTGGTCAGGAAGTACAGGAGACTAAAGGAGGGAAATATAATAGAGTTCATGTGGTTCCAGGGGTGTAGTTGTCCAGAGTGGAGGGCTGTGTCTGGGGTCTCGCAGGAACATAGTCAGTCAGGCGGACAGACAAAGGATCAGTCCAGGCAGCGGGCACAAATTTGGTCAATAGACAGGCAAGGGTCAGTAAAAATGGTAGGCAGAGGCAACACTGCATAGGTGTGGTGTTTATAAGGAACACTGTTGCTGGTTGCACTGGTCTGGTATCAGTGAAACTTGTGTAGCGGCAATCAGGAACACAGTTGCTGGCTTAAACTGGTCTGGTGACACTGGGGACTAGTACGGCAGAATTCAGGAACACTTCTGATTACTTACACTGGTCTGGGGACACTGAGCTGATGTGGCAACAATCAGGGACACTGTTACTGGCTTACACTGATGTGGTGACACTGTAACTGGTCTGACAATGGTAAAGAACACGGCTGCTGACATACACTGGTCTGGTATCACTGGGACTGGTATGGCAGTTATCAGGAAAACTGTTACTTGCTCCACTGGTCTGGGGTGGTGGCAATCAAGAACACAGATTCTACCTACACTGGTCTGCCAGCAATGTGGCTGGTGTGGTAATGATAAGAGAACTTTGACTTGCTGCACTATTTCTAGGGCTCATTTACACATGAGATTAGGAGTGGTAAAGCATTGTGGTTGAGTTGTGGTTTTACTGTCTCTAAACTGCAACCCCCTTTACCTGCAGAGGCAGTGGCCAGGGGTGTACACATGTTGTGGCTGCGAAAATTTGATTCACAGCTGTGGCAGGAAGTATACCTCTCATATGCCTGCCAATCATATCCTATTTAAGTAAATGGGGTTCTGGTGCAGGGGCCAATGGTTTAAAGCATGTGGTAAGGAGGCCGTACAACAGCACTTCATTGGCTGTTAAATGCGCTCTAAAGAGCAATCCAAGCACAGATTGTTACTCAGAAAGCATCACACGTGTTATCAAGTCCTTTTAGTGACACTTTGACTGGTGTGGCAGTGATCAGTGACACTGTAACTGATGTAATGGTCATCGGGGACATTGTGACTGGTGTGGCAGTGTTTTGGGACACTGAGACTGGTGCAGCAGTGATCAGGGACACTGAGACTGGTGAAGCAGTGATTAAGGACACTGACTGCTGCAGTGGTAAATAGGGATACTGACTGACAGCACTGATTTGGTGACATTGTATTGCTGTGGCAGTGATCAGAGACAATGGCTGCTGGCACTGGCATACAGTGATATCAGAGCAGACAGCCATTGTATATAATAGCTTCTGGTCATTTCTCCATGTGTGTTTGGCATTATTCATGATGCCAGTGTTTACTACTATGATTGCTGTGATTGGCCACAGCTATCACATGTTACAGGGCCATTGTGACTGACCCTGTACCATGTGATCACCTTGACCAATCACTAAGTCACAGTAGTAAGCAATGGCATCACAAATGACAGCCACTGTTTACTACTGTTCATGTGATTGTTGTGATTAGTCACAATGATCCCCTGGTATCAGGGCCAACCACAGTGGCAAGCTACCCCGATCAGTGATCTGCTGTGTGCAGCCTGGGGGCTTCTCATCGGTGCACATAAAGGGAGAATGTAAGGGTATGCCCTACCAAATCAAGTAGGCAACTGGCTGTCCATTTATACACAGTAGCCAGGTGGGAGGTGGTTAATAATTTACTCTCAACTGAGAGCTAGGGCAAATTAGCAAGTCACAGTGGGGGGAGACACAGTGCTGATGAGTGGTTTCACGGCATGTTGCACCATTTACTCACACAAGAACAATGCAATGGTTTGAACTGACAGCCCAGGAAACAAGGCATTATGCTATGTCTACGTGTTGGGGCTGCACTGGACATTGCTGCTAGCATAGCATCAAAGCATATGCTGTGAATGAACCCTAGGGGTGTTTGTAATCTACCCGGTAAAACTGAGCATAGCATTCCACTTTATAGACTTCCATAATGGAAGGGAACGGGAGTCCATCCAAAATTCAGAAACCTTAGTGATCAAGATGTGATAGCCAGAGACTGGCCAAGAAACATCAAGCATGAAGTTGGTGGCACACTCTCCATGATGAGAGGTTACACAGAACTGGACCTTGTCTATAAGCACCATTTCTTTCCACCCATGTGAGTTGCCTAATTTGTGTGAACTTGTCATTACGTTGATACTATTCGAGCCAGTGTGTCCAGTGTTTATTAATGGAGGAGAGGAAATCTTCTGATGCTGCAAGCATGTGCTCATAGGAGCCATGGGTATGCACAGAGGATACTACCTCATCTAGCAGGATGGGATCCTCTGTTTTCCAGTGGCGTGTAATGGCTAGCCTAGCTGCTAATAGTGTATGTAAAGTTACACAGCGCAGTTGGTGAGAGATATTGCCTATGCCTATGCTTAGTAAGGCAAATTTAGGGGATGGGTCAATATGTATTTTGGTAACGACTTTGGTAAAGACTTCTAACTTGAAGGTTGAAACTCATCGCAAGCCCACAGTAAATTAAGTAAACTGCCTAATTCACCACACTTTCTCCAGCAATTTGGTGATACTGATGGAGTAAATGCTTTTGTACTTAGGGCAGGTGCTCTTCTCAAGACTGAAAATCGACTGTGAAGCTAGTGTATAAGGAGACAGAAAAGAGCCTCTAAGTGTAGCATTTATTAAACATGAGGTAGCAAGGATGACAATAAATCACTCACTAGAGGAATGTGAAAAAAAGGCTCATCTGTGGAAGGAAGTGTCCCCATGGAAGGGATGGATGGCATGCCACTCCAGGTAGACAGAGACCATGGTTTCTTTCTACCTGGAGTGGCGTGCTATTCATCTCTTGCATCGGGACGCTTCCTTCCACCAATGAGCCTTTTTATCACATTCATTAAGTGAGTGTTTTATTGTCCTTCCTGCTACCTCATGTTTAATAAATTCTACAGCTAGTTTACTGAGGAGCCATGTACTAAGGTTCTGCCCAGGATTTGCGTAGATTCAATGTTTTATCATAGACATGTAGGAGGTTTGGTGAACCGGGCCTTTAATTTAACCAGGATAGATAGTAAAGTAGTCCCTTAAATTGATGTACCCAGCACCACCCACTGATCTTTGTTTGGTCAGGTTGACCCTAGAACTCCTAGGTTTTGTTTTTTTGCCACACAAACTTACCTAAGGTAGAATGTAGGGATGCAAAAAAGGATAGGGGCACAGGAATAGGCAAGGATTAAAAAATATATAATAGTTGTGGTATTTTAAGCATTTTGAATGTGGCAAATCTACCTGACTAAGTAAGGTATAGTTTAGAAAGCCCTTCTAATTCTTTTGGGCTCCTGTGATCTTCTGATCCTATCTGTCATTGTCTGGAGCATGGGTGGGCTTCTTCTCAGCCAGCACTCACAGCAGCAGGCACAGGACTAGACTTCCTAGCAGCCTGAGTGGCTCACATACATACCATGGATTTACTGGGGCTGGAGGTGCTGGAATATTTGTTTTGAGTGATATCAGTTGAGGCTGACAGAAGTCTGAATGGTGTCCTGAGCACCACTTCTGCTGGGGACAGAACTAGGGACACTTTTTTATCCAAAGACATCCTCCTGAAAGCAGGATCTCTCAATGGATGGCATGTTCACTCTATTTTAGGAGAAATTGAAAGAACATTTAGACAGGAGCAATAATAACCCACAATGCTCTATAAAACAAAATACAAATTTGGGCTAAAATTACACTTAAAATGATTTTAAATTAAAACTGTCTAAAAAGCAGATCAGGAGAAACTTGGTTTTCTCACAGGGTGCTGATATTTGTCCCACCTGGAGGCTAGCAGGCAAATATTTTGCTAAATACATGTGGTATCAGTTATGTGTTCCTAAGAAAGATGTGACTTTAACATTAAACTTTATTTAAATTTCTGTGTACTCAAATTGTTTTTCTTCTATTATATAAGCCAACCCCGTTCTCCACAGTGTAGACCGTCACTCAAGTCTTCCAGCTGTCTACATTCTCAGCACCAACTGAACTACCCGGTAAGCATATGCTGGAATATCGTTAATATATTATTAATCCTATTAGATTTATTTATAAGGAAAGAAACCTTGGTATTCAGTTTTCAGTTAAAGTGTAAATTCTATGTTTGATTCTAAATGATAGAAAGGTTCCTCATATAATTTTTCTATTAATAGTTTATTTTGCACATTAATTGTGTAAATTCTAATTTATTCACAAAATTTGAAACAGAATTAAACCAGCTATCAATCCTAATTGTAAGCTTATTAAAAACACTATCAACCAGATCAGACAAAGGTTTATTCTTGTGCACTGAATGGTAATTTTTTGCTTACAATTTTGGTAAAACTTTTATTAAACTCGAATTTCTAAATATCTTGCCCATATTAAAATATATTACAGTAGAAAGTTAGAATTCATAAATGATATTCTTTATTTTCACAGAATCTCAGTAGTCTCATTTTCCTTCTCTTTAAACTTGAAACAAATTCAGTTCACAGAAACCATTATCTGGAGACTCTTCTCATTCATACAAGAAAATCCCTCTAGAAACCATTAGTCCAGTTAGTAAATCAGATAGCTATAAATTCATTTTCATTCTAACATCCTTTAGTTCTGATTGAGTGAGGACTAAATTGAGTAACCCAGGTGAGGCAAAAGGCATCCCATTTAAGTTAGAAAGCCCTTGAAACCATAAATAATGGAGACCGGAACTTCAGTTCTTGTGAGCTCCAATAGCATCTAAGAATCTGCTGTGCTCTTCCTTTTGTGGGATTGAGGAACAAGATAGATCAAGATCCCTTAATCATTGTTTTATCCATGGGTAACCAGATTCAGTAAGGTCTGGAAAGCATCAAGCAAATCCATGTCAATAAAAAGCACTCAATGTTCCCATAATGGGTTCTAGATGTACGGGATCTTTTCTGATAGCTTAGAGCAAACAAACATTGGACCTTTTATTGTATTGGAACAACATATTTATGTGTATTATCATTAGGGGAACTCATGTTATTTTTGAGTCATCTTTTCAATTGTGTCTTCTTTTTCTTTTCATGAATCCAAATTATCCACAGAGCCCAAAGATGTTCACCATGAAGAAATCCCTGTTACTCTTTTTCTTTCTTGGGACCATCTCCTTATCTCTCTGTCAGGAAGAGTAAGTATGTAAAAGACTTTTTTAAATAGAAGTATGAGCTTTTAAAGCCTACCTTTGGGCAATCCATTAAACATATAGGGGAAATACATATATGAGGATTGTTGTACCAAATCATTTTTATGTCTGTTTATTCAGTTCTGGGATTTGTACAGCTCTGCTACACATTACAGGCCTTGTGGCCATCTCATCAATTACTTTGATTTTAAAAACATATTTATATAACTGGGAAAGTAAGTGAAGGGGGAATCTTTTTGATGAGAACACAATACAAACATGCCAGAGTTTCTAATCCTATCAATACAGAAAGGAGTGTAAACCAAACCTGGATAAAAAAAATCCAAGAAAATTTTAATTTTAGGTAATTAGGTCATATAAGAACAGCCAACGTGTTTCAGGTACCACATCACTCCCCTTCATTGGGATTTAATACAGGATACATTTTAAATGTAGAATACATCCTTCCCTGTTCCAACTAAACCAATAGACAATTTTGACTGGATGCCCCCCCCCCCCCTGTCAGCAACATAAAAAACTAAAGGTGGGGTTAGGTGGGATGATGTGAACAGGGGAGGAATTTGGATAGGTGTACAGGTGTGGAGGTGGGAGTGGCTTGCATGAAGTTTTCCATCATCTGTATGCACAAGTTTGAAAATATGTTGTTCTGGAGTATAAAGGGTGACAAAGAAGAGTCCAAGATCTGCCTGACCTACAATACCAGGGGTGGAGACATCTCCATTGCTATACTGTGTGCAGATAGTACAGGGGCGTATTGACCAGCATCAGTCCAGGGGGGAATGTGAGTGCCAAGACTGGTGGGTTAGGGCAAATGTTTGGAGGGATTCCTGGGAGTCGTAAGGAGAGTCAGAATTGGGGCTGAGTATACTGGGGAAGGGTGCACTTAGTTTTTAGGCTCTGTGCTGCACAGTGTCCTGTTGGATTTGTGCCACTGGGGGATTGGAAACAGAGGCATTTTTTTTTCTGTGATATTAGAATCCATACATTTAGATATAATGGGTACCATACAATAGTTCAGATGGAGACAAAAAATCCTTGGAGTGCTCAAGGGGAGAGTGGAGTTGGTGATGTATAAGATGAACTTGGAATGTCCTGAGAGATGCTTGTCATCATTAAAGGGGCAAGGTGGGTGAAGGGTAGTGCAGAGAAGGTGTAACAAAAAAAGGGGAAAGGAGAAAAGAAAAGTGGGGGAGGGAGGTGGGGGAGGAAGGACGGTGAGATGCAGAACAGGACAAGTGTATTCCAAGGATACACCACCATTCAGAGGTCCAAAAGGTCCAGCCTAAATCCCACTGGAAGATTGTATAAGAGCCGGGGATATGACATTTATTTGTTTGTTGTATCAGTCAGCCTGGCTTCTGTTTTTTTCATGCAGAATGCTTGATTAAGTGAACCCTGGACATGGCCAAAGAAAGAGCGGGCAATTTTCTAGGCTTTAGCAATTGTTTGACTGCTGTAAAAACATGAACACATTAGAAGGTAATTTGAATTGGATTTTGGAAAAGCCTGGAGGTTCAAGGTTTAAGAGTGCATATTGAGCTAAGAAGGTGACCACTGACCACAGAGACCATCAGTTCCAAGATCATCTGAAATCTTTCTTTTAGGAACTGCCATGTCATTGGGCAAGTTCCTAATTAGACATTTACAATTCGTTTTGGTACGAATATAAGTTAGGACAAATTTTTGGATATTTGGATTGTATCCAAATCTCTGAATGAAATAGTAATGAATTTAATTGAAATTTGTTGAAATTCATTTTGTTTATTCTTCTAACAAATTCAAAATTTTCAGAACAACTCAAATTTGGATTGGTCAAAAAATTATGGACCGATTTTAATTCTGTGTGAAGAATAGCTGGTTGTTAAAAAGTGGGCTGGGAAGCCGGCCGCCACGTCCTTGACAACCGATGACTCATCAGCTGTCATTAGACTTCTCCACTGAGAGCTGAAATGTGAAAAAAAGAATGCCGGCAATAAAAAAATCCTCAGTTCACCCTAAAGCACCTTCTCCCTATGTTGATAGGGACAAGTGCCTCTTCCCCACAACCCTGGGCTGTGGTTGTGGGGCTCATCGGAATCTGGAAGCCCCTTTTAACAAGTGGGCCCCCCAGATCCCACCCCCCCAAGTGAATGCGTATTGGGCACATTGTACCCCTACCCATTCACCAAAAAAGTGTAAAGAGCTCCCTAATAACCAGGTATTCTTCCTACAGAATTCAATCGTTTTTCATATGATCCCAATTTGAATCGTTTCAAAAATGTGGAATTTGATAGAAAATGATTAAACCAAATTAAACTAAACTAAACAATTTCCAAAACGTAACATAACAAATCTATCCGAAACTAAAGATATTTTTCCGTTCTGCACGTGTCTATTAGGGATGATCGAACTTTTGAAAAGTTCGGTTCGACCAGAACACCCGAACTTCCCGAAAGTTCGGCCTGGATTTCAGAACCCCATTGAAATCAATGGGACCTGAACTTCGGTAATAAAAAAACACCATTTTGAAGCCCTAAAACCCAATAAATGCCCCTAAAAAGTGCCTAGGGTTCTGGGTCATGCCCCAGGGACTTTTAATCACACAAAAAAGTTCTTACAAATTGTCGTTTTTGATAGAGAGCCAATTATTGAAAAAAATATTGAAAAAAAAAATTAGATTTCTTTGGATTTAGTGTCTGGGGGGTGTAAAAAGTGTACCTGTGTAGCATGTCCAGAACCAGAAACAAAAAAAAGATTGTTTGTATTAGAATTGCAGTAGAGCAGGATAGTTTTTGTTGCAGGCGTTTATTGGGATTTTTTGTGGACGTATTTGGAGGCAGGCATGACATCTGAACTTCTGTGTAGGGGTATATACACACACTCATGTATGTATATAAACACATACACATATATAGGTGTGAAAGTAGCAGAACCCTATGGCTGCGCTAATGAAATTATTTGCAGCCATAGGGCTTCGCTCCTATCACACCTATATGTGTGTATGTGTATAAATACATATATGTGTGTGTGTGTATATATACCCCTATGCAGAAGTTCATATGTTATGCCTGCCTCCAAAGACGCCCAAAAAATGCCCAAAAAAAACGCCTGCAACAACACACCTGGGCATTTTTATTGCAGGCGTTTTTTTTTGGGCATTTTTTGGGCGTCTTTGGAGGCAGGCATGACATCTGAACTTCTGTGTAGGGGTATATATACACACACACATGTATGTATATATACACATACACATATATAGGTCTGAAAGTAGCAGAACCCTATGGCTGCGCTAATGAAATTATTTGCAGCCATAGGGCTTCGCTCCTATCACACCTATATGTGTGTATTTGTATAAATACATATATGTGTGTGTGTATATATACCCCTACATAGAAGTTCAGATGTCATGCCTGCCTCCAAAGACATCCACAAAAAAGCCCAATAAACGCCTGCAACAAAAACGGCCAGGTGTAAAAGTAGCGAAGCCACTATCCTGCTCTATTGCAATTCTAATACAAACAATCTTTTTTCTATTGCGGTCACCCTGACATGGAAGGGTTTGGTCACCCTGGCATAGCAGTCAGAGTCAGTACACCCTACACTACACTACGGTCACCCTGGCACTTAACACTTTCCCTACAGAAACTAGATTTTTGAATCTAACTAAAGTGGAAAATAGCACCCTAACTACACTAGATATCTCTTTCCTCACACTAATAATTGCTAAATGACACTTTTGAAGCAGGAGTAACAGAACTGCTTCCACTCTCTTCCACATCCCTGTATTACAATGCTAGCGATTTGGCGGGGCTATCTTATATACTGGGGGTGTATTCACTACTGATTGGCCTCTGGACCCCCTAGTCACTGCAATCACATTCCTAGCATCCTCCTGCCCCCTCAATTGGCTTTTACTGATGGTTCTAGTCCAATCACGGGCTTTTAAAGCCCAGTTCCTGTCCGTTGCATTTTGGTCAGTTCTGGTTGCCGAATTCCGAACTTTTTCAGCAAAAAGTTCGGAATTCGGCCGAATTTCGAACAGTCAATGTTCAGGTCGAACCGATGGTCGACCCGAACCGTTCGATCATCCCTAGTGTCTATTCCTAACTAGGGTTGGGCGAACGGTTCCGTTCAAGCATGCACCTGCAATACACTGAGTACATTCACCAGACCCAAAGGGCCTCTGGTATGGATTTTTCTTTCTTTCTTCAGTAGCCGGGTGCCAGCAATTATAACTGCGAGTTATTTTAAGTACGATTTCACTCTTTTTTTCTCTTTAGAAATTACATTTTTGCTGTAGCATGTTTTATGTATGCTACAGATGCATCACTTTACTGGCATATTAACCACTTCCATACCTCAGTACATCATATTACATCCTGGGCTTTGAGTGGGGATATCTGGATGATGGGTGCAGCTGCAGGCATCATTCAGATATCATTTTTTTTCAGCTGGCGATTCCCTGCACCATAAGAACACTCAAATCGGCTGTTCAGCCGCTTGATTGTTCTTACAGGTGTTCTTACTCCCCCTCTGTTCGGGAGTTCTGCTGTGAACCAAACAGGGCGGTGTCCCGCCCATCCCTATTCTTGACTATAATGATGAGAAAGTTTGAAGGAGCTGCATGGACAGCTTTGGCCGAATGACTGAAATTCTAACCATGAATGTGATTTCCGTTTGGGAAAAGCTGAACATATTGCAATTGTAATGAGCATGTTCTAAAGAACAAAAGAAACCTTTTTCGATTGTATCTGGGGGTCCATCCAAATAGAAGGTCTGGAGGAGATTTGAAGGGCTTTCAAACAAAATCAATTGCTACAACGATGGAAAGATCAAATGCTCTGGACAATGATTCTTCGGAATTTCCATATGCACAAATTTCTACTGGTATATGGCCAGCTTTAGCCGTGTCCACTTACTGATGAGAAAGCTCTGTGCCATAGCATGGAACACATCAGAATGCTTCCGCTGGATATTCAATAAGGAATTTAACTTTGTGGAATCACACTGTGTGGTATTCTTTAGCATGTTAATGTGATCATAAAATAGTAGTCAATGCGTCTTAAAAATACACAATTATGGTCCCAGTGAAATACAGTTTTTGTGTAATAATTAACGTTGTCTTATGTAACGATAACTGTGTCTTCTCTCAGGAGAAATGCTGATGAGGATGATGGGGAAATGACAGAGGAAGTGAAAAGAGGTATCCTGGATTCGCTGAAGAATTTAGCTAAAAATGCAGCCCAGATTCTGCTGAATAAGGCATCTTGTAAACTTTCTGGACAATGTTAAAACATGAATTGGAAGTCATTTGATGCAGAATATCATTTAGCTAAATACTAAATGTCTGATAAAAAATAAAAATATCACATGCACTGTGTTTTCTTCTTTATTACTTGATGAACTTATTTTAGTTGGGGGAAAATATAGCCTTTAGAGCACTTTCCAGGGAATGTAAATCACCTATCAGCTTTCAGTTGCATCCATCATCCTCAATGATCCAGATAGATCCTCCACTTTATCCAATCAAGATAAAAGCATACAGAGTATATCAGGCATTGCTAAGGCAGGCCATAGATTATGTGATTTTCTTTCCTCCTGCAATGGCAGAGTCATTGTGTTCTCCCGGTGTGGTGTGGTGGAGGGGGCATGGTAAGCCACCCCTGACTTTAGAACACAGTGATTATTGCTAACTGCTATAGCTGTTGGCAATAGTCACATTCCAAAAATCTGACATGCTGGTTGTAAGCAAGTTGATCGATAGATCAAGTTGGGTACAATTAGCCTGCCCATAGATGATTCGCATCTCGGCCGACCCTGCTGAACCGGCCAAGATGCAAACCTTCTATGGCCGGCTTTTACTTTCAGGCCAGGTTTACACCAATACAGTGCAGCTTAGTGTGTGCAGTTATGTGTATTTTTTATGCATTCCTGTGTGTCACCTGTAGGACAGCCTATTTATTTCAATGGGCTGCCATACCTACAAGAAAGACAGGGAAATAAGTTCCTGACACTTTTTTAAAATTGTACCACACCAAACTGCATGGGGATGTAGTATCATGTGGTTTGGCATGTGAAGACTGACATGATTGCCAATGTATGAGGTGCCATGCATAATTAATGGCACCCCACTCATCTGCTAAAGAGCAACACATTTCTGTGCTTGAGAAACATAATACCGAGGGCACTGGGATTAGTAAAAATGTACCATGTTTATGGACAAATAAAGTATCACTTATATCAGAGCAGGGGCGTACCTAGAGCATTTGGCACCCGGGCGGTTCCTATATCTGGCACCCCCCCCCCCCCCAGGCGACGAACTGCCCATTGACGTGTCACGTGTCAGGTGTAAAATGTAGGGAGATCCCCTTTTACATTACACAGCCCACAGCCCCCATACCCCTGGACCCCTTTACATTACACAGCCCCCGTACCCCTGGACCCCTTTACATTACACAGCCCCCGTACCCCTGGACTCCTTTACATTACACAGCCCCCCCATTGGAACCCTTTACATTACACAGCCCCCATCCCCCCATGGAACCCTTTACATTACACAGCTACCACCCCTCCCATGGAACCCTTTACATTACACAGCCCCCCAATAGAACCCTTTACATTACACAGCCCCACCCCCCATAGATCCCTTTACATTATACAGCCCCCCCCAATAGAACCCCTTTACATTACACAGCCCCCCCAATATAACCCCTTTACAATACAAGCCCAGGCAGCAGCAAGAAGAAGCTGGCAGCGGCGGCAGGTGACACAGGCCAGAGAGGAGAGAGCCAGTGGTGACAGACGCTGCAGGAGGAAAACCTAGGAGGACCTGGAGGAGAAGACCTAGCCTGCTGTGATCGGGTGAAAAAAAAGGTAGGAGTCACGAGTGACAGGAGCCAGGACTGTGACTGGAGTAGTACTGGGCTCAGTGGGCTGGCTGTGTAGACAGTGCTAGTAGTGACTAGACTGACTAACTGAGTGTGTGAGAAGAAGAACACTGAATAGTATGCAACTATATGTGGACTGTAGGCACAGAAGAATGTATTTAAATGGAGCCATATGATTATGTAGCGGCAGCGCTACTCATAGAGGATCCTCAGAGAGGGGATCTAGTTTATGGGGAACCTGGCCTGCTGTAAGGGGGGAGATCTAAATGGGGGATGGGACCTGACCTGACCTCACCCTCGCCTGCTGTAAGGGGGGATCTATATGGGGGACATGATCCCCCATATGGATCCCCCCTTACAGTAGGCCAGGGTGAGGTGAGGTCCCCCATATAGATCCCCCCCTTACAGCAGGCCAGGGAGAGGTGAGGTCCCCCATATAGATCCCCCCCTTACAGCAGGCCAGGCTGAGGAGAGGTCCCGTCCCCCATATAGATACCCCCCTTACAGCAGGCCAGGGTGAGGAGAGGTCCCGTCCCCCATATAGATACCCCCCTTACAGCAGGCCAGGGTGAGGAGAGGTCCCATCCCCCATATAGATCTCCCCCTTACAGCAGGCCAGGGTGAGGTGAGGTCCGGGGTCCCCCATATAGATCCCCCTCAACCTGGCCTACTGTAAAGGGGGATCTATATGGAGGACCTCACCTCACCCTGGCCTGCTGTAAGGGGGGGATCTATATGGAGGACCTCACTTCAACCTGGCCTGCTGTAAGGGGGGATCTATATGGGGGACCTCACCTCACCCTGGCCTGCTGTAAGGGGGGATCTATATGGGGAACCTCACCCTGGCCTGCTGTAAGAGGGGATCTATATGGGGGACCTCCCCCTGGCCTGCTGTAAAGGAGGATCTATGGGGGACCTGCCCAGGGCTGCTCTAAAGGGGGATCTATAGGGACCCTGCTCTAAAGGGGATCTATGCCATAGATTCCCCCCTTTAGAGCAGGATCCCCATAGATCCCCTTTAGAGCAGGCCAGGGCCCCCATAGATCCCCTTTAGAACAGGCCAGGGTCCCCATAGATCCCCTTTTAGAGCAGGGTCCCCATAGATTTCCCACTTTAGAGAAATATCCCCATAGATTATATGGGGACCATTCTCTAAAGGGGGATCTATGGGGGCCCTGCTCTAAAAGGTGATCTATTGGTACCCTGGCCTGCTCTAAATGGGATCTATGGGGGCCCTGGCCTGCTCTAAAGTGCTTAGGGGGTAAGGGTTTCTTTAACTAATCTAGTGGAAGAGACTCAAGTGCTAAAATCCCGCAGGTTAGGGGGCGCAAATTACTTGCCTTGCCCCGGGTGCTGACAACCCATGCTACGCCACTGCCCCTGTCCTCTGCCTTGCCATAAGTGACCCCTGCCCTTTTTTCTTTTAGAAATGACCCCTGTCCTCTCTCCTGCCAGCGGTGAACCCTGTCCTCTCTCCTGCCAGGGGTAACCCCCTGTCCTCTCTCCTGCCAGCAATGACCCCTGTCCTCTCTCCTGCCAGCAGTGACCCCTGTCCTCTCTCCTGCCACAGTGACCCCTGTCCTCTGCCTAACTGATTCCCAGTAAACTGCCTTACCAATTCCTGTACACTGCCCAGCTGACCCTGACATATTGGTGTGACAGTGGAGGATCAGGGGATCTTGGTGCTGGATTGGGGTGTGTGAGAAGGTCCATGACCAGCTGGTCAGCATGCTGTGCATCCACAGACAGGGGGGCATGGCTAATCACAGCATGTGAGAGGACACACTTCTCATTGCTCCAGCTGCTGTTTCTAGTATTGATCCTCTCCCCAGACTCACACATACCTCTGTCGACTTCCCCAGCAGCCTGTGAGACCTGCACCAGCCGGTAAACATTTTTTCAGCCTGCACAGCAATGATTAGTGTATCCACATCACAGACATCCATCCTGGAGAAAGTCCCAGGAGCAGATCCTGCAGGAGCCTTTCATGGGGCCCCCTACTGGCCCGAGCCCTCAGGCACTGCCCGTGCCCGAGTGCCTGAATGGCCAATCTGCCCCTGCTATAGTGATACTGTACTGCTCATGTGGGTGATTGTTTTTTCTTTATGCTCTGACTACTTAGGACTGTCAAGATGACCGTAGTAAGCAGTCAGTTCCCTCTGACAGCTGATCAGAGCATGCAGCCTTTTTTTACATGCACAGCAATCACATAGTAAAGGACAAATTTAAAGTGGTTCTAAAGCCTTGGGGTTTTTTAAAACACGGAACACGGATCGGCTAAAGCTGGAATGCAATGCAGTATGTCCTGGGAACAAATGGTTGGATAGCTAATGGTAAAAATAATCTATGGTAATGCACAAGCTGGTTGCGCCCTCCCATGGTTAGTGTTTTGTTCAAGGCCAGGGTCAAAGTACAAGGTTGGGGTCAAAGGTCAGGGCCAGTATTCTTTTGAAAGGATTTATTTATTTTTTAATTAGTATCAATGTCAGATAGTGTCAGTGTGTTTTAGGTAGGATGAAGCAAAACATGCACTAAGGTTTCTGGGCTGTACTACGTGTACAAATAACATACACATATGTTTTATCACTGCGATCACCAGGAGCGGGAGGATTTATTTTGGGTTGTTCTTTGGTGAAAGGTTATGGTTGTAGCAAGAAATATACATCTACATTTAAAAAAATTATTTTTTTAATTATTTTCGGCCAGTTTTCCTTTGATAATTAAAAAAAAAAAAAAATCAGGAGATATCCATTACCATTTACCCCCAAAAGAAATCCCAAATTGTCCTGAAAAAGCCAAAGTTTAATACACCTGGATGCACAAAGTAGTTGTGATGAAATGTACAATTTTACTAATACATGTCAAAGTTGCAAAATTGTGCTTAGGCATTAAGATTTGTCTTACCCTTAGGCTCAAAGGGGTTATTGACTTCCTGCATTAAGGTAAAAAAAGCACCCTACTAACCTTTTCTCTCCCCCCTAGACACTTACCTGAGCCTATCAGTGATCCAGCACTGTGTAACATATGCGGACAGGGCAGCAATAAAATCTTTTGTCCCCTAAATAGTTTTTTTTATTGTACGTCGCAATTCAACAGTATGCAATGGGTGTATCTCACTGTAACGTATGAATGAAAAACTGAAAAATATTTTTTTTACCCTAAATACTGTAAAATTATTATTTTCCCCTCACATTGGTGCTTTTTGAAGAGCAGGTTAGAAAAGCAATGTCTGTCTGACATACAGGGCCTGATTCATAGTACGGCGAATTGGCGTTTCGGCGGGATTTTGCGAACCGGCGATTGTTTAAGTCTGAAATTGGTATTCAAAGAACGGCGGGCGGAAAATAGCGCCTAGTGTGAGATTCATTAAGATGCAATATGGTCAGAGCGCGACTTAAAACCACGCCAGCTAAAAGCTCGACTAAAGTTTAGCCAAATTTTCCCCTGTACCCCCAAAAATCCCAAATCACTGTGGAAGGTGTGGAAGTCAATTTGGAGATGACTTGTGTTTAAAAAATGTCAAAAACTGACTTAGAAAGAGAGATATCTGCGAAAGTGTAGAAAGGTTAAACAGCTCCTCCAGCCCCGAGCTGCGAACGCGCGAATGTGCGCATGCGCAACGCCAAATAGGCTCAAAAAATTTCACCAGCGCGATTTTGGGCCAATTTTTTTTTGAATACCGCTTGGAAATCCGCTGTCTCGCCCATAGAAAATGGCAAAAACCGGCGGAATTGGAAAAACATGCACACTTCCAACAAGGGATCCCTTAGTAAACACCATCACATTCCATACACCTTTCCTGCTAACTCAGAAATCATAACAGTCAAATCTACAGTGTTTATATAGAACCTCCACATTATCGGAAAAAACCCACAAAATATTACATTGGGGAACGGGTCATCAGATAGAACAAAAATAGATGGAAAACCTATTTCAAAGAAAGATTATTAGCATTTCACACATATCAAGGAAATGTCACAATTTTGACAATATTTTATGTGTTTCAAAAGAATTTTTTTCAAAATATATAGCAAATACTACATTTTCTTCCATATGGGTATGGCCAAGTGTTACCATTTTACTACACATTTAACTGAAGGTATATATATATATATATATATATATATATATATCCCTCATACTTGGCTAATTAGCAAAGTATGCCCAACAAACAAATAGAGCTTTAGCTCACAATATTGCTACATATTGACTGGCATCTTTTGTATTTTGTTCATGTCTTTAGATTAAAAGTTTGCTGATACACATGCCTTTTTCAAACATGAACAAAATTAATGATGTCAACATTTGGAGGATTGGAGATATCAAAGTGTTGCCCATACAGAGGGCTCCTTCCGGATTCGAACTTACAAACCTACAGCAGGAAGGCAGACTCCCTAATCATTGTGCTATTTCTCAGTGAGCGTTGGGTGTTTTCCTCATGCCGGCAAAATGCTCACATGGGAACAGGGGCCATTGAACTGAATAGGATTGGATTTTTTGCCTGTTTTGGGAGTTGATCCTTGAGCTGTACAAATCCCCCTCAAACGCCCCCAAATGGGCTACGTTCACATGTACGTGTTTGTGGTCTGTTTTTGGGGCTTTTTTAGGTGATTTCATATAACAATGCCTGCACAAAAAATGCATGTCAAAACGCCTGTGAAAACGCCAGCAAAAACGCCCATAAGAACGCCTGATATAATTGCCACGCCAAATTTAGGGATGTTCATGAGTGATGAGTCAGATTGTTGGCTTACATATCTGGTCAATCGTCACAATCTCACTTCCCAAATACCAAAAGGTGTGTTTCAATTGTTTCCCTAAATATATATTTCTCTCTCTCTCGCTCTCTCATGTAATTGTATATATATGTATGTATTCCTGTATCTAAACATTCTAAATAATGACTAGCAAACTTGAAGAGAGAATTTTATCAATTCACATATATACACACCTACATACATACATACATGGATTTGGGCTGTTTAGGTCTCTCTCCTCCTCCTTATTTCTATTTCCCTTGTTTTGGCAACTGAGCATGCTCCAAAACACACAGGACACACACAGTTAATTTTTTGACTGGGCGTTACCATTCTGGGTGTGTGTTTGCTTTGATTATATATAGCTCACTCAGACATCAGGAAAGATTTGACCTACGAAGAGGTCCAATATATTTGTGTGTCACATGCTTTATGGTTAACATTTGTGGGCCTTTGTTATTTATGGAGGTGAGATTTGGCTGTATTGTGTGTTGACTCTCTGTAAGTATTTATTGCTGTTAACATAATAGTGTATTGTTCTGTCAATCTGCACATGCATCTGTTGATTATGGGCTCTTTGTCGATGTATATGGTCTAAATGTTGTACAAAGGTTGTTTTTGTTTGAAAAATACAAATCAGTAGCTTCAATGGGATACTGTGGAGACTGTGCCAAAAATATGTCATGTGAAATGTTTGAGCTGTGTATTTGTGTAATAAACAGCATGTTTCCAATCTTTTTTTCAAATGTCTTCATGTGTCTAAATAAAGTTTTCTGGTGTCCACAAATGTATGTATTTGTATTTCTTTTTGTAAGTTAAATATGCTTAATGGTTGTGTATGTTGACTATTGTTCGCGAATTCGCTAATATACAAACCCGCGTTCTCACATTTATACATTATACATTGAAACCGGAAACGAAACTTTTGGTGCGTGCACACGTTTCTGGAAATTGTCCAGGCCCTCTCGCAAGTGTGTGCATCATGGCTCCTGCGCTCTATACTGCCGAAATAGTGGCATTTGTGTGTAAGGTAAGGAGGGGGTGTGAATGTGCGGGATGGGGGATGGTGGCTGGGGGGATGGGTGGGTCGCTCGCTTATCTAGCGGGTGTGCAATAAACTTTTGGTCTGCTGATCTGCGCATGCACTTTCTGCCTATTAGACGTGATCTAGAAGCTTCCTGTTATAGAAACTTCCCAGATGTGAACCTGTTCCCTACACATGTATATATGTATATATGTATATATGTGTATATATGTGTATATGTATATATGTGTGTATATGTATATATGTATATATATATGTATACACACACACACACACACACACACAAAATATATATTATAGAAAATATATATATTAGAGACAATATATATATTAGAGACAATGTATATATATATATGTATATATTATATACAATATATACATTATATACAATATATATACATTATAGAATATGTTATATACCATATATTAGTGTATATAATAGGGAACAGGTTCACATCTCTGAACTTTCTATATAGATATAGATAGGCATACCCTGCTTTAAGTACACTCACTTTATATACAATCGTGAGTAAGGACACAGCTTGTTCAGCTTGGCATGACACTGCTCACAAACCATAAGTGACAGGGATAACAAACTTAGGGAGCAACGAGAGGGTACCCAGGACTGCAACATATCCATTTTGTGGCTGGCCAGCTTGCCTAGGTAATCTATCATGTCATAGTCCTGGATCCCCTTAACATGCTCCCACATGGTTTGGGAGCAAGGCCATGTCAATGTGGCCAAAATTTACAATGGAGCTGGTGTATTTTCATGCATTGAGAAAAGAAAAAAGGGATTGCTTCTAGTGTTGAGCGAACACGGACTGTATTATTCGTGTTCGTACCGAATAATTGGATTTTTTGTACCCGAACACGGACACGGACACTTTACTGTATGTTCGGGTAAAAATCCGTGTTCGGTCGTTTTATTTCCGGGTTTTGCATGCTTTGGCGCTCTTTTCATGGCGGGCTTTCAACAGCCAATCAACAATCGTTTAACTGGTGTGCCTTAAGCCATCCCAGCCATGCCTGCAAATGTCTCAGTAGCTGTGATTGGCCGTCTGAAGCATGTGACCAAGTCTTTATAAGTTCGAGGCAGCCGCAGCGGCGTCATTATGCTGCTTAGATTCAGGGACAGAGCACACATCAACGTGCTGGCTGCTGATTAGGGAAAGATAGGCAGGAAAAAACCATTTGTGTCCGGATAGAATTGAGGGACAGGTCGGAGTGTTTAGGCAGGGCGAGTTGTAGGCATTTTAGGGATAGAGTCTGCTGAATTATATAGGGTCAGTGTCTTCTACAAACTACAATCGATATTGCTGTGTGGGGGGTGGGGTCTGCACTCAATCCTGATCTACGATCTCTTCTCAATCCTGTTAGGGACAGAGTCTGCTGAATTTTAGGGAAACTGTGTTCTACAAACTACAATCGATATTGCTGTGTGGTGTGGGATTGGAGATAGGCAGGTGTCAGTGATCCACATCCATTTTTCTGTGTGTGAGCTGCAGTGAACACAATCTTTTTGGGCTGCAGTGAACACAATCTTTTTGGGCTGCAGTGAACACAATCTTTTTGGGCTGCAGTGAACACAATCTTTTTGGGCTGCAGTGAACACAATCTTTTTGGGCTGCAGTGAACACAATCTTTTTGGGGTGCAGTGAACAAAATCTTTTTGGGGTGCAGTGAACACAATCCTTTTTGGTGTGCAGTGAACACAATCTTTGTGGGGTGCAGTGAACAAAATCCTTTTTGGGGTGCAGTGAACAAAATCCTTTTTGGGGTGCAGTGAACAAAATCCTTTTTGGGGTGCAGTGAACAACATCCTTTTTGGGGTGCAGTGAACACAATCTTTTTGGGGTGCAGTGAACAAAATCCTTTGTGGGGTGCAGTGAACACAATCTTTTTGGGGTGCAGTGAACACAATCTTTTTGGGGTGGAGTGAACAACATCCTTTTTGGGGTGCAGTGAACAAAATCCTTTTTGGGGTGCAGTGAACAAAATCATTTTTGGGGTGCAGTGAACACAATCTTTTTGGGGTGCAGTGAACACAATCTTTGTGGGGTGCAGTGAACACAATCTTTTTGGGGTGGAGTGAACAACATCCTTTTTGGGGTGCAGTGAACAACATCCTTTTTGGGGTGCAGTGAACACAATCTTTTTGGGGTGCAGTGAACACAATCTTTGTGGGGTACAGTGAACAGAATCTTTGTGGGGTGCAGTGAACACAATCTTTGGGGGGTACAGTGAACACAATCTTTGTGAGGTGCAGTGAACACAATCTTTGTGGGGTGCAGTGAACACAATCATTGTGGGGTGCAGTGAACTCAATCTTTGTGGGGTACAGTGAACACAATCTCATACTGAAGGTTTGAGGGTGCTGCCTGTTCCATACTCCCCCTACTCCTCATCTAGCCTTTTAGGGGTACAAACAATAGTAATTGGGGCCTAGTGTGGTTGTGTACGTGTGATATACATACACTTTTTTGGGATCATATTTTCTATTCCGCTATTTAATCAAAAACCTTTGGGGATCAGTTAAATTGGGGGATAGTCTGTGTTGGTACGTGTGAGAGAGATCCACCTTTCCAAGTTGTTGGGGTTCATCTCATACTTCTGAAGGTTTGAGGGTGCTGCCTGTTCCATACTCCCCCTACTCCTAGCCTTTTAGGGGTACAAACAATAGTAATTGGGGCCTAGTGTGGTTGTGTACGTGTGATATACATACACTTTTTTGGGATCATATTTTCTATTCCGCTATTTAATCAAAAACCTTTGGGGATCAGTTAAATTGGGGGATAGTCTGTGTTGGTACGTGTGAGAGAGATCCACCTTTCCAAGTTGTTGGGGTTCATCTCATACTTCTGAAGGTTTGAGGGTGCTGCCTGTTCCATACTCCCCCTACTCCTAGCCTTTTAGGGGTACAAACAATAGTAATTGGGGCCTAGTGTGGTTGTGTACGTGTGATATACATACACTTTTTTGGGATCATATTTTCTATTCCGCTATTTAATCAAAAACCTTTGGGGATCAGTTAAATTGGGGGATAGTCTGTGTTGGTACGTGTGAGAGAGATCCACCTTTCCAAGTTGTTGGGGTTCATCTCATACTTCTGAAGGTTTGAGGGTGCTGCCTGTTCCATACTCCCCCTACTCCTAGCCTTTTAGGGGTACAAACAATAGTAATTGGGGCCTAGTGTGGTTGTGTACGTGTGATATACATACACTTTTTTGGGATCATATTTTCTATTCCGCTATTTAATCAAAAACCTTTGGGGATCAGTTAAATTGGGGGATAGTCTGTGTTGGTACGTGTGAGAGAGATCCACCTTTCCAAGTTGTTGAGGTTCATCTCATACTTCTGAAGGTTTGAGGGTGCTGCCTGTTCCATACTCCCCCTACTCCTAGCCTTTTAGGGGTACAAACAATAGTAATTGGGGCCTAGTGTGGTTGTGTACGTGTGATATACATACACTTTTTTGGGATCATATTTTCTATTCCGCTATTTAATCAAAAACCTTTGGGGATCAGTTAAATTGGGGGATAGTCTGTGTTGGTACGTGTGAGAGAGATCCACCTTTCCAAGTTGTTGGGGTTCATCTCATACTTCTGAAGGTTTGAGGGTGCTGCCTGTTCCATACTCCCCCTACTCCTAGCCTTTTAGGGGTACAAACAATAGTAATTGGGGCCTAGTGTGGTTGTGTACGTGTGATATACATACACTTTTTTGGGATCATATTTTCTATTCCGCTATTTAATCAAAAACCTTTGGGGATCAGTTAAATTGGGGGATAGTCTGTGTTGGTACGTGTGAGAGAGATCCACCTTTCCAAGTTGTTGAGGTTCATCTCATACTTCTGAAGGTTTGAGGGTGCTGCCTGTTCCATACCCCCCCTACTCCTCATCTAGCCTTTTAGGGGTACAAACAATAGTAATTGGGGCCTAGTGTGGTTGTGTACGTGCGAGATACATACACTTTTTTTGATCATATTTCCTATTCCGCTATTCAATAAAAACCTTTGAGGATCAATTGAATTGCGGGATAGTCTGTGTCGGTACGTGTGAGAGAGATCCACCTTTCCAAGTTGTTGGGGTTCATCTCATACTTCTGAAGGTTTGAGGGTGCTGCCTGTTCCATACTCCCCCTACTCCTCATCTAGCCTTTTAGGGGTACAAACAATAGTAATTGGGGCCTAGTGTGGTTGTGTACGTGTGATATACATACACTTTTTTTGGATCATATTTTCTATTCCGCTATTCAATAAAAACCTTTCTAGGGCAAGATCTTAAATTACAGAAATATGAGGAGACCGTCAAATAAGGGCCGTGGCCTGGGTCGTGGTGCTGCTGGTAGAGCTCCTGTTGCAAGGAGAGGACATGGTCGATCTGTGCCAGCTACACGCACAAGTGAAACACCTTCCTCAAGTGTGAGTAGGCGACAGAACCTGCATCAGTATTTGGTAGGGCATCAAACGCCCCTAGAAGTGATGAGGCCAGAACAAGTTGAGGCGATAGTAGATTGGTTTGCTGCTGACAGTGCCTCCAGTTCCTTCACATTGTCTCCCACCCAGTCTACTGCAGAAAGGTCAGAGTTGGCACCTGCAGCCAATGTCCAACCGTCTTTCACCTCACCCCCTTGCAAATCAGGCCAGCAGTCTGAGCCCCAAGCCATACAGCAGTCTCTTATTCTTTTTGAGGACTCTGTCAGCAGGGTTTCCCAGGGCCATCCACCTAGCCCTGCCCCAGAAGTGGAAGAGATTGAGTGCAGCGATGCCCAACCACTTATTTCTCAAGATGAGTACATGCAAGGATCATCGCAGCACGTCTCCGATGATGACGAAACGCAGGTGCCAACTGCTGCGGCGTTCAGCATTGTGGAGACCGACAAGGAGGGCAGGGGTGAAGACTGGGTGGAAGATGATGTGGAGGACGATGAGGTCCTCGACCCCACATGGAATGAACGTCATGCAGGTGAACTGAGTAGTTTGGAGGAAGAGGCGGTGGTCGCACAGAGCCACCAGCACAGCAGAAGAGGGAGCAGGGTGCAGAAGCGGAGCGGCCGTGCCCTAGACACTACGCCCGCTACTGCCCAACGCAGCAAGGGAACGAGCGCACCAAAGTCAGCTCAAAGGAGTTCTCTAGCGTGGAAGTTCTTTAGAAAATGTGCTGATGACAGGACACGAGTGGTTTGCACCCTGTGCAATCAGAGCTTGAAGCGAGGCATGAACCTTCTCAACCTGAGCACAACCTGCATGATCAGGCATCTAAGTGCAAAGCACGAGCTGCAGTGGAGTACACACCTTCAAAACCAAGAAACGTCTCTGGCTCATCCTGCTTCCTCTTCTGCTGCAGTCTCGGCCGCTCCAGCCACATCTGTAGTGATACCGGCACCTGCCACCCCGCAAACAGACGATCTGTCAGCAACACCACCACCTGGGTCACCAACAACCATCTCCACAATGTCCCGTGGAAGCGTTCAGCTTTCCATCTCCCAAACACTTGAGAGGAAGAGGAAGTACCCCCCTACCCACCCGCGATCCCTGGCCCTGAATGCCAGCATTTCAAAATTATTGGCCTTTGAAATGCTGTCATTCCGTCTGGTGGAGACGCACAGTTTTAAAAACCTTATGTCGGTGGCTGTCCCACAGTACGTCGTGCCCAGCCGCCACTACTTTTCCAGGCAAGCCATCCCTTCCCTGCACAACCAAGTGGGGGAAAAAATCAGGTGTGCACTGCGCAACGCCATCTGTGCCAAGGTCCACCTAACTACGGATACGTGGACCAGTAAGCACGGTCAGGGGCGTTATATCTCCCTAACGGCACACTGGGTAAATGCAGTGGCGGATGGGCCTGAGGCGGATAGCAATTTGGCGCATGTCCTTCCACCACCGAGGATTGCAGGGCGCTTCAGTTTGCCTCCTGTTCCTAACTCCTCCTACTCCGCTTCCTCATCCTCTACCGCCTCCTCATCCGGACAGCGTAACACCTTCACCACCAACTTCAGCACGGCCAGGGGTAAACGACAGCAGGCAGTTTTACAACTTGCCTGTTTGGGGGACAAACCACACACCGCGCAGGAGTTGTGGAGGAGCATGGAACAGCAGACAAATGAGTGGTTGCTGCCAGCGAGCCTCAAGCCCGGCCTGGTGGTGTGCGATAACGGGCGAAATCTCATAGCAGCTCTGGGCCTAGCCGGTTTGACGCACATCCCTTGCCTGGCGCATGTGCTGAATTTGGTGGTGCAGAGGTTCCTTAAAAACTACCCCGATATGTCAGAGCTGCTGCAGAAAGTGCGGGCCGTTTGTGCGCACTTTCGGCGTTCTCACCCTGCTGCTGCTCGCCTGGCAGCGCTGCAGCGTAACTTCGGCCTTCCCGCTCACCGCCTCATATGTGACGTGCCCACAAGGTGGAACTCCACCTTGCACATGCTGGAAAGACTGTGCGAGCAGCAGCAGGCCATAGTGGAGTTTCAGCTGCAGCACGCACGCGTGAGTCGCTCTGCGGAACAGCACCACTTCACCACCAATAACTGGGCCTCCATGCGAGACCTGTGTGCCTTGTTGCGCTGTTTTGAGTACTCCACCAACATGGCCAGTGGCAATGACGCCGTTCTCAGCTTAACTATCCCACTTCTATGCCTCCTTGAAAAAACAATTCGGGCGATGATGGAAGAGGATGTGGCACAGGATGAGGAGGAGGAGGAGGATGAAGAGGTAACATTTCCAAGGCTTTCAGGGCAGTCATTCGCAAGGGGCTCCGAGGGTGGGTTCCTGCACACGCAAACGCCAGGGACGCAATTGTCCAGCAGGGGCACAGTTCTGGAGGATGAGGAGGATGAGGAGGAGGAGGAGCTGGAGGAGGAGATGGAACCATGTTCACAGCAGGGTGGCACCCAGGCCAGCTCATGGCCATCACTGGTGCGTGGCTGGGGGGATACAGAGGACACGGACCATACACCTCCCACAGAGGACAGCCTTTCGTTGCCTCTGGGCAGCCTGGCACACATGAGCGATTACATGCTGCAGTGTCTCCACAACGACCGCCGAGTTGCCCACATTCTAACTTGTGCTGATTACTGGGTGGCCACGCTGCTGGATCCCCGTTACAAGGACAACGTACCGTCCTTAATTCACTCACTGGAGCGCGATCGCAAGATGCGCGAGTACAAGCGCACGCTGGTAGACGCCATGCTGCTGGCATTCCCATCTGACAGCGGGGCCACAGTGGAAGCACAAGGCAGAGGAGGAGGAGGAGGAGGTCGCCAACGCAACCAGGGCACCGCCAGCACCTCAGAAGGCAGGGTTAGCATGGCCGAAATGTGGAAAAGCTTTGTCAGCACGCCACAACAAACAGCAGCACCAGCAGCTCAGATGGAACGTCTTAGCAGGAGGCAGCATTTTACCAACATGGTGGAGCAGTATGTGTGCACACGCCTACATGTAGTGAATGACGGGTCTGCCCCCTTCAACTTCTGGGTCTCCAAATTGGGCACATGGCCTGAGCTTGCCCTTTACGCCTTGGAGGTGCTGGCGTGCCCTGCAGCCAGTGTATTATCTGAACGGGTATTTAGCACGGCTGGGGGCGTTATAACAGACAAGCGCAGCCGCCTGTCCAGAGACAATGTGGACAAGCTCACGTTCATTAAAATGAACCAGGCATGGATCCCACGGGACTTTTCCGTACCTTATGCAGAATAGCAATGGATACCGACCTTACCCACCCATTGTTCCATTTTTGCTCTTTCTCACTCTTTTGGGGTGTACCCTCATTTAAAATTTTTGAAAAGAAGCAGTGTTGGCTACCTCGTCCTCCTCCTCAGGGCCAGATTAATGTAGGGGCTATTGGAGCTGCAGCTCCAGGCCCCTACCTTTTATATAGGCCCCGGGTTGGCCATATTCACTGTTACCGCTCTTCTGTCACTTGTAAACACAGAAGTCTGGCTTCTATGCTCGCTTCCCCAGGCAGCACCCTCAGAACCTCCCCACACAGCGTGAAGGCCGGACAAGGAGGGACAGTTGGCGATGCATGGATGTGTTTATGGGCTTCAGAGACAGCATCCCATGTTGAATTAGGCATGCATGGCTGCACCCTTCCTCCTCTGGGTGCATGGCAAGGCACGGCCCTAAGGCCCTTCAAAATCCTCAGCACCAAGCCCATGATGCTGTTAATCCGGCCCTGGTCCTCCTCCACCGCCGCTTCCACCTACACCGCCCATAGGTGTGCGCAGCCTATTGCATTAAGGTGTGCACCCCAAAGTTGAAATACACATGCATGTGTTTGCCAGCAGGGAGAGTAATGTATCGGGGCCATGTACCTGTAGGCAAGGAGAAATAGAGCAGAGCAGGTCCCAGGGAGATCTTTCCCATCTCCTCACTGGCAATGCTATGTGCCCTAGGTGATTAGGGTGTGCCCAGGCACACCCAGCACACCCTGTGCGCACGCCTATGTCACCGCCACATCCACCACCACCTCAACCTCCCTCCTACTCCATATGGGCCTCGTCCTTCAGAGATGAAGAAGAACATTGTTTTATTTTTCTGTTTTTTTTTGTTGTTTTAAGTTATTTCCCTATCCACATTTGTTTGCAGAGCACTTGCCATGCTCTTAATTACGTTTTGCTGCCATTTGCAGCACTCTAGCCCTTTCCTTTGGTGTTTTAGAGCCATTTTAGTGCCTTAAAGTTCGGGTCCCCATTGACTTCAATGGGGTTCGGTGTCCGGGAAAAGTTCGGTAAAAGTCCGGGACACGGACCCGGACTTTTTTTTAAAGTTCGGCCGAACCCGTCGAACACGGACATCTAGGTGTCCGCTCAACCCTAATTGCTTCACTTTAAGTACATTTTCAGTTTACATACATGCCCTGGTCCCATTGTGTACTTAAAGTGGGCTATGCCTGTATATAGATAGATTTGATTAGTTTCAACTTTTACACAAAATGAAACACAATTATCTGTGACAGATTGCTCTAACGCTTTGGAATCTGTCTAGATAAAGACAAATGTATTGACCCTTTTCATATATGCAAGATTAGAAACATTATATTCCCTAAATACATAATGCCAAAAATTATTGCCTTACATACATCCATACACACTGCAAGCTCTGCACCTTTTGTCTTGTCTGACACTCTTACCATCATAAGCTGGATCTGCACACAGCAGCTAATTGGTTCACCTGAGATGGAATCAGTGATCACAAAAATCTGGAATGGTCATGTCCTCAAAGGATTGCCTTGAACAAATCACCTCTAAAAGAAACACATGAGTGTATAGTCACTTGTCTCAATGGATCACATTCCCAACACACCCATCTCACACTGCCATATGATAATGAATGGGGGTGTCCATTGCAAGTTAAATACACCCCCAGATCACATTGCTTTGTTAATTGACAGATCTAACTGGAATCTGATGGCACTGCTGTGAACCACTATGCCATCAAATTCTGCTGGGGACCTTTAAAAAGGATTATGTGTGATTGTGTGGATAATTATGCCACCTTAAATTCGCATCTCCCACATACCATGTGCAACTCTTGCAGGAATTGCGAATCAAGGATAATTCAGCACAGCATAATGAACAGACACATTGAGGAGTGTAGGAGCACAGCGTCAGATTCCCCAATCACACTATGGGGTTTTAACTCCTCCATAATTTTGCCACTTTGGAAACCAAGTGCTTACTTGATGTATACTTTTTAGACGGAACTCCAATTTCTAATAGGGTGATATCATTGCATGAGATTTCCCCTCACTTCCTGTCTTAGTGTCACCAAGACAGGAAGTGAGGGGAATATCACTGTGGGGAAATAGCTTGCAATTGTTGCCTTATAATGTCCATAGTATATATAAAAGGAAAGAATTGCTGGCTATATCCCCACGGGAGATTCCCTCACTTCCTGTCCTGGTGACACCAAGACAGGAAGTGAGGGGAAATCTCCTGCAATGATATAACACTGTTACATGTTCTAGTTATGTAGCAAACTTAAGAATATACAAAGCAAACATCTTTTTTTTCCCATTTTGGCAAAATCATGGATTAATTAAAAAACTATCTTTGTTTGTCCCATGGCTTGCAGGAAAAACATTTTGCCTTGATTCCACCATCAACACAGACAGGGGAAACACTCCTGCGGAGCCATTGTGTTCTCCCGGTGCTGCCCCTGCCAGGAAAACACAGTGATTATTGCTAGTGGCTACAAGAGATGCTAGCGATAAGTGTGTGTAAAATCTGACAGACTGGTTGTACGTTGTCCTCCAGGTGATCGAGCAATCCACTTGGGTACCTTCAGCCTGGCCATACATAGTTTAAATCTGCATCTCAAATGAAGCAATTCCATTTACATATAACACTCCATAATGGAGAATGGAGGGGCTTATCAGGTCTGCGTCAAAAATTAACAGCCACACCCAATCAGACAGCTCATGTTAAAAGGGACCTGAAAAGCAATCTGCATGGCTTGCTTTTCCAAGCATTGGCTAGTTGAGTGAGCCTGGACTAATAACAGTCACTGTAATGCTACCCATACTGCTGTCCTTTTAACATGGTGACAAAAGTTGATACCTATGCTACATGTGTGTAAAGTTACTTTCACCCTGCTAAATGGACAGCAATAAGGTTGTAAATACAGTGACTGCCTGTCCCCCCCTGATGGCGGCCCTGGGTGTGTCATGAAAGGCCAATTGAGAAAATGGCTATATCATGTAGAGGAAATCACCAGTGTGGGGCAACCTATGTCATGGAGGTAGATTTGGACATCGATGTATATGTATCACCAGAAATGGAATTCTTTGTTCTACAATATCTCAAAGACGACCTAGCATGTTATTTGAAGACTGTACTATTTTGGACATACTTGGACTCAAACATACACTGCTCTTTCCACAGCTCCTCCTCCTCTGGGGGTATGATAACATAAATATGCATCTTCACCAAAAGCACAAGATGATGTGTCGTGTCCGGATGAGGCTGCAGCGGAGATTCCAGTTCCAGGCTGAGATGGTGGATCTGCAGTGGGCCTGGAGTGATGCCAAAAGGCGCTCACCCAGGCTCCTGCTAAAGGGTGTGGAGCAAATCTCCAGTAAGTAAAAATATACATTACATGTGACCAGATAGGTTACAATTTTTTGGGTAGGTGGACATGTGTTTAGCTATGCAACAACACTAATACCAACACCCCCCCCCCTCCCTCTCGCTCCTACCTTTCCTACCTCCATCAAGTGTCTCTTCACAACCTTTAATACTACTATGTACATTCGTATTTTTTATGTTTCTTTTTTTTCTTCTGCTTCTAGCCAAAGCGGACGGCCGGCACCCTCTTGTGCTTTTGGTGAAGAAGGGGAGGTGGAGGACGGCCACACTCCAATATGCCTTCCGAGACAGCGAGCCATTTGAGCAGCTGAAAATTGTGGATCGTAAGTAGAAAATAAAAATGGTAGAAATTTCAAATCTCTAATCACATTTTACAGAGCCCCCTTTACATCGGAGTCTCCAGACTTACTACACTGTAAGAGGGAAGTGTGAAGACTCTGATGTAAGGAGAGTTCTGGGAACCATTATTTGAGGGGGGAAGCTGGGGACTCTGGTGTAAAAGGGAACTCTGTGGTCCCCAAAGCTCCCCCATACATCTGAGCTTACAGAGACCCTCTTACACTTCCCTTCCTCAGTCCACCACAGTCAAGGGCACAACAAGTCCCACTGCAGAAGGCTACCTGCTTGGACTTGTAATGCTCTCTGTAGGGGAATGAGGAACTACTGCCTGCTATGCTAAGACTTGTAGTGCCCTCTGTTAGGGACTAAGGATTCCTCAGTCCTCAACATTCTAGGGCACTATAAGTCTCAGCATAGTGGGCTGTCATACCTCAGTCCCTCACAGCTCGGGTCAAAAACAACACAGTTAAACATCTAAAGGACAACTCCAAACAAAACTACCAATAATGGACAGAGTCCATATGCTCTATAATGTCAAAGACCCGCTACCACTCACCTTCCACCTCCGGTGCTGTCATTGTGTAGGGCAAAGGGCTCCATCTACACCATGTTTGGCTTTCAGGTCAGATAGGCAGGACTTGCTCAGCTCCTCTCTCTTCCCTGGCAATTGACTCTGGCGTCATTGTGGATCTTTCCTCCTCTAGAAAACACCCAGGGGCCCTCTCCTTGTCCCCCAGCCACCCAGGGCCTTCTTCTCCTCCTCCTCCACCAACCATTTTCAGACTCTTCCAACTTCCCTGGGGCTACTCAACCCCTTTGCATAGTGGACACCACAATTCTATGACCAGCCTGCAAAATATCAAGTCTGGGCCTGGTTATCTGTATGTTCCGGGTCCAGGGCGGAGCTCTCCTCCCAGAGCAACAACTGATGATAGCAGAGTGAGTTGACCGGCCAGTCACTTCCTACTGGTGCAGGTACACACCTACCGATTCCTCCACATCTTAGGATAACATGATCAGACGGCCAATCCCCAGTCAGAGAAGGAGGAGTAAGTGTCAGCGGACAACAGACACCTGGCAGACGCAGTGAAGGGACTGCAGCAAATTTTATATCCGAGGATTGAAAGCAATCTTTTACTTGGGAGATTTCCCTGACTGCGCCCTTCGAAATGTTGGTGCTCCGCCACTGGCTGCAAGGCCCCTGTAGGTGCGAGGCCTTAGGCGCCCGCTTAATTTGCATGGTGCCCTCCTGTTTTAAAACATGGTCAATGCATCTCATTGGTGTAAGTGCACTTCTATGTTCTGAATTGTAGGGGCATTGAGTATGGTGCTAACATGATGAGAGGTTACTGCCTATTTGTGTCCATAAATAATATATAATGTTTTTCTTTTATTTTAGAAACCAGTGATGAGGATGTGGAGGCTCAGCCTTCTCAGGCCCACTGTAAGTAATGTGGATGTGCTGGTGTGTTGTGTATTAGGTCTAACTTGGAGGAATGATTGTTTGTTTTGTTTTCTTTTGTGGTTGATGTCACTTCAGCAACAGAGGAGCCTCAGGCAGGGCCAAGTAGCCAGGATCTGGGGCAGGAGGACATTGGTGCCCAAGAAGAGGCCCATTTGACACCCAGTGATGAGGACCTGGGCTCTCCTCAAATGGGAAGTAAGTATTCTACATGTGTTTGTGTGTTCAATGTGTCCTGGGAAATATAAGGGCTGTAATATATATATTTTGCCATTGGGGTTATGTAGCAGCTGACATTGAGGATGTTTGTTGTGGAGGACTGGGGAAGAGGGGCCGCTGCTTACCCAGTCCAATGTAACTACTACCTTCAATGTTTCCCAACTACTTTCTGTGTGCCTTTATCAAATAGCTTTGGTTCAAGGATTGTATTTGTGTCTTTGTGTTTCTAGGAGATACGACGCCATCCCCCCATGAAGGGACACCATCCCCCCATGTAGGGTCTCCCCCATCCTCCCCCACTCCAGGCTCCCCTGAACTAGTCTGTAAGTACCTAAAATTAGATTCTCACATGAATTGTGTGTGCTAGGATGATGTGTATCTAGGATAATCTAAGTTGGAGTCAAAGCAAGTGAAGTTTTGCTATATGTGACAGGAAGGTTGGTCATGAAACACTCTTGCTTAACCTTCATGTTTGAAAGGTGGTTTTGGGGAGCATTACAGGACATGTTATCTTTTGTAAGTTATCTCAAGCCACCCTATTCTAAATTGGTGTTAGTTTCTCTACATTGGAAATGGTGTGCTTTGTACTTGTAAATTTTTTGGGACATTGTAATTTAATCATGTCCTGATTTAGTCAACACTGAAAATGTGTGTTTATCAATCTTTCATAAATACTCTTCCTCGGTAATGTACCACATTCCAGCTCTCAATTTGTGTTCTTTTTGTGCAGTTTCTCCAGAGCCAGCTACGCCATCCACTTCGGGGGCCCAAAAAAAACCTGATGATGGTAAGTTGTGTGCTTTTCCAGTAATGTGTCTACTTAGTAAGTGGAGAAATGCTAACTGTGTATGTCCCCGCTCAGGCTTCAAGTTGTTCTAAAGGCAGCAGGTTCTTTATGTGAATGCATTCTATGCATTAGTATTCCAAGTGATAGGTGTGCATATTCCCCCTAAGACTTACTGGGACCATTTTCTTACTGTCCAAAATTTTGCACAAATACTTGTCTGGAACAGACTCCCCCTCCTCCTTAACTGAGGTGACAGCATGCCAATATTGCCTCCTGATGCTGTCACTCCTAATCATTGAGACCATCGGAAGGGAGGGGGGCAAGGCTGGCTCACAGCCTAGTGCCTGAACAGGCACAGGGTGCTTGGCGTCATCTCATGTGCCTCCATAGCAAGCTGCCTGCTGTGGGGTCAACCAACAGGAGGGAGGTGCCTAGAGGTGTGTACAGGGGCCATGTAAAAAGGAGGATTGTTATTTCTCTCGTCCCCAAAAACCTAGAGAGTGTAAGTCTAACCTGATTAGTTTTCCGCAGCCCTCCAAAAATGATATGTTTCCAACACTTAGAACAGGCAGGGCTGAGGCACAAAAAACATCCGAAAAACACAATCAGCACAAAAGCAGGGAGTACGTATCCTTAACGCTACAAGCTTCACCCAGTAGAATGACACTTGCACTGTACAAATCTGCATCACCACCATATCAAAGTCTAAATAAAACTTTCAGGGAAATGTGGAGGGGTAATGAGTGGGTGTTAGAGCGTTTTCATGACTGCGTAACCTACAGTTAGCGTGATTCGATTTTTAGATAAATTTTTTCTTTTCTCTTAACACAGCTGGGATGGCGGAAAACCAAAAAGTGGAGCAGACATATCTACTCCGGCCACAACTGGCCCTCCGAATTCCAAAGGGTAAGTCTCTACTATGTGTCAGGTTCAATCTATAGACAGTAAGAGGGAGAGAGAACGCTACACAAACTCCAATGGTGATAGAGATAAATGTGTGCACATGTATCGTGTTGACCAATTGAACCCAAAACACCATACATTCTTCTAAATGATTGCTTGTGTTGACATGAAGAAAAGCCTTTTACTTAGCTTTGGTGGAACTGCTACTAACATTCCAAGCCATCTTATGTAACCTTTTGAACAATTTGCTGTGAAAGTTTGAGTTTAAGGTTTACACCAGCAATTTTGCATATTTGCTTCAGAGTGTTGATAAAAGCCAACCAATAGACTCCTAAGCATATTTGTTGAGGCACATTAATTACAATCGTTGTTTGGATCATTTTGCATAAAACTAATTGTCATGTCTTTTTCTACCCAGGACACACCCACCTCACCTATGAGGTCCTTTTGGATTATGTCACATGGTGCATCAACAGAATTTTAGTTTTGGAAAACATTTATGGGGCGGATCCAGACCCTCAGGAGCCATTTGTGAGGAATGTCACCCCGTTAAAAAGATTGTAGTTTTTTTTAATTGGTTTTGTTAATTGTACACAGCAATGTCACATTTCTCCCTTAAAAAAAAAAAACAAAAAAAAAAATATATAAAAAACCCTTTTTTTTGGGACCAAAAAAAATATAAAAATATAAAAAACCCTTTTTTTTGGGACCAAAAAAAATATAAAAATATAAAAAACCCTTTTTTTTGGGACCAAAAAATATATAAAAAAACAAAAAACCCTCGTTTTTGGGACCAAAAAAAATATAAAAATATAAAAAACCCTTTTTTTTGGGACCAAAAAAAATATAAAAAAACAAAAAACCCTCGCTTTTGGGACCAAAAAAAATATAAAAAAACAAAAAAACCCTTGTTTTTGGGACCAAAAAAAATATATAAAAACAAAAAACCCTCGTTTTTGGGACCAAAAAAAATATAAAAAAACAAAAAACCCTCGTTTTTGGGACCAAAAAAAATATAAAAAAACAAAAAACCCTCGTTTTTGGGACCCAAAAAACCAAACATGTTTACAAAAAAGCCTTGTTGTTTTTGTCAACCAAAAAAACCAAAAAGGTTTACAAAAAAGCCTTGTTGTTTTTGGCAACCAAAAAAACCAAAAATGTTTACAAAAAAGCCTTGTTGTTTTTGGCAACCAAAAAAACCAAAAATGATTACTAAAAAGCCTTGTTGTTTTTGTCAACCAAAAAAACCAAACATGTTTACAAAAAAGCCTTGTTGTTTTTGTCAACCAAAAAAACCAAACATGTTTACAAAAAAGCCTTGTTGTTTTTGTCAACAAAAAAAAACCAAACATGTTTACAAAAAAGCCTTGTTGTTTTTGTCAACAAAAAAAACCAAACATGTTTACAAAAACGGAAAATTGTATCATACTTACCGTAATTTTCCTTTCCTGGTGCCTATCCATGGCAGCATACTAGTGATAGAGCTCCGCCTCGACTCCACCTTCAGGATCAGTGAATAGCATAAATTAAAAGGTATAGCCCCCCCCCATCATTCTCCGTAAATAGGAAAAACCGAGGGAGGGATCGTATGCTGCCATGGATAGGCACCAGGAAAGGAAAATTACGGTAAGTATGATACAATTTTCCGTTTTCCTGGTGCCTCCATGGCAGCATACTAGTGATAAATAACTAGCTTACACGGGTGGGATAATGCTTAATCAAAAAATAAAGTTTAATTAGACAAAGACATTGCTGCTTGAACAACTCGTCTTCCAAATTCAACTGTCGTTAGAGCCCCTGGATCAACTCTATAGTGTCTGAGAAACGTGTGCTGTGACGACCAAGACGCCGCCCTGCATATTGTCTCCAATGAGACGTTTGCTCTCGTTGCCCATGAAGTTGACACTGCTCTTGTTGAGTGTGCGTTCACTCTGGAAGGAACATCCATGTTTTGTGCAGTATAGGCTTTTTGAATGGTCTTGACTACCCAGGATGCCAAGGTCCTTTTTGAGGCTTCCTTTCCTCTGTTTTTACCCCAAGGAATCACGAAAAGCTTTTCCGAATTCCTGAAGGCTGCTGTCATTTCCAGATAGGCTTTTAGTATCTTGGGAACATCTAGTTCCTGACACGAATCTGAGAAGACTGGTAATGCCCATGGTTCACTTAAGTTGTCTGGCGTAGTCACTTTCGGAGTGAAACCTCGAAGAGGCCGTAGCTCCACCCTGTCAGGGAAAAACGATATATGCTCCTCCCCTATTCCCAGGGAGTGCAAGTCTGAAATTCTTTTGCCGGACGCCACTAGAAAAACTGTCTTCAAAGTCAGGTTCCATAGCGAAATTTGTTCCACCGGCACAAAAGGGTGTTTGGACAGCATCTCCAGAATCAGAGGAAGGTCCCACTGAGGAAAGGGACTTCTACTTGGAGGACGAATCTTAAGAACTCCTCTGAGAAAGGTGATTACCAGCGGATTATCTGCCCATCTGATGCTGGTTGCCGCTGAAATCGCTGACACCTGAACTTTAAGTGTACTCAAGCCGAGACCCCTGTCTAGGCCAGACTGAAGGAAGGCCAATACGTTTGAAACAGAAGGCGTGATGGGATCAAATTCTTCTGTTTCCGCGTAGGACACAAACCTATTCCAGATCTTAGCATATACGGAATTGGTTGCTGGCTTTCTGGCTTTGAGGAGAGTATTGATGACTTGCTGGGAGCATCCTAAGGATTCAAACCGCCTCCTCTCAACAGCCATATTCGAAGGTTCAGAGTCTGTGGTCTTGGATGGAACCTCCCCCCCTGTGATAGTAGGTGAGGAAAGGGAGGAATCTTGATCGGGGAGCATACGCTCATGCGTAGGGCCAATGGAAACCAAGGCCTCTTCGGCCAATACGGAAGGATTGCCAGTATCTGTACTGGTTCCCTCGTCAATCTCAGTAAGAACCTGTGAATTAGGGGACGTGGTGGAAAGGCGTAGCCTGTCGTGAACCGCCATGGGCAGGACAGAGCATCCACTTCCTCCGCTTGCGGGTAAGGGAGACGTGAGAAGAAACTCGGGAGCTTGGAGTTCTCTGGAGTTGCGAATAGATCCACTTGTGGGAGATCCCATAGGCTGAGGATCTGCTGAAAAATGTGCGGATGTATTGCCCATTCGTTGGCGTCCTCGAAGTCTCTTGATAAATGATCCGCCACTGTGTTCAATCTGCCTGGTAGATAGGCTGCTCTGAGGGCCACCAGATTCCTTTCTGCCCAGATCATAATGGGCTCTACTTCCCTCAGGAGGGTCCTGCTGCGGGTCCCTCCCTGCTTCTGGATGTATGAAACCGCTGCCCTGTTGTCTAGGCGTAGTAGGACCCTCTGCGCCCTCACCTGAGGAGCTAGTGAGGTTAGTGCCATGAATGCCGCCCTCAGCTCTAGAATGTTGGAAACCAAGTCTTTCACCGGAAAGGACCATCTCCCCTGAATCTGTATTGTTTCGCAATGCGCTCCCCATCCCTGGCTGCTCGCATCCGATGTGATCATGGTCCAGGAATGAGAACCCAGATGGTGAGGTTTGGCGAGATTCTCCGGATCTGTCCACCAATGAAGGCCTCTGCGCATTATCGATGTTATCTGGATCGTTTGCGAGAGTTGACGTGTGCGCCACTGGGACAGGAATCCCGACTGAAAGAACCTCAGGTGCCAATGTGACCATGGCACTAGAGGGATGCAGGAAGACATTGAGCCGATCAGACTCATACATTGTGAAGCTGACATGTAGTCCCTTCCTATGGCATGAAGTGTCTTTTGAATTATTGCTGTTGCCTTCATTTGGGGTAGAGAGACCGTGCCTCTGGCCGTGTTGAATTCTGCCCCTAAGTATACCATCACCTGGGTTGGAGATAGTTGACTCTTCTGCCGATTTACTAACCACCCTAGATCCTTCAGGGTTTGTAGTAGAATGTCCCTGTGGAGAATCAATTTCCGTGGACAGTCGGCTAGGAGGAGGATATCGTCCAGGTAATGATATACTCTTAACCCTTTCTCCCTTAGGGGGGCAAGGGCCGATATCAAGACCTTTGTGAAGACTCTTGGGGATGTGCACAGGCCGAAAGGCAGAGCTTGAAATTGTAGGTGGACATGACCTACTGCGAACCTTAGATATTTTTGGAAGGCGGGAAGTATAGGAATGTGTAGGCATCTTGCAGATCCACAGATATCAACCAATCCATAGGCTGTACTGTTTGGATTATTGTCTGTAAGGACTCCATCTTGAATCTTTCCAGATGAATATAGCGGTTTAGACCTTTCAAATCTATAACCGGCCTCCAACCCCCTGTCTTCTTCTCCACCAGGAACAGGGTTGAATAGAAACCTGTGAAGCGTTCCCCATAGGGTACCGGTACCGCCGCTTGTTGAAGTTGAAGTGAAACTAGAAAGTCCTTTAAGGCCTGTGCCTTCTGTGGGGATGATGGTAGTGTCGTCTTTTTGTAAGTCGCCCGAGGTGGTTGCTGTTGGAATGTCCAGAAGTGACCGTAACGGATGGTAGAAAGGACCCAAGGGTCCTGGCATTTTGTCATCCAATTTGGTAAGAAGTGGCGAAGTCGGGCTCCCACTGTATCGGTCACTTCTTTTCTGGCGTCAAAAGGACTTTGTCTCCCCTTGTGGGGTAGTGAGATTTTTATTTTTTCTGGATGCCAGAAAGGAAGACTGGGTACCTTTCCAGGGCCACTTATTGTCCCTGAATGGACGGGTCTGTCTGTAGCCTCTAGAATTTGACTGGCGGAACCTTGAGAGGAAACCCCTTGTTCTGCGTTCCTTCCTATCTTGTGGAAGAATACCAGTCTTTCCTCCAGTGACCCTGGAAATGGCCTTCTCCAATCTTTCACCAAATAGCGATTTACCATCAAAAGGTATTTTGCACCAGCTCTGCTTTGATGCCAAGTCAGCCGTCCAAGGCCTTAACCATAGTGCCCTCTTAGCCATCACTGAGTGGAGCATTGAACGAGAGGCGCACCTAATTGTGTCAATGGCGGCTTCTCCCACGAAGTCTGCCGCTAACTTCAATTCCTCAAGTGACTTGATAATATCCTCTTTAGGGACATCCTGTCGCAGAGCTGTCTCAACGTTGTCAGTCCAGGAATGAATGGCACTTGAGACTGAAGTCAGCGCAATAGCGGGCTTACAAGCTGCCCCTGCGGCCAGATAGCATCTTTTTAGGTCAAGATCAATGCGCCTATCCAATGGATCTTTAAATGAAGTTGAATCTTCCATTGGAAGGGTCATGTTCTTCGCTAGACGCACCACCGCTGCATCCACTACTGGCATGGAGGATAAGGCTTGTATTCCTTCTTCCGGCAACGGATAAAATTTATTCACTCTGTTGAAGGAGAATTTTTTATCTGTCTTACTCCATTCATTCTCAATCACTTCCCTTATTTCTCCCATTAAAGGGAAAGCGACTTGTTTCCTCTTGAGGAAAGGGAAATATGACTTTGACTTAGGCCGGGGTTCCGCTGGTTCATCCCAGGCGATGGCCTGCTTAACCGCCTGAATAAACGGCTGAACTAAAGCAAAGTTGAAACCTGAAGGCTCTTCTTCATCTGAAGATTTGTCCGAATGTTCCTCCGAGGAAGGATCTCTAGTGGCTGGAACTGCGCTAACAGTGATAGCGGAAGGACCTGCGATCACCGGATCCGATTCCTGTGGCTGAGAAGCCTGTGGTATAGGACGAGCTGGGATGGTGGACACCAACTCTGCAATTGAGTCCTTCATTGTTTGTTTAAGTAGATCAACTACTTGGCGGCTCTCCGTGTCACAACTGGCCGCATAATCCCTGAGACAGTCTTTACAGACCAGCTTTCTCGGGAGGGGTTCCGCGCCACAAGACCAGCACTTTTTTCTTGAAGAATAATGTGGTGAAGGAGAGCGATAACGGCTTCTGGATCTTGATCTCTCTGGGTATCTTGAGGAATGTGACCTGCGATCAGGACTGTGGTCATCCCGTCTTCCCGATGATTTTTGAGATCTCTTCGATGGTACTGGACTGTGACAAACCAAAAATAATGGATGTCAGTGGCGCACTCTTTTTTTTTTTTTTTTTTTTTATACTCACGAAAAGTTGGTCCCATACCTATTACGGTCAGGTGGATCTTGGTTTCGTGAGGAATGACTCATGGTAAGGGCAAGAGGATCAGCTGAAAAAGGAAAGATTATAGTAGAAAAACATGTATACATATATATATATACATATACACACATACACATATATACAGAGAAAGAGTAAGAACCAAAGCATAAAAACCACCTACCGAGAGAGAGCAAACGAAAATGGTCTGCAGGGCAAGGCTAGTTGAAACCGAAGACACCGCCTCTCTAAACTTCCTGGTTTAAGTACATCAGGCTCCACTCCACCTGAGCCGAAGCACCAATAGGAAGGCAGGGAAACCATTGACTGGATTTTTTTTTTTTTTTTTTAAAACAACACTGCCCCTTTAAGACATAATTTGTAAATGTGCTGCCCTATACCTGAGCCAAAACCTAACTTCCTGTAACTTTTTTGAATTCTGCCTTCTTCAAAACAACACTACCCCTCTTTATTTCTTTATACTGCAGCTTTAAATAAATTATTCATTTATATACATATTTTTTTTTTTTTTTTTTTTTTTTTGAGACCACGGCAAAATGGCCGCCGTTGTCTCTACCGCGCATGCGTCGTCCCGCAATTCTTACTGCGCATGCGCCGCAACCCGACATGTCGCCGCACAGAGACTCCCACCGAAAAGATGGCCGCTGTGGGAGTCAATGCGCATGCGCCGGCCGCCGCGTCATCACGGCGCGACCCGGCGCGAACAGGGGAACAGGACGCCGTAGCCATTAGAATGCTGCGTGGGGGAATCGCCCCCAATTGCCCTAACGCCAGACAAGGTAGCCATAACACACGCAATTAAGAATATAACTGGGAATAAACATCACAATCAGTGCCCACAAAACTATGCATAGTGATGGAAAGACAGAGAAGTGTAGAAGGGAAAGCTGATCTCTCTGCCACCATGAATCCCCACATTATACATGTATCCTTATCCACATACTCATGAATATTATATATATATACATATATATTTTATGAAAAGACGGCATATTTGTTCCACATTAGGAAACGCCGTTACTCACAGACCCCAGAAGATCCACAGAAGGGGTTCCCAGTCTTATTAGCGCGTTTAGCGGCCCAAGAACAGGGACTGCACACGGGAGAGGCTGAACCCGGTGGAAGCTGCCCGTTTTCACAGGCAGAGGTAGGGACATACTGCTGCAATCTTCACTGTTCAAGAGGTTTGAGGAAAAAAAGGAGAATGATGGGGGGGGGCTATACCTTTTAATTTATGCTATTCACTGATCCTGAAGGTGGAGTCGAGGCGGAGCTCTATCACTAGTATGCTGCCATGGAGGCACCAGGAAAAAGCCTTGTTGTTTTTGGCAACCAAAAAAACCAAAAATGTTTACAAAAAAGCCTTGTTGTTTTTGGCAACCAAAAAAACCAAAAATGTTTACTAAAAAGCCTTGTTGTTTTTGTCAACCAAAAAAAACAAACATGTTTACAAAAAAGCCTTGTTGTTTTTGTCAACCAAAAAAACCAAACATGTTTACAAAAAAGCCTTGTTGTTTTTGTCAACAAAAAAAACCAAACATGTTTACAAAAAAGCCTTGTTGTTTTTGGCAACCAAAAAAACCAAAAATGTTTACAAAAAAGCCTTGTTGTTTTTGTCAACAAAAAAACCCAAAAAGGTTTACAAAAAAGCCTTGTTGTTTTTGTCAACCAAAAAAACCAAACATGTTTACAAAAAACCTTGTTGTTTTTGTCAACAAAAAAACCCAAAAAGGTTTACAAAAAAGCCTTGTTGTTTTTGGCAACCAAAAAAACCAAACATGTTTACAAAAAAGCCTTGTTGTTTTTGTCAACCAAAAAAACCAAACATGTTTACAAAAAAGCCTTGTTGTTTTTGTCAACCAAAAAAACCAAAAAGGTTTACAAAAAAGCCTTGTTGTTTTTGGCAACCAAAAAAACCAAACATGTTTACAAAAAAGCCTTGTTGTTTTTGTCAACCAAAAAAACCAAAAAGGTTTACAAAAAAGCCTTGTTGTTTTTGGCAACCAAAAAAACCAAAAATGTTTACAAAAAAGCCTTGTTGTTTTTGGCAACCAAAAAAACCAAAAATGTTTACTAAAAAGCCTTGTTGTTTTTGTCAACCAAAAAAACCAAACATGTTTACAAAAAAGCCTTGTTGTTTTTGTCAACCAAAAAAACCAAACATGTTTACAAAAAAGCCTTGTTGTTTTTGTCAACAAAAAAAACCAAACATGTTTACAAAAAAGCCTTGTTGTTTTTGTCAACAAAAAAAACCAAACATGTTTACAAAAAAGCCTTGTTGTTTTTGGCAACCAAAAAAACCAAAAATGTTTACAAAAAAGCCTTGTTGTTTTTGGCAACCAAAAAAACCAAAAATGTTTACTAAAAAGCCTTGTTGTTTTTGTCAACCAAAAAAAACAAACATGTTTACAAAAAAGCCTTGTTGTTTTTGTCAACCAAAAAAACCAAACATGTTTACAAAAAAGCCTTGTTGTTTTTGTCAACAAAAAAAACCAAACATGTTTACAAAAAAGCCTTGTTGTTTTTGGCAACCAAAAAAAACAAAAATGTTTACAAAAAAGCCTTGTTGTTTTTGTCAACAAAAAAAACCAAAAAGGTTTACAAAAAAGCCTTGTTGTTTTTGTCAACCAAAAAAACCAAACATGTTTACAAAAAACCTTGTTGTTTTTGTCAACAAAAAAACCCAAAAAGGTTTACAAAAAAGCCTTGTTGTTTTTGTCAACCAAAAAAACCAAACATGTTTACAAAAAAGCCTTGTTGTTTTTGTCAACCAAAAAAACCAAACATGTTTACAAAAAAGCCTTGTTGTTTTTGTCAACCAAAAAAACCAAAAAGGTTTACAAAAAAGCCTTGTTGTTTTTGGCAACCAAAAAAACCAAACATGTTTACAAAAAAGCCTTGTTGTTTTTGTCAACCAAAAAAACCAAAAAGGTTTACAAAAAAGCCTTGTTGTTTTTGGCAACCAAAAAAACCAAAAATGTTTACAAAAAAGCCTTGTTGTTTTTGGCAACCAAAAAAACCAAAAATGTTTACTAAAAAGCCTTGTTGTTTTTGTCAACCAAAAAAACCAAACATGTTTACAAAAAAGCCTTGTTGTTTTTGTCAACCAAAAAAACCAAACATGTTTACAAAAAAGCCTTGTTGTTTTTGTCAACAAAAAAAACCAAACATGTTTACAAAAAAGCCTTGTTGTTTTTGTCAACAAAAAAAACCAAACATGTTTACAAAAAAGCCTTGTTGTTTTTGGCAACCAAAAAAACCAAAAATGTTTACAAAAAAGCCTTGTTGTTTTTGGCAACCAAAAAAACCAAAAATGTTTACTAAAAAGCCTTGTTGTTTTTGTCAACCAAAAAAAACAAACATGTTTACAAAAAAGCCTTGTTGTTTTTGTCAACCAAAAAAACCAAACATGTTTACAAAAAAGCCTTGTTGTTTTTGTCAACAAAAAAAACCAAACATGTTTACAAAAAAGCCTTGTTGTTTTTGGCAACCAAAAAAACCAAAAATGTTTACAAAAAAGCCTTGTTGTTTTTGTCAACAAAAAAAACCAAAAAGGTTTACAAAAAAGCCTTGTTGTTTTTGTCAACCAAAAAAACCAAACATGTTTACAAAAAACCTTGTTGTTTTTGTCAACTAAAAAACCCAAAAAGGTTTACAAAAAAGCCTTGTTGTTTTTGGCAACCAAAAAAACCAAACATGTTTACAAAAAAGCCTTGTTGTTTTTGTCAACCAAAAAAACCAAACATGTTTACAAAAAAGCCTTGTTGTTTTTGTCAACCAAAAAAACCAAAAAGGTTTACAAAAAAGCCTTGTTGTTTTTGGCAACCAAAAAAACCAAACATGTTTACAAAAAAGCCTTGTTGTTTTTGTCAACCAAAAAAACCAAACATGTTTACAAAAAAGCCTTGTTGTTTTTGTCAACCAAAAAAACCAAACAAGTTCACAAAAAAGCCTTGTTGTTTTTGTCAACCAAAAAAAACAAAAAGGTTTACAAAAAAGCCTTGTTGTTTTTGGCAACCAAAAAAACCAAAAATGTTTACAAAAAAGCCTTGTTGTTTTTGTCAACCAAAAAAACCAAACATGTTTACAAAAAAGCCTTGTTGTTTTTGTCAACAAAAAAAACCCAAAAAGGTTTACAAAAAAGCCTTGTTGTTTTTGGCAACCAAAAAAAACAAAAATGTTTACAAAAAAGCCTTGTTGTTTTTGGCAACCAAAAAAACCAAAAATGTTTACAAAAAAGCCTTGTTGTTTTTGGCAACCAAAAAAAACAAAAATGTTTACTAAAAAGCCTTGTTTTTGTGAAACGAATAAAAAATTGTACAACCAAAAAAAATGTTTATATAAATAAAATAAAAGTATGTTGCTCGTTGCAACACAAATGTTACATTGGCAATTTAGTTCATTCTATTATATATTTTAATATATTTTTTGTACGCTACAGTTGGTAGACACCCACATGTGTTATTAAAACTTTTATTTTATTACCAAAGTTTTCTTTTTGGTGTACACATCGAATGTCTTTTGTGTTGTATTTGTTTAGTCGAGTGGTGTGGTCTGTAATTGTTAGTATGTTGGCTTTGGTTTATGTTAGCCTTGAGACTTGTTTTGAAGCTACATTTGAAGGGAGACCTTTTCTTGGGGCATTATGTGAACATTGAGTTTTCAAAATTTACATGAAATCATATGTTTGGAGATAGAGAAGCACGTGTGTATAAATGCCTACATTAACCAGGGCCATTACTTGGCCACCAACACTCCTAAAAAACCAAAGATCAAACACAAACTAATCATTTTGCATAAAATTTAATTTCATCCCCAAAAAAAACACTATAATAAATCATATTGTGCCACCCTCAAATTAAACAAATAAATGGGCCAACAAATTGGCCAATGTAACAATCATTAACAAAACTAACCAAAATAAAATAATAAAAAAAAAAAATTAAGTTGGTGGTGGTGGTGGTGGTGACTGAAGCAGTGTGGTGAGCACTGTTAAGGTTCCTGCCATCAAATGGTGGGACAATAGTCCCATCTGGTCTGGGGTTAGCCGTAGAGTTCTGGTCAAGTGGCCCATTAGGATCAGATCTTGTGTCTGAGGCTGCTGATGATGCAGGGTGTTGAACCCTGGAAATGTCCCAGACTGAAGATCTTGTGCCAATAGTCTAATCTGCTCTGTGCTCAGCCTAAGAATTTGGGGAACGTGTGCCATTACCATGAGATGGGATAGTTGCTGCCCGAGGCTATTTGATGCTGCTGGTGGTGCAAGGGTTGTGAAGATGTGTGGGGAGTGGTGGTTGATTGGTTGTTGTGGTCCACGGTGTGGGGGGAAACGACATGTCGCATTGGTGAGAAAAAAGGAGGACGGCCTGGGGAGGAGTGAAGTGATAAAGGTGTGTAGGGAATGTAGTCAGGTGGAAGGGGTATTGTGGAACCAGTGCGCATTGAGGTTGTGCAGGAGGATTGCTCATTGAGGGGTGTGGGAGTCCGAACGGAGTGTGAAGTGCTAGGAGTGGCTACAGGAGGAATTGTCCCATCCCCAGCTGCCTGACAAGTGGCCAACACTGGCATTACCCTCCCACTACCACAACCTGCAGTGGCAGGTGAGTGAGATGTTTGGGAGGGCTCTGCCAATGGGGCATCTTCAGATCCAAACAGGCATTGGCGTGTGGCCAGCACCTGAGTGTCAACACTTTGCCGATCCCGTTGATGCTGGTCTGCTAAACTTACCAAGCTGTTACGCATATCCTGTTGAACCTGTACCATTGTTGCTACAGATTCCTGTATGAGCCCGAGCAGACGTACTACCTCAATAGATTGCTGAGTACGCCTCCTTAACTCATTTTGGATCCGATACTCATCAAGCAGCCTCTCAGCTACATCCAGCATAGATGGACGAGTTTGGGTAGGTGACAATCCCTCTGCATCTAAGGCTACCTGAAAGCAGAAGAAATAGACCAAATCATTATCAAACATCATGACTAAATATTTCAGATTAGTTTGACAAATTAACACCCCAAGCAGAACATTGAAAAGTTTGATGTGCTTCTAATAAGTACTTGTTCATTGTAAGATTATACAAGCTAGCAACACTTCTGATAATGGGTACATATTATATTGGTAGGACAAATATGACAAAGGCAAAAAAGATTCAACATGAAGGTGTTCCCAATTAACCCTGGTGTGGTAGGTTGTTTATGCTTTTGGTAAATCGGTTACTACACCAATGACTTTATACATCTCCGTATGTTGTCTAAAATCTTGCCATCAATCGGCTACAGGACAACCCAACCAAACGATACCCATGAATTTGGACCTGGAAAATCAAAGACTGGCCGGACTTTAAAGATCCTGGATGTTTTTGGAACATTAGTGCCACGCCAAATTATAACATAATTCCCTGATGTTCAAGATAGAACTCTTGTTGTGCTGGTGCATCGTCAGAATGTCATAGCACTAATTTAACACACACAATGTAAGCCACATCTAGCCCAAAATCATTACTACCATTGAAATGTTACATGTGCACCTTGTTCCCTTATATCACATACCACAGCACTGGATGCAGAATCGTCGCCAGCTCCTGATCCAACTCCAGCTGCTACGTCAAGAGGGGCCTGATGTTCTTATAAAAAAAAAAAAAAAAAACATGTTTAGTACATAACCTTAGGCAGTAATGATTATGGCCAGATTGCCCTCCTAGCTTCAGGAATGAAGCATTGAGGCCAAACATTCAAAAGTGCTTTCCTGGGCTCATAGGACACTTGCTAAACCCTCCCAAAGGTTAAGAAGGCTTGGTCTGCCTACTAATGACGGCACCCATTAATGCTGTCAACTGTGTTTTGCAGGGTAAACATCTAAAAGGCAACACTCTTTCATAAGAAAAAACATGTGTGTTAATGGGGTTAATAAGATAGCAAAAAACATTATTTGGCTAGACATACCAACACCTTCCTCCAGGCCTTGCTGCACTGGGTGTGTTCCCTGCTGCGGATCTTCTGTAAAGGACATAGCAATATGAGCTATCTTGGCAAAAAAAATAAAAAATCTACATTGTTTGGCACAGTATGATATTGGACCTACCAGGAGGAGGGTCAACACTGATGTCAACACCTGTGAGTCCGTCTGGTTCACCAAGCTGCATGGGCTGTGGAGGGGCTGAGATCCGTGCTACAGATAAACAAATTGCAGGTTGGGGAAAACCAAAAAAGGACAATTGTAAGGGCAAGTATCAAATTCTATTCATGTCACACATAGGATAGTAGTTAATCTTTTCAAAACAACTCACACAATTGACATCCAAGATAATATCCTACCTCGGTGCAAAGCATCCGAATCTAAGTCCTCTCTGGGAAAGATGGTATCGGGTCCTATGATCTTCAAGAAAGGTAATTGATAATCCCAGAGAGAACTTCGTGCACGTTCATCCAGCCGATCTTGTCGGTCATAAAGACCCTCCGCAGCCCATGCAATTAGCTTCTTCCGAACGGACCCACAGATGTCGTTGACCTTCTTCCGCACACTGTCACGGTGGCGAGGTGCTTCACCCAGTGCATTTACAGCATCCCGGATTTCATCCCACAATCTGTTCTTCTCTGTTACTGAGTAAGACGCGGCCCTGGTCCCATGTATCGCCTGATATCTGGCCATATAGGCGTGGACCAGGGCACAGCACTGATTGTGGGTGAAACGGGGAAGCCGGGGTAATGTGGACAAGCTGACTCTGGTGGACAGACCCTCTCCAGGACTACTGTCAGAAGAGCCAGCTTGTCCACTTGGTGTGTTACCACCTCCCCCGGCTTCCTCCTCCGGGATGGGGATGGTGGACTCCCTCATGGATACAGCTGGAGCCTCCCTCACACCAGAGCCAGACGATCTGCCCCCCCTGCCCCCCCTGCCCCCCCTGGCCACCCTGGCCACCCTGGCCACCCTGCCCCTTCTCATCCTTCCAGTGGGTGGGGCCATGGGAGCACGAGGTGGGCAGAGAATCTGGCTGTCCAGCAGCAGCAAAGAGCCCCAAACTCCTAAATCTGAAATGACAAAAGAGAAAACAGAAAAAACATGATTTGCAGATTGCTCTTCATATACAGTATAATTAGTGAACAGTTACAGAACACACTTACCTAATGGCACAAACAGACTTGGTGGTGGTGGTGGTGGTAGTAGTGGGCAAAGAGCAGAAGAGGCTGCAAAGAAATGGAAAAAAAAACCACATAAGAAAACGCATATGGGTACAAATCACATGAGGCCCTCCAAACACTTACCTAATGGCACAAACACGGTGGTGGTGGTGGTGGTGGTGGCAAAGAGCAGAAGAGGCTGCAAAGAAATGGAAAAAAAAACACATAAGAAAACGCATATGGGTACAAATCACACGAGGCCCTCCAAACACTTACCTAATGGCACAAACACGGTGGTGGTGGTGGTAGTAGTGGGCAAAGAGCAGAAGAGGCTGCAAAGAAATGGAAAAAAAAACACATAAGAAAACGCATATGGGTACAAATCACACGAGGCCCTCCAAACACTTACCTAATGGCACAAACAGACTTGGTGGAGGGGGGGTGGTGTAATCCTTTATAGGCAAAAGGAGGCTGCAAACATTAAACATACATGAGAAATCGCATGACCTACATACGTGCACATAATAAATTACAGTTATCAGGAAAGCAAAAATGGTGTCTTTGGAAGCTGGGAAGGTAAGGGGGCAGGTTTAGATGCCAAATCTAGACTGCACACCTTTAACAAACATGAGAAAACACATGTCCAAACCACATGCACATGGGGCCAACTGCCAATGATTAAAAGACACTTGAGGGGTTCCCAAGCTATTGTGGGTTGGAGGGGATTCACCATAGACAACTTAAGCACACCCAAGATAAGTAAAAATTCTCTCCTTCCTTTTTTTTGGGAGAGAGAGATACAATTGTCTTACCTCCAGATAATGTAGGTTGTGGGTCACAGGGTCTTGCTAGCACATAAGAAACATCGATCTATAACATCCAGCAGCCATATTGGCCATGTGCTCCTTTTATAGCTGGCTCACAGGTGTGATAATTAGCGGCCGTTTCTATATATATCTGCGCATTCGCGAATTTGCGCGTTCAAAATGGAGGACGATATCCCAGACGCATTAGATGGTGCAATGCTGGCATTTATCGGTGCCTTGTTTGAGGAGGCCCTAGCACAGGAGGCAGCAGAAGGTGGGGAAGCTGCAGCAGAAGGTGGGGAAGCTGCAGCAGCTGCAGCAGCACCTCCAGCAGCAGCACCTCCAGTCCGTGTGCCCTTACCTCGCCAGCCACGCATTTTTGCTCCAAGGATCTATTTGGACAAGCTGCGGGATTCTGATGTCAGGAGGAAGTTCCGGCTCGAGCGAGGAACTATTCTACACCTCTACCAGCTCATAGCAGACAAAAGTGACCCGGACACAATTGACCCGGTGCCCGGCATGGCCAGATTGCTGGCCACTTTGTATATTTTAGGGCGTGGCAGCTTCCAAGCCACTTCGGGAAGTATCATGGGCATTAGCCAGCCCACAGTTTCAAGGGTGTTCATGTTGGTCATTAATGCCATAGTCGATATAGTGCCCAATTTTATCCACTGGCCACAGAATGAAAATGAGTGGAATGAAGTCAAGTTGGGTTTCTACCTGCGGGCACACATGCCGCAAATCCTAGGGGCAATCGATGGCACCCACATAGCCATTAGGCCACCAAGGAGCCACGAAAGTGAGTACCGGAACCGCAAGCAGTACCACTCCGTGAACGTCCAATTAGTGTGTGACGCCAAACAGCGCATCATGAGTGTCAACACTGGTCACCCAGGGTCGTGCCATGATTCCAGTATGTTAAGAACCAGTACTCTGTACGAGGTGTTTGAAAGTGGACAAATGCCCCAAGGGTGGCTTATTGGTAAAGTATTTTGTCTTAACAACATAAACTGTAAGATTACATAGACATAGGAATAAGCTACATCGGTGTACACCCTGATTTAAGCAAAGCCTACCTAAAATGGATGTGTTAGGAGTTGTCAGGCTGTTCACACACAACCAGATCAGCAGCTTAGCAGCTCACAAAAGAAAGATTTGCAAAGTTGTCTTTGAGTCCAATGAAGGTGGTTAACCAATGTGTAAATGGTGTCCTCTAGCCACCCAAAGAAAACCTACAAATGATTCCAATGGTATTGCCATATCCCCAAAGTACTTTGCATAAGTGAGTCAATATTGGTTTCCTCACTCTAGTTGCAGATATATTCCAGAAGTAATACCTAGGCTAATGTAATAGGAACAAAATAGGGGCCAAGTTGGAACTTGCAAGAGAAACCCACCACTTTGTGTGTCCTTTTTCCCATTTGTATTAGTGATTTAGGCAGTTAGACAGAGTTGAGATGTTTCATATGAGTTTTTGCAAACAGACGAGCAGGTTGTTTAGTAAAATGCCTAATTGTCTCCCATTTTGAGGAGTCATCTAAAGTCACATGATATGAAGAACTAATGTATATTTTTCTTATTTTTCAGGGGATGCTGGTTACCCGCAGCTGACGTGGCTGATGGCTCCAATCAGGTACCCCCAGGGCCCAGCAGAGAGGAATTACAACAGGGCCTTGCGGAGAAGCCGGAGTATCATTGAGTTGACCATAGGTCTTCTCAAATCCCGGTTTCTCTGCTTGGCCCGGCCTGGGGGTGAACTCCTGTACTCTCCTACAAAGGCTTCCAAGATCATCCTGGCGTGCTGCGTGTTGCACAACATGTGCGTTGCCCGGGATGAATCTTGGGAGCTGACGGAGGAGAGGGAGCCAGAGGTCCGTCAGCCGGCGCCCCCCAGGCGGCGGAGCACCGATGCAGGTATGGCCACCCGGAATACCCTGGTTGCTAGCCACTTTACATGTAAGTACTGTAACCGGTCAAGATAGGGCATGTGTATTAATTAGCTAGTTAGCAGAGGTGCCACTCACAGGGAGACAGAGGGTCATTATCATCTGCCAATGATACTTGCCATTGTAGATAAAGTGTAGTCAACATTGGTAAAATTGTGTTACTTGAGCAAAAACATGCACCTCTAACCATAAACATGTTGGTATTGTGAATAGTGTAAAGGGCTGAGAAGAGCTGGCAGGTGTTTATTTGTGTCTATGCCACCTGTGTAGTTATTGATAACATGAACGGCTGCTTGGTATCTTATGGTGTTGTAATTTTCCAGAACGTCAACATCTTGGAATCATGGCATGTACCATGAGAAGCCTGTGGTGATGGGCTGTCTGGCGTCACAGGTGTGTATTCAAATGTTTACATTAATGATTTCTGGTTTGTATAAGTTGGCATAAAATGTGTTATTTCACTCGTGATGTCGAAATTAAATGAAGTTCAGAATGAAGCAAACAGGCATTAAGATGTGATTTTCATAATGAAATGTCTTATCCTTTGTTTTATTTTTCCAGGAGTGGTACTGCTTGCGGGTGTAGGTGGTAGAAACCCACCTTGATGGACTCCACTCATCTTCTTTTGTGGTCAGTGGATATTTGGTAAGGCACATGGCCAATGACCAACATGAACACCCTGGAACTTCGAAAGTGGCTTGGAAGCTGACCAGCAACCTTGCCATGCCTGTCCCCTATGAGCTGGTAGAGGTGCAGAATGGATTCTGAACTCTGCCTGAAGTTGTGGAAGACATCAGAATTCCGTAGCCATGGAGCAAAGATCGTGGTCTGGCGCTGTAAAGGCACACGGACTGGAGAGTGACAATATTATTTTGCTGCATCCCTCCTTATGCTGTCATTCTCAAATAAATAAAGACTTTAGAATTGAACATGTGTTTTTTTGTTTTGTGTGGGTGCCTACAGACAAAAGGGCCATACACACTGTAAGATTTAGAGAAGACTTTATCCTTCAGATTGACATTTTCTATGTAGTGCAAGGGCCTGCCTGATTGCATCCAAATTGAAAGTGTTGAGGTTTGAGCTTATATTATATGGTTTGGTTAAGTCTACAGGAAAAAGTCTAGACAAATTGTTAGTGTATGGCCCATTAAGCTGCCAAGGCCGGAGTTTTGCACTTTGCATGCTGCTTGTACTGGTGATGTGAGGGGTTGTAATGTAGAGTAGGGATGTGACAGTGTTGTGTTGAGGTGTGAGGCAAATGTAGTGTTGGACTATGAGGGTCTGTGTTGTTGAAATATGGAGAGAGTCCAATATCAGACACCTATGTTTATTGGTCAAGAAATTGTAAGAACCATGGTAAATATGTAAAGAATTGCATCTCGATAAAACTAGGACCACACTCATAAAATCAAAATTGTGTTGTTTCCATTGATGTGCTTGAAATTTGGGTAGGACACCTCCCCCCCCCCCAAATTCAAGATAGTTTAAAAAAACTGTTAAAAAAAATGAGAGTGAAAAGAGATCCCAAGTGTAGTGATGTGATTTGAACCCATGACGTTGTTAACTGCAGTGAAGTTGCAAAGCACTTAGCTATTGTGCAGAATAAACCTGTATGGTGGAAAAAAAGGAGTGTGTTAAGGCTAAAAAGCACATATAGCTAAAGAACTAAACATTGTATGGAATGTGGGAAGAAGACCATGGTAAAATTGTGAGGTTTCATCTTGCCCTGAAGTAGGGTAGGGGTTTGGTCACTTGCCTTTGGTACTTTCAATCATAAGATCGATTCGACACACAGACAAGATCAAAAAAACACTTAAAATGGTGTAAGCTTGCAAGCGCTTCTGAGTGTAACATTATTTAGCAATATATATGATGTAATCCGTTACATTTTAGCAATATAAACAAAAAAAGAAAATAAAAAAAGTAGGTGGAGATGGTAAGCCTCGAACCTACAGCAGAGGGAGATGAATTACAGACGTGTGATGTGTGCACTAATCCACTACCCCACATCGCTATGTGAAACTGCTATAAGCACGAAGACATAAGTTTGCGAATTGGCGAAGCCGCGATCGTAAGTGAATCCCGCTGACGGCGGAATTCATTATTGCTGTTTCACTAGCCAATTCGCCGCAGCGCCAGTTAATTGATTTGAACGCGGCGAAACTGAAACACGTCATAGATGTTTGAAGCTGCAGTTTCTTTAAATCCGGCCCTATGTTCTTAGCTGTCAGGTAAACCCATGTGGGCTAATTTTTGGGGCCTATAAAGGCCGACACTTACTTCTGTATCCTGTGAATGTCTAATGTACCTCCAGCCATCAAATACTACGTTCTTAGCTGTCAGGTAAACCCATGTGGGCTAATTTTTGCGGCCTATACAGGCCGACACTTACTTCTGTATCCTGTGAATGTCTAATGTACCTCCAGCCATCAAATACTACGTTCTTAGCTGTCAGGTAAACCCATGTGGGCTAATTTTTGCGGCCTATACAGGCCGACACTTACTTCTGTATCCTGTGAATGCCTAATGTACCTCCAGCCATCAAATACTACGTTTTTAGCTGTCAGGTAAACCCATGTGGGCTAATATTTGTGGCCTATACTGGCCGGCACTTACTTCTGTATCCTGTGAATGCCTAATGTACCTTCAGCCACAGAATACTACGTTCTTAGCTGTCAGGTAAACGCATGTGGGCTAATTTTTGGGGCCTGGAATGGCCGACACTTACTTCTTTATCCTGTGAATGCCTAATTTTTCAGACTGGAATTGAAAATCAATGGGTCTGCAAAGGTTCCACCAAATTGTGGAATGGATGCTGACCCATTTTACAGATGTGTGAATGGACCCTATATGTATTAGACATGTATTTACCGGCTGCTGTCAGTTCTGGCTGATTTATGAAAAAAAAAAAAAATTTTTTGCTGTAAAAAAAAAATAAAAATTTAGGGCAACTTTTCCAATTTGTGCACAGCTAGTATGTCTTTTATGGCTGCAAATATGACCTAAAGGTTTTTAAAGTTCGCCTCCCATCAAAGTCAATGGGCCCCGCCGCGAACTTGCGGTTCGCGGACTTTTGAGAAAATTTACGGCTGACGTTCACGAACCTCCCCGGCCGATGTTCGTCCATCTCTATCAGCAACAACAGGCCTCATATTGCTTAATAGAGGTTCTTTAAGGTTACGCTGGTGATGTTTATTATTCTCACCTAATATTTGTTTCTAAAGTCATTCCTTTCTTAACACCACATGTGATTTCAGTCTGACTGACACATAATAAACCGATTTTATTTGTATATTTGCTTAAAGCCGTGTGTGTTGACAGGTAATCAAAGCCGAAAAACATTTTGATGAAACTGAATTTCTACCAAATACACCTTAATTAACCCTTTCCTATCTGGTCACTGTATTAACACAGCTGGATGGGACAAGCATTATTGCGGGAGGGAATATATATATATATATTTATACATATATATATATATATATACAGCATCTCACAAAAGTGAGTACACCCCTCACATTTTTGTAAATATTTTATTCCATCTTTTCATGTGACAACACTGAAGAAATGACACTTTGCTACATCGTAAAGTAGTGAGTGTACAGCTTGTATAACAGTGTAAATTTGCTGTCCCCTCAAAATAACTCAACACACAGCCATTAATGTCTAAACTGCTGGCAACAAAAGTGAGTACACCCCTAAGTGAAAATTTAGGAACCGAAATTGTGCTGGATATGAACCACTGGAAGAATCTAAGATGGAAAAGGACCTGAGGGTAATAGTGGACAACAGGCTTGGCAGTGGCATGCAATGCCAAGCCGCTGCAAGCAAAGCCAACAGAATACTGGCATGTATAAAAAAAGGGGATTCACTCCAGGAATAAAAAAATTTTTGCCACTCTACCAGACTCCGGCCACATCTGGAGTATTCCGTCCAGTTCTGGGCACCGGTCCTCAGGAAGGATGTGCTTGAACTGGAGAGAGTCCAGAGAAGAGCACCAAAAATTATTAGGGGAATGGAGGACATCAGCTATGAGGAAAGACTACAAGCACTGAACTTATTCTCTCTGGAGAAAAGACGCTTGAGAGGGGATATGATATCCATGTACAAATACTGTACTGGTGAGGACCCTAGCATAAGGAACAAACTTTTTAGGGAAAGGGAATACAATAAGACACGTGGCCACTCACTAAAACTAGAGGAAAAATGATTTAACCTTAAAATACGTAGGGGGTTCTTTACAGACAGAGCAGTAAGGATGTGGAATTCTCTTCCACAAGCAGTGGTATCAGCAGGGAGCATCGATAGTTTCAAAAAACTATTATATGGGCACATTAAAGACCACAACATAAAGGGGTATACAATGTACGGTTAACAGCAAACACACACACAGATTATAGGTTCAACTGGATGGGCTGATGTCTTTTTTCAACCTCACTAACTATGTAACTATGTAACTATGTGTGGGTTTTGTTTTCTCTTAAATCAAAAACATGTCATGCCTACCTGCTCAGGGAAATAGTTTTGCACACAGCAGCCCTGATTCTCCTCTTCTGGTATCCCCTGCTGGGGCTCCTCAACTTTTTTGAGTTCCACCATAAGACGCCGTTTCTTATGGTGGCACTCCTGTGGGCTTAATCCCGAGCCACACTGTGTGCATCTATAGAAACCCAGAGTGTGGCTCAGCACCACCCCCTGCTCTCTGCTGACAGGATTTGACTAACAGCATCAAGAGCCAATGGTTCCTACTGCGGCCCGAGTCCTTGTGATAGAGGAAGAGAGTGGAGAGAAGACTACAGATGGACACAGTGCTGAATCACTGATAGGCTCAGGTAAGTGTCTAGGGGGAGAGAAAAAGTTAGTAGGGTGTTTTTTTACCTTAATGCAGGAAGTCAATAACCCCTTTGAGCCTAAGGGTACGACAAATCCTAATGCCTAAGCACAATTTTGCAACTTTGACATGTATTAGTAAAACTGTACATTTCATCACAACTACTTTGTGCATCTAGGTGGATTATACTTTGGCTTTTTCAGGACAATTTGGGATTTCATTTGGTGGTAAATGGTAATGGATATCTCCTGATTTTTTTTTTTAATTATCACAGAAAAACTGTCCTAAAATAATTTAAAAAATCATTTTTTTGAATGTAGCTATATTTTTCTTGCTACTACCATAACCTTTCACCAAAGAACAACCCAAAATAAATCCTCCCGCTCCTGGCGATCGCAGCGATAAAACATATGTGTATGTTATTTGTTATTTGTACACGTAGTACAGCCCAGAAACCTTTTGCTTTTTTTTTCATCCTACCTAAAATACACTGACACTATCTGACATTGACACTAATTAAAAAATAAATAAATCCTTTCAAAAGAATACTGGCCCTGACCTTTGACCCTGACCTTGTCCTTTGACCCTGGCATTGACTCAAACACTAACCATGGGAGGGCGCAACCAGCTTGTGCATTACCATAGATTATTTTTACCATTAGCTGTCCAACTATTTGTTCCCAGGACATACTGCATTGCATTCCAGCTGGAGCCGATCTGTGTTGCTTGATTTTTTTTTTATTTGCATGTGAGTATCCATTTGTCTATGTGGATTAAATAAAAATTATCTATGGTAACGCACAAGGTGATTGCGCCTTCCCCTGGGTTTTTTTTGCAATTGGTTCTAAAGATTTCCCAGTCGGAGGGGGGGGGGGGGCTGCACCCTTGATGGGCATTTTGGAAAATATCCCTGGGTAGAGCTAAAGTGTCTTTGGACATTTGTCAAACACTAACTATGGTACTGACCTATATCAAACCTTGATCTACAATGTATCTCTCTTCTCCATTCACAGAGAGAGAAAACACAAGGGTGGGTTTCATAGTGACTGATCACCGGGATTTGCTAATTAGAAGCAATCACAGCGATCAAGTGACCCGGATTCAGAAGTTCTAGGTTTTGATCATTAAAATAGGGCCCGGGGCTCTCGGTGAGACCTTAGTTTCTGTGCTGGATGCAAGCTGTGTGGCGTGCTCCCAGCACAAAGGGAGATACGCAAATATAAGGCCCCATGGAAAAAAGCCCAGTCCAGTGGGGCAGCATAATTGCAAAGGCTCGGACGAAAGGGACTAAGCTAAAAAACCCCAAGGCTTTAGAACCACTTTAAATTTGTCCATTACTATGTGATTGCTGTGCATGTAAAAAAAGGCTGCATGCTCTGATCAGCTGTCAGAGGGAACTGACTGCTTACTACAGTCATCTTGACAGTCCTAAGTATTCAAAGCATAAAGAAAAAAACAATCATCCAAATGAGTAGTACAGTATCACTATAGCAGGGGCAGATTGGCCATTTAGGCACTCGGGCAGTGCCTGAGGGCCTGGGACAGTAGGGGGCCCCATGACAGGCTCCTGCAGGCCCTGCTCCTGGGACTTGCTCCAGGATGGATTCCAAATAGGATTGGCAGCAAGGATGGGAAATGTCATTATAATGGGGGACTTTAATTATCCAGATATAGACTGGGCAGAAGGAACCGCGCGTTCAGCCAAGGCTCGGCAGTTCCTAAGTGTTTTGCAGGACAATTTTATGGGTCAGATGGTGAATGCACCGACAAGAAACAATGCGGTACTTGACCTACTGATTACCAGCAATACAGACCTGCTCACGGATATGGAAATACGGGGCAACTTAGGAAACAGTGACCATAGGTCAATTCGTTTCAGTATTAATCATGGTCATAGAAAACATAAGGGTAATATAAGAACACTGAATTTCAAAAGAGCCAATTTCCCAAAACTGCGCTCTCTGCTAAAAAATATCAAATGGGAACAAAGAACACAGAGGAAAATGGGAGTGCTTCAAGAGCATAGTTAACAAAGGGATTGGCCAGTGCATTCCAAAGGGAAATTCTTTTTAAAAGAGCAAAACTAAACCCTGGGTGGCTAAACTCCAACATAAAAATGCATATTAGTGCTAAAGAAAAGGCCTTCAAAAAATACAAGACTGAGGGGTCATTGGCAGCATTCAAGCATTACAAAGAGTGTAATAAGAAATGTAAAGACGAAATCAAGGCGGCTAAAATAGAACACGAGAGACATATAGCGGGAGAGAGTACAAAGAACCCCAAGAAATTCTTTACGTATATAAACAGTAAGAAAGCGAGGCCGGAACACATTGGCTCCATAAAAGACGACAAAGGAGATTTGGCCACAGAGGACAGGGAAAAGGCGGTAGTGTTAAATAATTTCTTCTCTTCAGTCTTCATAAAAGAATTGGGGGGCTACACTAATCCAGCTTGTAAGGCCAAACTAAGTAATACATCTCAGGAAGTGCCGCCATGGCTAACAGAAGATAGACTTAGAACTAAACTAGAGAAACTTAACATAAATAAATCACCGGGACCGGATGGCTTGCACCTGAGGGTTCTTAAAGAGCTCAGCCAGGTGATTGCCAGACCATTATTCTTGATCTTTAAGGATAGTCTACAGACGGGTATGGTGCCAGCTGATTGGAAAAAAGCCAACGTGGTACCAATATTTAAAAAAGGGCCGAGATATATCCTGGGTAACTATAAGCCGGTCAGCCTAACATCAGTAGTCTGCAAGATTTTGGAGGGGATGTTAAGGGACCACATACAAGACTTTAGTAATGAAAATGTTATTATTAGTAGTAATCAGCATGGATTCATGAAAAATCGTTCTTGCCAAACCAATTTATTAACCTTCTATGATGAAGAGAGCTGCCACCTAGATAAAGGTAAGCCTGTGGATGGGGTGTATCTGGACTTTGCAAAGGCCTTTGACACTGTTTCCCAAAAACTCTTACTGTTCAAACTAAAGAAGGTAGGTATGGACCATATGGTGAGTACCTGGATAGAGAACTGGCTCCAGGGGAGAGTGCAAAGGGTGGTGATTAATGGGGAGTACTCAGACTGGGCGGGTGTGGAAAGTGGGGTCCCCCAGGGTTCTGTCCTGGGGCCAATCCTGTTTAATTTATTCATAAATTATCTAGAGGAGGGGATATCTAGTACAATCTCAGTATCTGTGGATGATACTAAACTAAGCATGCCAATATCTTCTATGCAGGATGTGGAAACCTTACAAGCGGACCTGAACAAAAAAATGGGGTGGACAACTACATGGCAGATGAGGTTTAATGTTGAAAAATGTAAAGTAATGCACTTGGGTGCCAGAAACCAGAAAGCAAGCTCACTAGGGGGGTGTCGTGGAAATTAAATAGGCTTGTACTGAAAAGTACAATTGTATTGCTCTTTTGTGTAACGGTTTTCCAAGCGCTCGGCGATAAAGAAAGGAACAAACGCACTGGGTCATTTCGATGCCATCTGCCAGGTCTCTCTCCATTGGATATGTATGTGTGTGTATTTGTGTATAAGAGCTAGTGTTTGTGTGTGAGAGTTTATGTGTCTCTTAGCTGCTGTGTCTGTGTGTGTGTGTGTGTACGTCTGTGTGTGTGTGTATGTGTGTCGTCCTCTGTGTTCTGATGTGTTCTGTGTGAGGGCAGGGCAGAGCAGGTTTATTTACATCAAGTGAACAAGAGGAAGTTACAGGGAGTGGCTTCACAACCACCAATCACAAAGTACAATGGGCAGGGCTTATGTACAAACACAGCCATGTGCAGAGAAGAACAGAAATGGCTGCCATCTTATCACTAACAAGTCTTTCAATGACAGTTAAAGCAACAATCACTGTGAATATCGATTATCGGTAAAACTGACACTGGGAGACATAATGACTATTTAAACTAAAATCAAAATTTCCACAACAGGGGGAACCTCTGGGTGAGTCTAGGGTGGAAAAGGACCTGGGGGTACTGGTAGACAACAGGCTTGGCAGTGGCATGCAATGCCAAGCCGCTGCAAGCAAACCAACAGAATACTGGCATGTATAAAAAAGGGGATTCACTTCAGAAATAAAGAGATTATTTTCCCTCTCTACAAGACTCTGGTCCGGCCACATCTGGAGTATTCTGTCCAGTTCTGGGCACCGACCCTCAGGAAGGATGTGCTGGAACTGGAGAAAGTCCAGAGAAGGGCAACACAAATAATTAGGGGAAAGGAGGACATCAGCTATGAGGAAAGACTACAAGCACTGAACTTATTCTCTCTGGAGAAGAGACGATTGAGGGGGGATATGATATCAATGTACAAATACTGTACTGACGACCCTAGCATAAGAAACAAACTATTCAGAGAAAGGGAATACAATAAGACACGTGGCCACTCACTAAAACTAGAGGAAAGACGGTTTAACCTTAAAATACGTAGGGGGTTCTTCACTGTAAGAGCAGTAAGGATGTGGAATTCTCTTCCGCAAACAGTCGTATCAGCAGAGAGCATCGATAGTTTCAAAAAACTATTAGATGGGCACCTTAAAGACCACAACATACAGGGGTATACAATGTACAGTTAACAGTAAACACACACACACATCATAGGTTCAACTGGATGGACTGATGTCTTTTTTCAACCTCACTAACTATGTAACTATGTAACTATGTGATGTGGATACACTACTAATTGCTGTGCAGGCTGAAAAAATGTTTACGGGCTGGTGCAGGTCTCACAGGCTGCTGGGGAAATCGACAGAGGTATGTGTGAGACTGGGGAGAGGATCAATACTAGAAGCAGCAGCTGGAGCAATGAGAAGTGTGTCTTCTCACATGCTGTGATTGGCCATGCCCCCCCCCCCTGTCTGTGGATGCACAGCATGCTGACCAGCCGGTCATGGACCTTCTCACACACCCCAATCAAGCACCAAGATCCCCTGATCCTCCACTGTCACACCAATATGTCAGGGTCAGCTGGGCAGTGTACAGGAATTGGTAAGGCAGTGTACTGGGAATCAGTTAGGCAGAGGACAGGGGTCACTGTGGCAGGGCAGAGGACAGGGGTCACTGTTGGCAGTGCAGAGGACAGGGGTCACTGCTGGCAGGAGAGAGGACAGGGCGTCACTGCTGGCAGGAGAGAGGACAGGGGTAATTTCTGGCAGGAGAGAGGACAGGGGGTTACCACTGGCAGGAGAGAGGACAAGGGTCACTGCTGGCAGGAGAGAGGACAGGGCGTCACTGGTGGCAGGAGAGAGGACAGGGGTAATTTCTGGCAGGAGAGAGGACAGGGGTCATTGCTAAATGAAAAAAGGGCAGGGGTCACTTATGGCAAGGCAGAGGACAGGGGTCATCGCTGGCAGGATGGAGAAAATGGGCCACCACTGGAAGGATAGAGGACAGGAGTACCGCTAGCAGGATAGAGAACATGGGCCACCACTGGAAGGATAGAGGACAGCAGTCGCTGCTTGAAGGATAGAAAGACAGAGGTCACCGCTGGAAGAATAGAAGACAGGATCACCGCTGGAAGAAGAGAGGACAGGGGTCACCACTGGTAGAAGAGAGGATAGTGGTCACTGCTGGAAGGATAGGAGATAGAGGTCATCATTGGAAGAATAGAAGACGGGTTCACTGCTAGAAGAAGAGAAGACAAGGGTCACTGCTGGAAGGAGAGAGGACAGGGATCACTGCTGGAAGGATAGTAGACAGAGGTCAAAACTGAAAAAATAGAAGAAAGGATCACTGCTGAAAGAAGAGAGGACAGGTATCACTGCTGGAAGGAGAGAGGACAGGGGTCACCACTGGAAAGATAGAAGACAGAGGTCACCGCTGGAAGAATATAGGATGGGATCACTGCTAGAAGAAGAGAAGACAGGGGTCACTGCTGGAAGGATAGAAGACAGAGGTCACTGCTGGAAGAAGAGAGGACAGGGGTCACCACTGGAATGAGAGAAAACAGGGGTCACTACTGGAAGAAGGGTCACTGCTGAAAGGATAGAGGACATGGGTGACTGCTGGCAGGGCACTCAGCATAGCTCCCATTCTTACACATACACAGCCTGAGCAGCATGATCTCCTCCTTGGCTCTTCCTCACACAACACAAAGCTAAAATCCGATTCTCTTTCATACAGCTATGATCTGCACTGCATGTAGCTGGTGATTATGTTGCACTTCTGACCTGTATAATTATCTGATCAGAATGGGAGTGTGACTGTAGTCATGAGCTGCACAAAATGCAGATTGTGGCTATGTGAAAAAGAACCCTTCCCTCCTCTCTCCCCTTTTTCCGCCCTAGTCAGCTCCCTTAAAAGGACAATGGAGAAGTGGGGAAGGTGACATCACACAGCCATGCTAATGAACTTAATTGAAGAGAATAAAAGCATGGGAAATGCACCTGTGCACTAGACTGGTTCTCATCAGAGGTGGCGGAGGTGGACTTCAATTAAGAGGCTGCGGGATTTGGGGGGGTGAGTTAGGCATGACACCCTAAGGCTGTCCAAGTGGCTCTGATCTCTGCTTGATCTGCTGTGCACTGGGGTACATTGGGTTTGAGCTAGCTGGACACTTTTCAGCCACGTGTATGGACAGATAAGCAGCGTGGGGCTCTGAGAAGGACTGTGTTGGAGGATTTGGGGCAGTTTCAGGGCTGCTGGGCTCCTCCAGGGAGTTACCAGCACCTTGTGTCAGCCTGCCCTGTGAATACACATGCCCTGCAATGTTCGGTGTCATTGCTCAGTCTGATGTCTCTGTAAGGGAATTGTACGCTTCCTACCTGGGGCCAGATCTGTGCACGCTGTCTGTTGGAGGTGGGATGTGGGGGTGTGCTTGGGCACCCCATTATTGAGAGTTTCACCTCCCTTTCTGATTGCCATTGATGTCACCTATAGCTGATCCTTTTTTGCAACTTCTAGAGTGACTAAGGTTAGAGATTACAGTGGTAACGTTGGAAGGGTGTGCTGTTAGATCTCAAGGAGGCTCGTAACAAACGTAGGGGTCTGTGGGCACCCCAATACCCACAGGCTGCTTCTGATTGGTAGTATGCCCCCTGATTGCAATCAGAAGATTCTACACCTACCTGAGCAAATATGGCAACTTGGAAAATGTGTTGTGTTGCAGGGGGTGTGTAGAAATTGTTTGGGTTTCTAGACACCCCACTATAGGCTGCTTCTGGCTGGCAGACTGCCCCAATGCTATCCTTCTGTGACTGTGCATAGAAATTTCTGTGGGTTCCATTATACATGATGTAGAGGGGGATGAAGAATGGGGGACGGGGTGGTCAGACACCCCTCAGATTGCAGTCTGCCAGTGACACCCATTCATGATGGACTCAGGGTTTGGGTGTAACTTGGCAGCAGAGAGGATTTCCTGTTGGTTGTTGTAGTGCTTGTGTTCCGATCAGTGTGAAGTGCTATCAGTATGTGCTGCATTGTGACACCCCATTTAGTTGTAATGATTGGGGGGTGAAGGGTGATATTTTAGGGAATCTGTGACGAGCGAAGGGTATAGGGGGAAATTTGGGGGAGGTGGACCTATAGTGATCGAAGAGTGCTTTGGGTGAGGTGGGCAGACTGATCAGTGGGTGGCAAAAGTGGCTGGCTGGGGATTCTGCATGTAGGCATAAAAAAGGCACACTGATTGCTCAGGAGAGGCCACAGTCAGTGCAGCCTAATTTTCTCTAAATTGTGTTCAGATTTTTAATACTGTATGCTATGGATCACTCTGGAAATGTATTTTTTTTGGTGCATTTTGGACATTGTTGCAGGTATGGCCTCCCTATATTTTGTCTTTGCCTGGTTGGTTTGGTTTTTCCCACTAATTCGATTGATGGGGCACTATTCCTCCTTCTAATACCAATAGTGGGGCACTATTCCCCCCACTAATACCATGGATGGGGCACTATTTCTCCCACTAATACCAATAATGGGGCACTATTCCTCCCACTAATACCAATGATAGGGCACTATTCTCCCCACTAATTCCATTGACGGGGCACTATTCCTCCTTCTAATACCAATAGTGGGGCACTATTCACCCCACTAATACTAATGATGGGGCACTATTCCTCCCACTAATACCAATGATTTAGCACTATTCCTCCCACTAATACCGATGATGGGGCACTATTTCTCCTTCTTCTGACTACAGGCATTATGACATTTTTTTACTCCCACTGATGATGGGGCATTTTCTACTTACACTGGCCAATCAGGCCCACCCAAAGTCTGAAAGGCAGTAAACCGACCCTTTGTTTGGAAAGTTTGAAGACCTCTGATGTAAGTGATACTTTATTTTTCCATAAACATGTCAAATTTTTACCAATCCCATCCTAGTGCCCTCGGTATTATGTTTCTCAAGCACAGAAATGTGTTGCTCTTTAGCAGACGCGTGGGGTTCCATTAATTATGCATGGCATCTCATACATTGGAAATCATGTGAGTCTTCACATGCCAAACCACATGATACCACAGCACCATGCAGTTTGTTGTGGTACAATTTTAAAAAAGTGTCAGGAACTTATTTCCCTGTCTCTCTTGTAGGTATGGCAGCCCATTGAAATAAATAGGCTGCCCTACAGGTGACACACGGGAATGCATAAAAAAACACACATAACTGCACACACTAGGCTGCACTGTATTGGTGTAAACCTGGCCTGAAAGTAAAAGCTGGCCATAGAAGGTTTGCATCTTGGTCGGTTCAGAAGGGTCGGACGATATCCAAATCCTCTATGGGCATGATACGTAATTGTACCCAACTTGACCTATCGATCAACTTGCTTACAACCAGTATTTCAGATTTTGGCATGTGACTATTGCTAACAGCTATAGCAGCTAGCAATAATCATTGGCTTACCATGCCCCCTCCACCTCAACACTCTACACCGGGAGAACACAATAGCTCTGCCATTGCAGGAGGAAAGAAAATCACATAATCTATGGCCTGCCTTAGCAATGCCTGATATACTCTGTATGCTTTTATCTTAATTGGATAAAGTGGAGGATGTATCTAGATCATTGAGGCTGATGGATCCAACTGAAAGCTGATAGGTGATTTACATTCCCTGGAAAGTGCTCTAAGGCTATATTTTCCCCCAACTAATATAAGTTCATCAAGTAATAAAGAAGAAAACATAGTGCATGTGATATTTTTATTTTTATCAGACATTTAGTATTTAGCTAAATGATATTCTGCATCAAATGACTTCCAATTCATGTTTTAACATTGTCCAGAAAGTGCACAAGATGCCTTATTCAGCAGATTCTGGGCTACACCTTTAGCAAAATTCTTCAGCTTATCCAGGAAGATACCTCTTTTTACTTCCTCTGTCATTTCCCCATCATCCTCATCAGCATTTCTCCTGAGAGAAGACACAGTTATCGTTACATAAGACAACATTGATTATTACACAAAAACTGTATTTCACTGGGATCAAAATTGTGTATTTTTAAAGACGCATTGACTACTATTTTATGACCACATTAAAATGCTAAAGAATACCACACAGTGGGATGCCACAAAGTTAGATTCCTTATTGAATATCCAGCGGAAGCATTCTGATGTGTTCCATCCTATGGCACAGAGCTTTCTCATCAGTAAGTGGACACGGCTAAAGCTGCCCATATACCAGTAGAATTTTGTGCATGTGGAAATTCCGAAGAATCATTCTCCAGAGCATTTGATCTTTCCATTGTTGTATCAATTCATTTTATTTGAAAGCCCTTCAAATTTCCTCCAGACCTTCTACTTGGATGGAACCCCAGATATGATCGAAAAAGGTTTCTTTTGTTCTTTAGAACATGCTCATTACAATTACAATATGTACAGCTTTTCCCAAACAGAAATCACATTCATGGTTAGAATTTCAGTCATTCGGCCAAATCTGTCCATGCAGCTCCTTCAAACTTTCTCATCATTATAGTCAAGAATAGGGATGGGCCGAACACCACGCTGTTTGGTTCACAGCAGAACTCCCAAACAGGGGGGGAGGACGTCCCTTCCTGTCACCTGTAAGAACAATCAAGCGGCTGAACAGCCGATTTGTGTGTTCTTATGGTGCAAAAAAATTATATCTGAATGATGCCTGCAGATGCACCCATCATCCAGATATCCCCACTCAAAGCCCAGGATGTAATATGATGTACTGTGGTACGAATGTGGTTAATATGCCTGTAAAGTGGAGCATCTGTAGCATGCATAAAACATGCTATAGCAAAAATGTCATTTGTCAACGAATTCCACATTTTTGGAACAATTCAAATTTGGATCAGTCGAAAAACGATTGAATTCTGAAGGAAGAATAGCTGGTTATTAAGGAGCTTTTTACACTTTTTTGGTGAATGGGTATTGGTACTATGTGCCCCATACGCAGTCACTTGGGGGGGTTAGGATCTGGGGGGCCCCTTGTTAAAAGGGGCTTCCAGATTCTGATGAGCCCCCCACATGCAGACCCCCACAACCACAGCCCAGGGTTGTTGGGAAGAGGCACTTGTCCCTATCAACATAGGGAGAAGATGCTTTGGGGTGAACTGAGGATGGATCTACATCGTGGAGCATTGTTGTATATTTTTTAATAAAAGAACTGTCAAAATCTCGTGTACTGTCTTTATTCACTTTTTACACATTTTTGATGAATAGGTAGGGGTACTATAAACACCATACTCATTCACATAGGGGTCAGGATTTGGGGGCCCCCTTTGTTAAAGGGGGCTTTCAGATTCTCATATGTCCTCCACCCAAAGACCCCCTTCAACTACAGCCCAGGGTTGTGTGGAAGTTGCCCTTGTCCCCATCAAAGCACCCACCTATGTTGAGGGCATGTAACTTGGTATTGTTAAGGGGGGGGGGGGGGTTGCCCACTCATTCCCCCGTTTCCTGACCTGCAGGGCTGCATGCTCGGATAAGGATCTGGTATGAATTTTAGGGGGGACCCCATGCTATTTTTTTTTAAATATTTTGGCATAGGGGTTCCCCTTAGAATCCATACCAGACAAGAAGGGCCTGGTATGGAATGTAAGGAACCCATGCTGTTTTTTTTTCTGTCTTTTTTTTTTGCTGGCATTCTTTTGTTCACATTTCAGCTCTCAGTGGGGAAGTCCGATGACAGCTGATGAGTCATCGTTTGTCAAGGCCGTGGTGGCCGGCTTCCCAGCCCACTTTTTAACAACCAGCTATTTAACAACCAGCTATTCTTCACGCAAAATTAAAATTGGTCCATAATTTTTTGTTCGATCCGAATTTGAATTGTCCTGAAAATTTTGAATTTGTTAGAAAAAAACACAAAATGAATTTCAACGAATTTCAATGAAATTCATTACTATTTCATTCGGAGATTTGGATACAATCCAAATATCCAAAAATTCGTCCTAACTTACATTCGTACCAAAACGAATTGTACATGTCTAATTAGGAACTTGCCCAATGACATGGCAGTTCCGAAAATAAAGATTTCAGATGATCTTGGAACTGATGGTCTCTGTGGTCAGTGGTCACCTTCTTAGCTCAATATGCACTCTTAAACTTTAAACCTCCAGGCTTTTCCAAAATCCAATTCAAATTACCTTGTAATTTGTTCATGTTTTTACAGCAGCCAAACAATTGCTAAAGCCTAGAAAATTGCCCACTCTTTCTTTTGCCAAGTCCAGGGTTCACTTACACCGCATTCACACTGAAGCGGCATGACTTCGGGGGCGACCTGTGAAGTCACGTGCAGCGCGATTTCGGCACAACTTGCACGGACTTCATAAAATGAATGTCTATGCAAGACGCTCCAGGTCGCCCCGAAGTAGTACAGGACCCTTTTTCTAAGTTGGAGCGACTTGTGTCGTTCCTATTAGAACCGTTCCTGTACCACACAATGGACCGCGAAGGTGCATGACTTGTCAGGCTGACCAAGTCGCCTGACAAGTCGTATTAGTGTGAATGGACTCTTAATTGTTCTGCATGAAAAAAACAGAAGCCAGGCTGACTGATACAACAAACAAATTTATGTCATATCCCTGGGTCTTATACAATCTTCCAGTGGGATTTAGGCTGGTCCTTTTGGACTTCTGAATGGTGGTGTATCCTTGGGATACACTTGTCCTGTTCTCCATCTCACCTTCCTTCCTCCCCCACCTCCCTCCCCCCGCTTTCCTTTTCTCCTTTTCCCTTTTTTGTTACACCTTCTCTGCAATACCATTCACCCACCTTGCCCCTTTAATGATGTCAAGCATCTTTAAGGACATTCTAATTTCATCTTATACATAAGCGACTCCACTCTCCCCTTAAGCACTCCAAGGATTATTTGTCTCCATCTGAACTATTGTATGGTATCCATTATATCTAAATGTATGGATTCTAATATCACAGCTAAAAAATGGCCTCTGTTTCCAATCCCCCAATGGCACAAATCCAATAGGACACTGTGCAGCACAGAGCCTAAAAACTAAGTGCACCCTTCCCCAGCCCACTCAGCCCCAATTCTGACTATTCTTATGACTCCCAGGAATCCCTCCAAACATCTGCCCTAACCCACCAGTCTTGGCACTCACATTCCCCCTTGGGCTGCTACTGACCAATATACCCCTGTACCATCTGCACACGTCTCTCCACCTCTGGGATTGTAGGTCGGGCTGATCTTGGACTCTTCTTTGTCACCCTTTAAACTCCAGAACAACATTTTTTCAAACTTGTGCATACACATGAAGGAAAACTTCATGCAAACCACTCTCACCCCCACACCTGTACACCTATCCAAACTCCTCCCCTGCTCACATCATCCCACCTAGCCCCACCTCTAATTATTTATTTTGCTGACGGGCTGGGTATCCAATCAAAATTGTCTGTTGGTTTGGTTTGAACAGGGAAGGATGTTTTCTAAATTTAAAATGTATCCTGAAACATGTTGGCTGTTTTTATATGACCTAATTACCTAAAATTAAAATTGTCTTGGACTTTTTTTTATCCAGGTTTGGTCTTACACTCCTTTCTGTATTGATAGGATTAGAAACTCTGTCATGTTTGTATTGTGTTCTCACCAAAAAGATTCCCCCCTTCACTCACTTTCCCAGTTTTATAAATATGTTTTTTAACATCAAAGTAATTGATGAGATGGCCGCAAGGCCTGTAATGTGTGGCAGAGCTGTACAAATCCCAGAACTAAATAAACAGACATAAAAATGATTTGGTACAACAATCCTCATATATGTATTTCCCCTATATGTTTAATGGATTGCCCAAAGTTAGGCTTTAAAGAGGTTGTAAACTCGTCCAAATTTTTTTTTTTTGGTACCTGTAAGAGAAACACATAATGAGCTAGTATGCATCGCATACTAGCTCATTATGAAACACTTACCTTAGAACGAGTCCCCGCCGTGCCGTCTGCTTACCTGTATGACAGGCGACATGTCCAGTCGCCCGCCTTCTGGGTTCGCGGCATCCGGCCATCTGATTGGCCGGAGCCGTGGTGACGTCACTCCCGCGCAGGCGCGCGGGAGCCGACAGTCACGGCACGGGGCTCTGAAGAAACGGCACCAGCGGCCGTTCCTTCAGAGCGCATGCGCCAGTGACGTCACTGGATGCATGTAAGGTAAATATCTCCTAAACGGTACATGTTTAGGAGATATTTACAGTACCTATAGGTAAGCCTTATCATAGGATCACCTATAGGTACAAGTGTCCGAGGAGGGTTTACTTCCTCTTTAAAAGTCCATACTTCTATTTAAAAAAGTATTTTACATACTTACTCTTCCTCACAGAGAGCTAATGAGATGGTTCCAAGAAAGAAAAAGAGTAACAGGGATTTCTTCATGGTGAACATCTTTGGGCTCTGTGGATAATTTGTATTCATGAAAAGAAAAAGAAGACGCAATTGAAAAGATGACTCAAAAATAACACGAGTCCCCTCTAATGATAATACACATAAATATGTTGTTCCAATACAATAAAAGGTCCAATGTTTGTTTGCTCTAAGCCATCAGAAAAGATCCCGTACACCCAACACCCATTATGGAAACATTGAGTGCTTTTTAATAACATGGACTTGCTTGATGCTTTCCAGACCTTACTAGATCTGGTTACCGATGGATAAAACAATGCTTAAGGGGCCTTGATCTACCTTGTTCCTCAATTTCACAAAAGGAAGAGCACAGAAGATTCTTAGATGCCATTGGAGCTCACAAGAACCGGAGTTCCGGTCTCCATTATTTATGGTTTCCAGGGCTTTCTATCTTAAATGGGATGCCTTTTGCCTCACCTGGGTTACATACTCTAGTCTTCACTCAATCAGAACTAAAGGATGTTGGAATGAAAAATAAATTTATAGTTATCTGCTTTCTAACTGGACTAATGGTTTCTAGAGGAGGTTTCTTGTATGAATGAAAAGAGTCTCCAGATAATGGTCTCTGTGAACTAAATTTGTGTTTCAAGTTTAAAGAGAAGGAAAATTAGACTACTGAGATTATGTGAAAATAAAAAATATAATTTATAAATGCTAACTTTCTACTGTACTATCTTTTGATAAGGGCAAGATATTTAGGAATTCAAGTTCAATAAAAGTTTCCCCAAAATTGTAATAAGCAAAAAATGACCATTTAGGGCACAAGAATAAAACTTTGTTTGATCTGATTGATTGTGTTTTTAAGAAGCTTACAATTAGGATTGATAGCTGGTTTAATTCTAGGTAAGACAATGTTTTTTTTTTTTTTCGTTTCAAATTTTGTATATAAATTCGAATTTTCACATTCATTGTGCAAAATAAACTATCATTTGAAAAAAATTATAAGAGGAACCTTTCTATCATTTAGAATCAAACTTAGAATTGAAACTTTAACTGAAAACTGAATGCCAAGGTTTCTTTCCTTATAAATAATTCTAAAAGGATTAATAATATATTAACGATATTCCAGTATATGCTTACCGGGTAGTTCAGTTGGTGCTGAGAATGTAGACAGCTGGAAGACTTGAGTGAATGTCTACACTGTGAAGAACGGGGTTGGCTTATATAACAGAAGAAAAACAGTTTGAGTACACAGAAATTTAAATAAAGTTTAATGTTAAAGTCACATCTTTCTTAGGAACACATAACTGATACCACATGTATTTGGTAAAATATTTGCCTTCTAGCCTCCAGGTGGGACAAATATCAGCACCCTGTGAGAAAACCAAGTATCTCCTGATCTGCTATTTAGAGTAATTTTAGTGTAATTTTAGCCCAAATTTGTACAAAATATTTTGCTTTATACAGCATTGTGGGTTATAATTTCTCCTGTCTAAATGTTCATTCAGTTTCTCCTAAAATAGAGTGACCATGCCATCCAGTGAGAGATACTGCTTTCAGGATGATGTCTTTGGATATAAAAGTGTCCCTAATTCTGTCCCCAGCAGTGGTGTTTAGAGATGGCCTTGCAGTTCGCCCGGCGGTCGGTTCGCGGCAAATTTAGCTTGTTCGCTACATGCCAAGTTTGCGAACACATGGCGTAGTTCGCGGCGGCCATATTAGTTTACATTGGAGAGAACTTTGACCCATGACACAGCCGTCAGGTGGAAAGGGACAGACAATTGAAACATTTCAGCACATGGACATGCCCCCTACCCTATAAATAGACCTGAGCTGTCGGCCATTTCACATTCCGCTTTCTGCCAGTGTAGGGAGAGGTCTGCTGTGCTTATGAGGGAGAGTTTGCTAGACACAAATAGCTCTGTGAAGATCCACAAAAGTCCTTTTCAGGGCTGGTATTTCGGTATAGGTCTACTAGTATCATTTCAGTTTGGGGGCAGGTATCCTGTCGATGCTTTAGGGGCAGTTAGAGATTGGCTGCAGTCACACAAATCACTCTGTTAATGTCCACAAAAGTCCTTTTCAGGGCTGGTATTTTGGTATAGGTCCAGTCTCTTTTTAGTATAGGGACAGGAATCCAGTCTGTGCTTTAGGGGCAGTTAGAGATCGTCATCTGCAGTGACACCAATCGCTCTGTTAATGTCCACAAAAGTAATTTAAAGGGCTGCAGTGTTGGTATAGGTCTATTACAGTCTCTTCAGTATAGGGACAGGTATCCAGTCTGTGCTTTAGGGGCAGTTAGAGATCGTCAGCAGTGACACAAATCGCTCTGTTAATGTCCACAAAAGTCATTTAAAGGGCTGCAATGTTGGTATAGGTCTATTACAGTCTCTTAAGTATAGGGTCAGGTATCCACTCTGTGCTTTAAGGGCAGTTAGAGATCGTCATCTGCAGTGACAGAAATCGCTCTGTTAATGTCCACAAAAGTCTTTTTCACGGCTGGTATTTCAGTATAGGTCCAGTCTCTCTTCAGTATAGGGACAGGTCTGTGCTTTAGGGGCAGTTAGAGATCGTCATCTGCAGTGACACCAACCGCTCTGTTAATGTCCACAAAAGTCATTTAAAGGGCTGCAATGTCGGTATAGGTCTATTACAGTCTCTTCAGTATAGGAACAGGTATCCAGTCTGTGCTTTAGGGTCAGTTAGAGATCATCAGCAGTGACACAAATCGCTCTGTTAATGGCCACAAAAGTCATTTAAAGGGCTGCAATGTCGGTATAGGTCTATTACAGTCTCTTCAGTATAGGGTCAGGTATCCAGTCTTTGCTTTAGGGGCAGTTAGAGATCGGCATCTGCTGTGACAGAAATCGCTCTGTTAACGTCCACAAAAGTCATCTAAAGGGCATCAAATTTTTTGGTATTGCTGTGCAGTGCACTAAAAGGGGGGGGGGGGTAATCCACAGTATAATATGCTTTGTAGAAAGCATATTATAGTGGATTAGTAGTACTATTGTGCACTGTGCAGCATTGTGACAGGTAGGGTGACTGAGCGTTGCTGCAGAAATACTACAAACAGTGCCAAACTCCCTGGCCAATTTTTTGAACAACTGGTGGCCCCCCAATACCACATATTGAAGTGGGGTGTTATCTGAGTATGCTTTATATATAGTATATTTGTTTCCTGCAACAATATTGCCTCTTTTGCTGACTTAAGTCTGATACACACAGTGCCAAACTCCCTGGCCAATTTTTTCAACAACTGGTGTGATAGACCAGTGGCCCCCCAATACCACATATTGAAGTGGGGTGTTATTTAACAGTATACTTTTCTAAGAGTGTATTTTAGTCCTGCAAAAATTTGGCCTCTCTTGCATTGTTGACTGTGCTACACACAGTGACAACAGTTACTGGCCAATTATTTTTGGAACTGTTGTAATAAACCTGTGGCCCCCCAATATCACATATTAAAGTGGGGTGTTATCTGAGTATACTTTTACAAGTGTATTTGTGTCCTGCAACAATATTGCCTCTTTTGCTAAGTTAAGTCTGATACACACAGTGCCAAACTCCCTGGCCAATTTTTTCAACAACTGGTGTGATAGACCAGTGGCCCCCCAATACCACATATTGAAGTGGGGTGTTATTTAACAGTATACTTTTCTAAGAGTGTATTTTAGTCCTGCAAAAATTTGGCCTCTCTTGCATTGTTGACTGTGCTACACACAGTGACAACAGTTACTGGCCAATTATTTTTGGAACTGTTGTAATAAACCTGTGGCCCCCCAATATCACATATTAAAGTGGGGTGTTATCTGAGTATACTTTTACAAGTGTATTTGTGTCCTGCAACAATATTGCCTCTTTTGCTAAGTTAAGTCTGATACACACAGTGCCAAACTCCCTGGCCAATTTTTTCAACAACTGGTGTGATAGACCAGTGGCCCCCCAATACCACATATTGAAGTGGGGTGTTATTTAACAGTATACTTTTCTAAGAGTGTATTTTAGTCCTGCAAAAATTTGGCCTCTCTTGCATTGTTGACTGTGCTACACACAGTGACAACAGTTACTGGCCAATTATTTTTGGAACTGTTGTAATAAACCTGTGGCCCCCCAATATCACATATTAAAGTGGGGTGTTATCTGAGTATACTTTTACAAGTGTATTTGTGTCCTGCAACAATATTGCCTCTTTTGCTAAGTTAAGTCTGATACACACAGTGCCAAACTCCCTGGCCAATTTTTTCAACAACTGGTGTGATAGACCAGTGGCCCCCCAATACCACATATTGAAGTGGGGTGTTATTTAACAGTATACTTTTCTAAGAGTGTATTTTAGTCCTGCAAAAATTTGGCCTCTCTTGCTGTGTTGACTGTGCTACACACAGTGACAACAGTTACTGGCCAATTATTTGTAGAACTGTTGTAATAAACCTATGGCCCCCCAATACCACATATTGAAGTAGGGGTTTTATCTGAGTATACTTTTACAAGTGTATTTGTGTCCTGCAGCAATATTGCCTCTTTTGCTGAGTTAAGTCTGGTACACACAGTGCCAAACTCACTGGCCAATTTTTTGAACAACTGATGTGATAGACCAGTGGCCCCCCAATACCACATATTGATGTGGGGTGTTATTTAAGAGTATACTTTTCTAAGAGTGTATTTTAGTCCTGCAAAAATGTGGCCTCTCTTGCTGTGTTTACTGTGCTACACACAGTGACAACAGTTACTGGCCAATTATTTGTAGAACTGTTGTAATAAACCTGTGGCCCCCCAATACCACATATTGAAGCGGGGTGTTATCTGAGTATACTTTTACAAGTGTATTTGTGTCCTGCAACAATATTGCCTTTTTTGCTGAGGTAAGTCTGATACACACAGTGCCAAACTCCCTGGCCAATTTTTTCAACAACTGGTGTGATGAACCAGTGGCCCCCAATACCACAAATATAAGCGGGGTGTTATCTACCTTTTTCCAGATATACATACAATTCTCTAGAGACTTTTGTCACAGGGTAATTAAAAAACATGACAGGCAGAGGAAGATGCAGAGACATACACAGGGGTGGTAGGGGTAGGGCAGGAGCAGTAGGCCCGAGCCTAACTGTGAAGTTTCAAAAGCCGCGTGCAATTACGTCAAAGGACGCACCAGACTTGGTTGAGTGGGTCACTCAGCCTTCTTCTTCTGCACCCTCCTCATCCTCTCTATCTGCATCCTCTTCACGCTGTGCTGTGTGCACCCCCAAAGACACCACCACCACATACCCTTCGCTTGAGTCACTGGAATTATTTTCTGATCCATCACAAGATGTTTGCGATGCGCAGCCATTGTTGGCATCGGATCAGGAAGAGGAGGTAGCAACAGCCGCCACTCAGCAGTCTGACGACAGTACCCAGATCAGCCCAAGGAGGTTAGTCCCCAAGGTGACGTGGATGATGACGAGTCTATGGACGTCACGTGGGTGGACACAAGAGAGGAAGAGGAATGGAGTTCAGAGGGAGAGACAGACCAGCAGATAGGGAGGAGAGGCAGGCAGAACTTGCATTGCAGAAGAGGTACAAAGCAGACTGCAAATGTATCAGGAGCGAGCCATCAACCATGTACAGTCACATCTGGCGCTCCCAGGACGCCGGCACATGGCTCCGCAGTGTGGGCTTTTTTTAATGTGTCCATTGCTGACAACAGTGTTGCCATCTGCAGCCTTTGCAGTCAACGCATAAGTCGCGGTACGCCCAACACTCACCTAGGGACAACCGCCTTAAGAAGGCACCTGAACTCCCATCACCGAGCCCAGTGGGAGCAACACCGTCAGAACCCACAAAGCCACACTCCATGCTCTCACCGTCCAGCCCCTTTTCCTTCTCCTTCTCCTCTCTCCTGACATTTGCACTCCACTCCACCTTCCATGATGCAGTCGTCACGTTGTTCTGGAAAAAGGCAGGCTTCTGTGGTCCAAATGTTTGAGCGGAAAAAAATGATGACGCCGGATAACCCTCTTGCCCAACGTTTGACTGCTGGCTTGTCGGAAATGATAGTCCGCCAACTACTGCCATACCAACTGGTGGACTCGGAGGCCTTTCGTAAATTTGTGGCCATTGGAACACCACAATGGAAGGTCCCAGGCAGGAAATATTTCTTGCAGAAGGGCTGTATGACCATGTTCACCGGCAAGTGAATATATCTCTGGCACACAGTGTTGGTGCCAAGATACATCTGACCACAAACACATGGTCTAGCAAACACGGGCCGCGAAGGTATATCACTTTTACTGCCCAATTGGTGAACCTTCTGATGGCCGTTAAGCATGTAACCAGTGGCACCCGTGTAGATTTAGTTGTACCGCCACGGATTGCATGCAGGCCTGCCTCTTCTTCTCCTCCTCCATCCTCCAATTCCTCCTCAGGTGACTCCTCCTTTTTCTCTGCTACCATCTCTTCCACTGCGCCGCCCAAGATCCCCAGAACCTATTCCACATGCCAGGTGAGACCTTGCCATGCTGTGCTGCGTCTGTTGTGCCTGGAAGCCAAGAGCCACGCTGGTCCTGCACTCCTTTCAGCTTTGCGTTCACAGTCAGATCAGTGGCTGACACCGCTGAATTTTTACAGTTGGTAAAGTGGTGTCCAACAATGGTGCCAATCTGCTGAGCGTGCTGAAACAGGGCAAAATAACACACGTGCCATGCATGGCACACATCCTGAACTTGGTCGCGCAGCGATTCATTGCCACATACCCTGGGGTCCAGGACGTCTTGCGGCAGGCCAGGAAAATCTTGGGCCATTTCAGAAGATCTTACACAGCCATGGCTCGCCTTGCTGACATTCAGTGGCGACACAACCTGCCCATCAGGTGTCTTCTTTGTGACTGCCCGACGCAATGGAACTCAACGCTGCATATGCTTGATAGGCTGCTCCAGCAGAAATGTGCAGTTAACCACTTCCCGCCCGCCCTATTACAAATTGACGGCGGGAATGTGGTTGAGTTATCCTGACCGGACGTCATATGACGGCGGCAGGATAACACCGCTCTGGGCGCCCCCCGGGGGCGCGCAGAGCGGTGATCGGTGATGCGAGGTGTCAGTCTGACACCCTGCATCTCCGATCTCGGTAAAGAGCCTCTGACGGAGGCTCTTTACCATGTGATCAGCCGTGTCCAATCACGGCTGGTCACATAGTAAATAGGAACAGCCGTTGATCGGCTTTCCTTAGTTCGTGCCTGACAGGCACGAGTAAAGGAGCGCTGATCGGCGGCTCCCCTGACAGGGGGGGGGTCGGCACTGGTAATCAGATCATTGATTACCAGTGCAGACCCTCGGGGGGGGATGCCACTAGATCCACCAGGGATGCCCACTATGACCCCAGGGATGCCCACTATGACCCCAGGGATGCCCACTATGGCCACCAGGGATGGCAATCAGGGCTTAGGGAGCCCCCCATTGCCCTCCCCATCAGTGATGCCCACCAGTGTCCTATCAGTGCTGCCCACAAGTGCCCATCACTGCCATCCTTTAGTGTCGCCCACCAGTGCCCATTATTGCCCACCAGTGCCCATTAGTGCCCATCAGTGCCGCCCGTCAGTGCCGATCAGTGCCGCCCATCAGTGCCCATCAGTGCCCACCAGTGCCGCCTATCAGTGCCCATTAGTGCCCGTCAGTGCCCCCTATCAATGCCCGTCAGTGCCACCTATCAGTGTCCATCAATGCCGCCTATCAGTGCCCAGCAGTGCCGCCTATCAGTGCCCACCAATGTGCCGCCTATCAGTGCCACCCCATCAGTGCCACCCCATCAGTGCCACCCCATCAGTGCCTCCTCATCAGTGCCTGTCAGTGCAGTCTCATCAGTGCTCATCAGTGCAGGAAAAAAATTATTTATTTACAAAATTGTATAACATAAACAAAAAATTATTTTTTTTTTTTTTTTAAACTTTTCGGTCTTTTTTTATTTGTTTAGCAAAAAGTAAAAATCGCATAGGTGATCAAATACCACCGAAAGAAAGCTCTATTTGTGGGGGGAAAATGACATAAATTTGGTGTAAGTACAGTGTTGCATGACCGCGCAATTGTCATTCAAAATGCAACAGCGCTAAAAGGGGAAAATTGGCCTGGGCGGGAAGGGAGGGAAGTGCCCTGTATTAAAGTGGTTAATGACTACCTGTACGAACTCTGTGGCAGGACAGGTTCTGGGGAGCTTGGGTTTTTTTCACCTCATCAGTGGCTGCTTATGCACAACGCATGCAGACTTCTGCGGCCATTCAATGAGATCACCAAACTGGTCAGTCACGGCCAGGGCGCCATCAGTGACATCGTACCTTACGCCTTCTTTCTGGAGCGTGCATTGCATCGTGTCATTGATCAAGCATCGAGGAGCAGGAAGATGAGGAAGTCGCAATGTTGGATGAATTCCCAGTGGGTGCTTCTCCATCTGAAACAAGTCAACAGCAGGAGTCTGGAGAGGAGTCAGAGGAGGATGGTGCCAGGGGGGATGAGGAGGAGCAAGAACAGCATGCTTTAAACCTTTCTGGGATCCCTGGTGTTATCCGTGGTTGGAGGGAGGAGAACGAGGATGACATTATCCTGGATGATGAGCTGGAAGCAGACCACTACACCGCTTACAGTTTAGTGCGAATGGGGGCCTTCATGCTCCAGTGTTTTAAGGGGGACCCCTGTATAAAAAGCATAAAGGTCAAGGACCAGTACTGGGTGGCAACATACTTAGACCCCCGGTACAAACAAAAAATGGCAGAAATGTTACCACAATCACAGAGGGCGGTCAGAATGCAGCACTTCCAGGTCTTGCTGCGTGAAATGCTGCATTCTGCTTTTTCGTGCGCTGGCAGAGGAATTTCCAGTCACAGAGAGACAGTTGCGGTCTTGGTCAGTCACTTCAGATATGAGATCCTTCTTTCAGCTGAACCATCGACAGCTGTACTCCGGATCCAGCATGAGGGAACGCCTAGACCGACAGGTGTCCGACTACATGAGTTTAACGACCGATGTGGACGCTCTGAGGAGTGATGAACCCCTGGACTACTGGGTGGGCAGGCTTGACCTCTGGCCAGAGCTTGCACAATTTGCAATGGAAATGTTGGCTTGCCCCCCCCCCCCCCATCCAGTGTCCTGTCTGAAAGGACGTTCAGCGCAGCAGAGGGGCCAATAAGCGCACTCGCCTAGCTCATGACAGTGTAGACTACCTCACATTTATAAAAATTAAGGAATTCAGCACATGTGACCAGTAGACCATGTTTCATTGAAATTCCTCATGCCCGGCCACAAATATCCGCCAGACCACCATCCACCCACAGTATTTCCGGGTCCTTGGCTTCATGTCCATTGAATAGCACATTTTTGGGGCCTTACAGGGCCGACAATAATTTTTTCTGTGAATGCCTAATGTACCTCCAGCCACAGAGTACAACTTTCTTAGCTGTCAGTTAAACCCATGTGGGCTAATTTTTGGGTCCTATACAGGCCGACACTTACTTCTGTATCCTGTGAATGCCTAATGTACCTTCAGCCACAGAATACTATGTTCTTAGCTGTCAGGTAAATCCATGTGGGCTAATTTTTGGGGCCAATACTGGCCGACAGTTACAGCTAATCCTGTGAATGCCTAATGTACCTTCAGCCACAGAATACTACATTCTTAGCTGTCATGTAAACGCATGTGGGCTAATTTTTGGGGCCTGGAATGGCAGACACTTACTTCTGTATCCTGTGAATGCCTAATTTTTCAGACTGGAATTGAAAATCAATGGTTCTGCAAAGGTTCCGCCAAATTGTGGAATGGATGCTGACCCATTTTACAGATGTGTGAATGGACCCTATATGTATTATACATGTATTTACCGGCTGCTGTCAGTTCTGGCTGATTTATGAAAAAAAAATAATAATTTTTTGCTGTAAAAAAAAAAATAAAAATTTAGGGCAACTTTTCCAATTTGTGCACAGCTAGTATGTCTTTTGTGGCTGCAAATATGACCTAAAGGTTTTTAAAGTTCGCCTCCCATCAAAGTCAATGGGGCCCGCCACGAACTTGCTGTTCGCTGACTTTTGAGAAAATTTGCAGCTGACGTTCACGAACCGCCCCGGCCGATGTTCGTCCATCTCTATCTGCAACAACAGGCCTCATATTTCTTAATAGAGGTTCTTTAAGGTTACACTGGTGATGTTTATTATTCTCACCTAATATTTGTTTCTAAAGTCATTCCTTTCTTAACACCACATGTGATTTCAGTCTGACTGACACATAATAAACTGATTTTATTTGTATATTTGCTTAAAGCCGTGTGTGTTGACAGGTAATCAAAGCCGAAAAACATTTTGATGAAACTGAATTTCTACCAAATACACCTTAATTAACCACTTCTATCTGGTCACTGTATTAACACAGCTGGATGGGACAAGCATTATTGCGGGAGGGAATATATATATTTATACATATATATATATTGTACAGGACGCCAAGGTTGGGTCCTGGACAGTCGCTATATATCTCCTGTATTTGGGTTGTGGTCTCTTTAAGGGAAGTTGGGAAATGTTCAGGGGGTCACCCAAGACAGGTGAGAAATTCCTAGGAATAGCTAAAATCAGGAGGACTGACTCGCAGTTCTCTCTGTGTTGAATGGAGAGATATTTGGGACCCGGATTTTGGGGGGCTCTGTAGTGATATTCGGGTGGGAAAGAGCCCCCACCCCTGACCAAAAGGGATTCCAGTGCACACAGGGTTAAGACCCAGGAGAAGCAGACCTTAAGAGACAGGAAGCAGCAATAGGTGAGTGTGGGGAGGAGTAGTTTGGTGGTTGCACCTGTCTGAAGGAGCTGCAAGTTTGCTGGAGGCTGCCAAAAGCTGCTGAGAGGTCTATTAAGGACTGTTACAAACCTTGGGGTGAAGACCCATCCACAAAACCGTATGTGCCTTTTTCCTTGCTTTGTTCCTTTGTGCTGAAGAAAAGCGGACTTTATTTTGTGTTTGATTTGTGCGCTGCTGGAAGCCTGTTTAAGTTTGCTGAAATAAAGCCTTTTTTTGTTTATGTTTTAAACGGTTGTGCACTCAATCCGGTGGAGCTAGAACCCCAAACTTTACAACTGGTGTCTTGGATGGGGGCAGAGTGCATTTTGCAGCCGCAAAAGCCGTTTAAAACCAAAAACTGACATTTAAAGAGACAGTATACCTATGGCATGTCTTGGGTGAAAACAGCTCAGACACTGCAAACAGCAGGCATGGAGGAGGTTATTAAAGCACTGGTGCAAGCCACTGTGACCCAGCAGCAAGCCTCAGTAGAGGCAAACCGTCGCCATGAGGAAGCAATGGCTCAGCAGCAGCAAGCCCTGGCACAGGCTGTAGCTGCACAGCAGGAAAGCACACGGTTGCTAGCTGCTCAGTTTACTGCCCAGCAGGAGTCCACTCAAACACAGGTGGCTGCCTTTGCAGGAGGCAGTACAGCGTTTGGCTCAGGGACGAGAGCAAGCAGTCATTGCCCCTGGCAACCCAGTATCTGTGAGAGCCAGCCATTACTTGCAAAAACTGACCCCCATTGAGGATGTGGAGGCTTTTCTCACAACTTTTGAGAGGATAGCAGAAAGAGAGGGGTGGCCCCGTGACCAATGGGCTGGCATTATCTCCCCTTTCCTTACTGGTGACCCGCAAAAAGCCTACTTTGACCTTCCAACTGAGCACATCAGCGACTATGAGCGTCTGAAGGCAGAGATCTTGGCCCGCCTGGGGGTGACCACAGCTGTCCGGGCTCAGAGGGTGCACCGCTGGAGGTACAAACCTAACGGGCCACCCAGGTCCCAGATGCACGAACTGGTACAGTTGGTGAAAAAATGGCTGCAACCAGAGAAGCTGACAGGCCCGCAAATGGTGGAACGGGTAGTGATGGACTGGTACCTGCGGTCCCTACCAGATGACCTACGGCGCTGGGTAAGCCATGGCGACCCTGCAACTGCTGACCAGCTGGTAGAGTTGGTCGAAAGATACACCGTGGTGGAAGACCTGCTCGGGCCTGCCAAGCATCAGGAACCCACACCTAGGGCAACCAGGCCAGCCACAGCACCTAGGAGAGAAGCTCCGCCAGATGTTGTCACCCACAAACCGGTATCTTCTTCAGCAGAACCAAGAAGGTTGGTTCCTGTCCCAAGGATGGGAGACATACAGTGCTGGCGATGTCGGTCCTGGGGACATACCCGGGCACAATGCCCACTTCAGGAGGAGCCTATGGAGTGCGGGACTGTTCGGAGAAGCTCTTTTTATGTGTAAAGTGCATGTGCCACCCATCTTGATATTGCGGCAGGACAGTTTGAATGTGAACTATGGGTGAAACACCTTCCTGCCAAGGCTCTGCTGGACTCTGGTAGCATGGTAACGCTGGACACAAAATGAGGTTGAAGGATTGTAAGAGGTGCATGAAAGTCAGCCAGCCCCCAGTCTGGTACACTCACCTTCTAGTCTGTCACCAACCAAATAAAACCTGTCTCTTGGTACAAAGAACAGGGGTTTAGTTGACACACATTTGCAAACGCATGTGAAAGCTGCAGAGCCACGTCACGGCACCCCATTATATCTGCAGTCCTACACTCTTAATTTTACTGGAGGCACATGGCCGCTAATGGGTGGATGGGGGACAGGTGAGAGGGAGACAGCCCAACCTCCCCCAACCCATCCCCATCCACAAACTGGCAGTTGTCTCAAAGACTCAAATGATTAGATTATAACCATGGTGCAAACTGGAAAAGACCAGCTGAAAAGCATTACACCTCCATCCCCTTGGTGAATGCAGCATATAGATAGGAAGGGATTTTATGTATGGGGCATGGCCTGTAAAGCACACTGCCTTTAAAATCCCTAATTTCCTTTAGGGACTTTATGTGAGACAAGCAGGTCATGCTATTGGTCTCCATCCCTGTATACGGAAAACACTAAGGTCAAATCAAAACTGCATCCACCAAGAACGCACGAAAATCGCACGGTGGGACTTTATATGAGGCACCAAGCTGTAAGCAAGCTATTCGTCTCCATCCCTGGTTGCTTAAACATATTGGACTAGGTGGGACTTTATATGAGACCCAAGCTGGTGTTGCCCGGCGTCTCCATCCCTATAACAAAACACAAAATGAGGTTGAAGGATTGTAAGAGGTGCATGAAAGTCAGCCAGCCCCCAGTCTGGTACACTCACCTTCCAGTCTGTCACCAACCAAAATAAAACCTGTCTCTTGGTACAAAGAACAGGGGTTTAGTTGACACACATTTGCAAACGCATGTGAAAGCTGCAGAGCCACGTCACGGCACCCCATTATATCTGCAGTCCTACACTCTTAATTTAGTGTCCTCACACTGGAGGCACATGGCCGCTAATGGGTGGATGGGGGACAGGTGAGAGGGTACATACCAGGGTGATCGAAAGACTCGGCCCAGTAAGTAAGACTCTACGGGTAGTATGTATCCATGGGGACACCAGAGAGTACCCCCTGTTGCCTATTGCGGTACCTCCGTGACACAAGAAGTCGGGGTGGTAAGAAATTTGATACATGATGTCATAGTGGGGCGGGACTGCCCACTGTTTTTTGAACTATGGAACCAGGTACAGTGTGAACAGCCTGGACAACCAAGGGGACTGGGGACCCTCGGCCTCGAAGGGACAGAGTCTGAGGGGTCCAGGCCTGAAATCCCCACAACACACCCCCCTAATGGGGAGGTACCTGTCACTAATAATGACATTTCAGAAAATGTTAATGTGGACGATATTGTTTCTGTTTCAGGTCTCAAGACCGAGTTGACCTCTGAGGGGGGGGGGGGGGGAGTCTCCCTATTACAGGTTATGCTGGGAGAGGATGATGAGGAACTCTCCCCATCGCAGTCCCAGGTTGAGGAGAGTGAAGGGGAAACCTCCTCAAGGCCAGTACATCCAGACCTGGACATATCCAGGGGTGCGTTTGGCACCGCTCAATTGCAGGATCTTACCTTGGTCAATGCTAGAGAGCAGGTTTCTGTTATTAATGGGGTCCCACAAATACCAGGTGCAGACCAGAGGTTTCCTCATTTTGCATTGAAAAGGAACTTGGTTTATCGAGTGGCTGAAAGCCGAGGGGAAACTGTAGAGCAGTTGCTGGTTCCCCAGCCTTATAGGCGGATGCTCCTCGATCTAGCCCACAATGATGCACTGGGAGGACACCTGGGGGCAGAAAAAACAGAGGCCAGGGTAACTGACCGGTTTTACTGGCCAGGGGTAAAGGCCGAGGTTAAAAGGTATTGTGCGTCTTGTCCGACTTGCCAGTTAACTGCCCCGGTATCCCATTACAGAAACCCCCTGGTACCCTTGCCAATTATTGAGGTACCATTTGAACGAATTGCAATGGATCTCGTAGGACCCCTGGTGAAGTCAGCAAGGGGGTACCAATATATACTAGTCATCCTAGACTATGCCACTAGATATCCAGAAGCAGTCCCTTTAAGGAAAACTTCCTCTAAGGCCATTGCCAGGGAACTATTTCAAATGTTCTCACGAACTGGGTTCCCCAAAGAAATATTGACGGACCAGGGCACCCCTTTTATGTCAAAAGTGATGGCGGACTTGTGCAAACTGTTCCAGATTAAGCAGTTGCGGACGTCCATCTATCACCCGCAGACTGATGGCCTAGTCGAGAGGTTCAATAAAACTTTAAAGTGCATGTTAAAAAGAGTTGTCCAGAAAGATGGGAAGGATTGGGATATGTTACTCCCTGCCCTGTTGTTTGCCATCCGTGAGGTTCCACAAGCATCAACGGGTTTCTCACCGTTTGAGCTAGTGTATGGGCGAAGGCCCCGGGGGTTGCTAGATCTAGTAAAGGAGACATGGGAAAGTGAGTCTTCCCCACACAAAACTGTGGTAGAGCATATCTCCCAAATGCGAGACAGAGTGGCTAAGGTAATGCCGTTGGTGAGGGAGCATCTGCAGAAGGCTCAAGATGCCCAAAGAAGGGTGTACAGCCGGTCGGCTAAAATCAGACTATTTCAAATAGGAGACCAGGTGGCCATCCTAATACCAACGGTGGAGAGCAAGTTCTTGGCCAAGTGGCAAGGTCCGTTTGAGATAGTGGAAAAAATGGGGGAAGTGAACTACAAGGTACACCAGCCTGGGAGAAGAAAGCCATACCAGATCTACCACATAAATTTGTTGAAGCCCTGGAGAGACAGAGAACAGGTGCCCGCAGTGATAGGTGCCCAGTCAGGGGACCCTGCAGGGATTGACCTGGTGCAGGTTGCTGCTACCCTGTCTATTCCCCAAACCCAACAGGCAAAACAATTTCTGCAAAGAAATAGGGACATGTTTTCAGGGTTACCTGGTCTCACCAATGTCATCGAGCATGACATTGTAACCAAGCCCAATGAAAAAATCCGGTTAAAGCCGTATCGTATCCCAGAAGCTCATAGGGTGGCAGTGTCTGAGGAGGTAAAAAGAATGCTTGAGCTTGATGTCATTGAAGAGTCGCAGAGCGAGTGGTCGAGTCCAATTGTGTTGGTGCCTAAACCCAACGGCACTCTTCGCTTCTGCAATGACTTCAGAAAGCTTAATGAAATCTCCAAGTTCGATGCATATCCTATGCCCCGGATAGACGAGTTAATTGAGAGGTTGGGTCCAGCCAGGTATATCACCACGCTTGACCTCACAAAAGGGTACTGGCAGATTTCCCTAACCAAGGAGGCCAGGGAGAAAACAGCCTTCTCCACCCTGGAAGGCCACTTCCAGTACAAAAGGATGCCATTTGGTCTGCACTCTGCCCCTGCCACATTCCAACGGGCCATGGATAAAACTTTACATCCACATCAAAGATATGCTTCCGTCTACCTGGATGACATAGTCGTCTTCAGCACTGATTGGGAGTCCCATCTTCCCCGGGTTCAGGCAGTCGTAGATTCCTTGAGAAGAGCAGGGTTCACCATCAATCCGGAGAAATGTGCAATTGGGATGGAGGAAGCCAAGTGCCTAGGGTACATTGTGGGTAGAGGGCTGGTAAACCCCAAATGAATAAGGTAGAAGCCATACAGGACTGGCCCCGTCCCCTAACCAAAAAGCAGGTCAGAGCATTTTTGGGCATAGTTGGCTACTACCGGAGGTTTTTCCCCAATTTTGCCACCATTGCTGCACCATTCACTGACATGACCAAAGGTAGAAAGTCAGTGATGATAAAGTGGAGAGCAAATGCCGAAGAAGCTTTTCAGAAGCTTAAGGCGGCATTATGCCAACATCCGGTGCTCGTAGCTCCCGATTTCTCCAAGGATTTTGTAGTGCAGACAGATGCTTCAAGTGAAGGATTAGGAGAGGTCCTCTCTCAAGTGGTCAATGGGGAAGAGCACCCCGTGGTTTTTCTGAGTAGGAGGCTAACGACAGCAGAGAGAAACTATGTGGTGGTGGAGCGGGAGTGTCTTGCCATCAAGTGGGCTTTGGACTCCCTACGGTATTTTCTCCTAGGTAGGAGGTTTCGCTTGGTGTCAGACCATGCCCCATTGACCTGGATGAGACAGAACAAGTACACCAATGCCAGGGTGACAAGGTGGTTCCTTTCTCTCCAGGAGTTTAATTTTGTGATAGAACACAGACCCGGGAGACAGCATCAGAATGCCGATGCCCTCTCCCGAGTCCACTGTATGCTGTCGAGTGGTGCCTCCAACACCTCCGCGTTGAGGCAGAGGGGGGGATATGTACAGGACGCCAAGGTTGGGTCCTGGACAGTCGCTATATATCTCCTGTATTTGGGTTGTGGTCTCTTTAAGGGAAGTTGGGAAATGTTCAGGGGGTCACCCAAGACGGGTGAGAAATTCCTGGGAATAGCTAAAATCAGGAGGACTGACTTGCAGTTCTCTCTGTGTTGAATAGAGAGATATTTGGGACCCGGAATTTGGGGGGCTCTGTAGTGATATTCGGGTGGGAAAGAGCCCCCACCCCTGACCAAAAGGGATTCCAGCGCACACAGGGTTAAGACCCAGGAGAAGCAGACCTTAAGAGACAGGAAGCAGCAATAGGTGTGTGTGGGGAGGAGTAGTTTGGTGGTTGCACCTGTCTGAAGGAGCTGCAAGTTTGCTGGAGGCTGCCAAAAGCTGCTGAGAGGTCTATTAAGGACTGTTACAAACCTTGGGGTGAAGACCCATCTACAAAACCGTATGTGCCTTTTTCCTTGCTTTGTTCCTTTGTGCTGAAGAAAAGCGGACTTTATTTTGTGTTTGATTTGTGCGCTGCTGGAAGCCTGTTTAAGTTTGCTGAAATAAAGCCTTTTTTTGTTTATGTTTTAAACGGTTGTGCACTCAATCCGGTGGAGCTAGAACCCCCAAACTTTACTATATATATATAATATACAGCATCTCACAAAAGTGAGTACACCCCTCACATTTTTTGTAAATATTTTATTCCATCTTTTCATGTGACAACACTGAAGAAATGACACTTTGCTACAATGTAAAGTAGTGAGTGTACAGCTTGTATAACAGTGTAAATTTGCTGTCCCCTCAAAATAACTCAACACACAGCCATCAATGTCTAAACTGCTGGCAACAAAAGTGAGTACACCCCTAAGTGAAAATTTAGGAACCGAGATTGTGCTGGATATGAAAAAAAAAAACTATTAGATGGGCACCCTAAAGACCACAACATAAAGGGGTATACAATGTGCGGTTAACAGCAAACACACACACACACACATCATAGGTTGAGCTGGATTGACTGATGTATTTTTTCAACCTCACAAACTATGTAACCATGTACTCTGTGTGGGTTTTTTTTTTTCTTAAATCAAAAACATGTCATGCCTACCTGCTCAGGGAAATAGCTTTGCACACAGCAGCCCTGATTCTCCTCTTCTGGTATCCCCTGCTGGGGCTCCTCAACTTCTTTGAGTGCCACCATAAGAAGCCGTTTCTTATGGTGGCACTCCTGTGGGCTTAATCTCAAGTCACACTGTGTGCATCTATAGAACCCTGCAGTGTGGCTCAACAACACTCCCTGCTCTCTGCTCATAGGATTTGAGTAACAGCATCAAGAGCCAATGGCTCCTACTGCTGCCCGAGTCCTTGTGATAGAGGAAGAGAGTGGAGAGAAGACTACAGATGGACACAGTGATGGATCTCTGATAGGCTCAGGTAAGTGTCTAGGGGGGAGAGAAAAAGTTAGTAGGGTGTTTTTTACCTTAATGCAGGAAGTCAATAACCCCTTTGCGCCTAAGGCTAAAACAAATCTTAATGCCTAAGCACAATTTTGCAACTTTGACATGTATTAGTACAACTGTACATATCATCACAACTACTTTGAGCATCCAGGTGGATTAAACTTTGGCTTTTTCAGGACAATTTGGGATTTCATTTGGTGGTAAATGGTAATAGATATCTCCTGATTTTTTTAATTATCAAAGGAAAACTGGCCGAAAAATTAAAAAAAAATCATTTTTTTAAATGTAGCTGTATATTTCTTGCTACTACCATAACCTTTCACCAAAGAACAACCCAAAATAAATCCTCCCGCTCCTGGCGATCGCAGCGATAAAACATATGTGTATGTTATTTGTTATTTGTACACGTAGTACAGCCCAGAAACCTTAGTTTTGCTTTTTTTTCATCCTACCTAAAATACACTGACATTGACACTAATTAAAAAATAAATAAATCATTTCAAAAGAATACTGGCCCTGACCTTTGACCCTGACCTTGTCCTTTGACCCTGGCCTTGACCCAAACACTAACCATGGGACGGCGCCACCAGCCTGTTGCATTACCATTAGTGTTGAGCGAACACGGACTGTATTATTCGTGTTCGTACCGAATAATTGGATTTTTTGTACCCGAACACGGACACGGACACTTTACTGTATGTTCGGGTAAAAATCCGTGTTCGGTCGTTTTATTTACGGGTTTTACATGCTTTGGCACTCTTTTCATGGCGGGCTTTCAACAGCCAATCAACAATCGTTTAACTGGTGTGCCTTAAGCCATCCCAGCCATGCCTGCAAATGTCTCAGTAGCTGTGATTGGCCGTCTGAAGCATGTGACCAAGTCTTTATAAGTTCCAGGCAGCCGCAGCGTCTTCATTCTGCTGCTTAGATCAGGGACAGAGCACACATCAACGTGCTGGCTGCTGATTAGGGAAAGAAAGGCAGGAAAAAAACATTTGTGTCCGGATAGAATTGAGGGACAGGTCGGAGTGTTTAGGCAGGGCGAGTTGTAGGCATTTTAGGGATAGAGTCTGCTGAATTATAGGGTCAGTGTCTTCTACAAAGTACAATCGATATTGCTGTGTGGGGGGTGGGGTGACTCTGCACTCAATCCTGATCTACGATCTCTTCTCAATCCTATTAGGGAGAGGCTGCTGCTGCTGAATTTTAGGGAAACTGTGTTCTACAAACTACAATCGATATTGCTGTGTGGTGTGGGATAGGAGATAGGCAGGTGTCAGTGATCCACATCCATTTTTCTGTGTGTGAGCTGCAGTGAACACAATCTTTTTGGGGTGCAGTGAACACAATCTTTTTGGGGTGCAGTGAACACAATCTTTTTGGGGTGCAGTGAACAAAATCCTTTTTGGGGTGCAGTGAACAAAATCTTTTTGGGGTGCAGTGAACACAATCTTTGTGGGGTGCAGTGAACACAATCTTTGTGGGGTGCAGTGAACACAATCTTTGTGGGGTACAGTGAACATAATCTCATACTTCTGAACATTTGAGGGTGCTGCCTGTTCCATACTCCTCCTCCTACTGCTCAACCATCCTTTTAGGGGTACAAACAATAGTAATTGGGGCCTAGTGTGGTGGTGTACGTGTGAGATACATACACTTTCTTTTTGATCATATTTTCTATTCCGCTATTCAATTAAAACCTTTGGGGATCAATTAAATTGCGTGATAGTCTGTGTCGGTACGTGTGAGATCCACCTTTCCAAGTTTTTGGGGTTCATGTCATACTTCTGAAGATTTGAGGGTGCTGCCTGTTCCATACTCCTCCTACTCCTCATCCTGCCTTTTAGGGGTAGAAACAATAGTAATTGGGGCCTAGTGTGGTTTTGTACGTGCGAGATACATACACTTTTTTGGATCATATTTCCTATTCCGCTATTCAATAAAAACCTTTCTAGGGCAAGATCTTAAATTACAGAAATATGAGGAGACCGTCAAATAAGGGCCGTGGCCTGGGTCGTGGTGCTGCTGGTAGAGCTCCTGTTGCAAGGAGAGGATGTGGTCGATCTGTGCCAGCTACACGCACAAGTGAAACACCTTCCTCAAGTGTGAGTAGGCGACAGAACCTGCATCAGTATTTGGTAGGGCATCGTACGCCCCTAGAAGTGATGAGGCCAGAACAAGTGGAGGCGATAGTAGATTGGTTTGCTGCTGACAGTGCCTCCAGTTCCTTCACATTGTCTCCCACCCAGTCTACTGCAGAAAGGTCACAGTTGGCACCTGCAGCCGATGTCCAACCGTCTTTCACCTCACCCCCTTGCAAATCAGGCAAGCAGTCTGAGCCCCAAGCCATACAGCAGTCTCTTCTTCTTTTTGATGACTCTGTCAGCAGGGTTTCCCAGGGCCATCCACCTAGCCCTGCCCCAGAAGTGGAAGAGATTGAGTGCAGCGATGCCCAACCACTTATTTCTCAAGATGAGTACATGCAAGGATCATCGCAGCACGTCTCCGATGATGACGAAACGCAGGTGCCAACTGCTGCGGCGTTCAGCATTGTGGAGACCGACAAGGAGGGCAGGGGTGAAGACTGGGTGGAAGATGATGTGGAGGACGATGAGGTCCTCGACCCCACATGGAATGAACGTCATGCAGGTGACCTGAGTAGTTTGGAGGAAGAGGCGGTGGTCACACAGAGCCACCAGCACAGCAGAAGAGGGAGCAGGGTGCAGAAGCGGAGTGGCCGTGCCCTAGACACTACGCCCGCTACTGCCCAACACAGCAAGGGAACGAGCGCACCAAAGTCAGCTCAAAGGAGTTCTCTAGCGTGGAAGTTCTTTAGAAAATGTGCTGATGACAGGACACGAGTGGTTTGCACCCTGTGCAAACAGAGCTTGAAGCGAGGCATAAACCTTCTCAACCTGAGCACAACCTGCATGATCAGGCATCTAAGTGCAAAGCACGAGCTGCAGTGGAGTACACACCTTCAAAACCAAGAAACGTCTCTGGCTCATCCTGCTTCCTCTTCTGCTGCAGTCTCGGCCGCTCCAGCCACATCTGTAGTGATACCGGCACCTGCCACCCCGCAAACAGACGATCTGTCAGCAACACCACCACCTGGGTCACCAACAACCATCTCCACAATGTCCCGTGGAAGCGTTCAGCTTTCCATCTCCCAAACACTTGAGAGGAAGAGGAAGTACCCCCCTACCCACCCGCGATCCCTGGCCCTGAATGCCAGCATTTCAAAATTATTGGCCTTTGAAATGCTGTCATTCCGTCTGGTGGAGACGCACAGTTTTAAAAACCTTTTATGTCGGTGGCTGTCCCACAGTAAGTCGTGCCCAGCCGCCACTACTTTTCCAGGCAAGCCATCCCTTCCCTGCACAACCAAGTGGGGGAAAAAATCAGGTGTGCACTGCGCAACGCCATCTGTGCCAAGGTCCACCTAACTACCGATACGTGGACCAGTAAGCACGGTCAGGGGCGTTATATCTCCCTAACGGCACACTGGGTAAATGCAGTGGCGGATGGGCCTGAGGCGGATAGCAATTTGGCGCATGTCCTTCCACCACCGAGGATTGCAGGGCGCTTCAGTTTGCCTCCTGTTCCTAACTCCTCCTACTCCGCTTCCTCATCCTCTACCGCCTCCTCATCCGGACAGCGTAACACCTTCACCACCAACTTCAGCACGGCCAGGGGTAAACGACAGCAGGCAGTTTTACAACTTGCCTGTTTGGGGGACAAACCACACACCACGCAGGAGTTGTGGAGGAGCATGGAACAGCAGACAAATGAGTGGTTGCTGCCAGCGAGCCTCAAGCCCGGCCTGGTGGTGTGCGATAACGGGAGAAATCTCATAGCAGCTCTGGGCCTAGCCGGTTTGACGCACATCCCTTGCCTGGCGCATGTGCTGAATTTGGTGGTGCAGAGGTTCCTTAAAAACTACCCCGATATGTCAGAGCTGCTGCAGAAAGTGCGGGCCGTTTGTGCGCACTTTCGGCGTTCTCACCCTGCTGCTGCTCGCCTGGCAGTGCTGCAGCATAACTTCGGCCTTCCCGCTCACCGCCTCATATGTGACGTGCCCACAAGGTGGAACTCCACCTTGCACATGCTGGAAAGACTGTGCGAGCAGCAGCAGGCCATAGTGGAGTTTCAGCTGCAGCACGCACGCGTGAGTCGCTCTGCGGAACAGCACCACTTCCCCACCAATAACTGGGCCTCCATGCGAGACCTGTGTGCCTTGTTGCGCTGTTTTGAGTACTCCACCAACATGGCCAGTGGCAATGACGCCGTTCTCAGCTTAACTATCCCACTTCTATGCCTCCTTGAAAAAACAATTCGGGCGATGATGGAAGAGGATGTGGCACAGGATGAGGAGGAGGAGGAGGATGAAGAGGAGGAGGAGCTGGAGGAGGAGATGGAACCATGTTCACAGCAGGGTGGCACCCAGGCCAGCTCATGGCCATCACTGGTGCGTGGCTGGGGGGATACAGAGGACACGGACGATACACCTCCCACAGAGGACAGCCTTTCGTTGCCTCTGGGCAGCCTGGCACACATGAGCGATTACATGCTGCAGTGTCTCCACAACGACCGCCGAGTTGCCCACATTCTAACTTGTGCTGATTACTGGGTGGCCACGCTGCTGGATCCCCGTTACAAGGACAACGTACCGTCCTTAATTCACTCACTGGAGCGCGATCGCAAGATGCGCGAGTACAAGCGCACGCTGGTAGACGCCATGCTGCTGGCATTCCCATCTGACAGCGGGGCCGCAGTGGAAGCACAAGGCGGAGGAGGAGGAGGAGGAGGTCGCCAACGCAACCAGGGCACCGCCAGCACCTCAGAAGGCAGGGTTAGCATGGCCGAAATGTGGAAAAGCTTTGTCAGCACGCCACAACAAACAGCAGCACCAGCAGCTCAGATGGAACGTCTTAGCAGGAGGCAGCATTTTACCAACATGGTGGAGCAGTATGTGTGCACACGCCTACATGTAGTGAATGAGGGGTCTGCCCCCTTCAACTTCTGGGTCTCCAAATTGGGCACATGGCCTGAGCTTGCCCTTTACGCCTTGGAGGTGCTGGCGTGCCCTGCAGCCAGTGTATTATCTGAACGGGTATTTAGCACGGCTGGGGGCGTTATAACAGACAAGCGCAGCCGCCTGTCCAGAGACAATGTGGACAAGCTCACGTTCATTAAAATGAACCAGGCATGGATCCCACGGGACTTTTTAGTACCTTGTGCAGAATAGCAATGGATACCGACCTTACCCACCCATTGTTCCATTTTTGCTCTTTCTCACTCTTTTGGGGTGTACCCTCATTTAAAATTTGTGAAAAGAAGCAGTGTTGGCTACCTCGTCCTCCTCCTCAGGGCCAGATTAACGTAGGGGCTATTGGAGCTGCAGCTCCAGGCCCCTACCTTTTTATATAGGCCCCGGGTTGGCCATATTCACTGTTACCGCTCTTCTGTCACTTGTAAACACAGAAGTCTGGCTTCTATGCTCGCTTCCCCAGGCAGCACCCTCAGAACCTCCCCACACCGCGCGAAGGCCGGACAAGGAGGGACAGTTGCCGATGCATGGATGTGTTTATGGGCTTCAGAGACAGCATCCCATGTTGAATTAGGCATGCATTGCTGCACCCTTCCTCCTCTGGGTGCATGGCAAGGCACGGCCCTTAAGGCCCTTCAAAATCCTCAGCACCAAGCCCATGATGCTCTTAATCCGGCCCTGGTCCTCCTCCACCGCCGCTTCCACCTACACCGCCCATAGATGTGCGCAGCCTATTGCATTAAGGTGTGCACCCCAAAGTTGAAATACACATGCATGTGTTTGCCAGCAGGGAGAGTAATGTATCGGGGCCATGTACCTGTAGGCAAAGAGAAATAGAGCAGAGCAGGTCCGAGGGAGATCTTTCCCATCTCCTCACTGGCAATGCTATGTGCCCTAGGTGATTAGGGTGTGCCCAGGCACACCCGGCACACCCTGTGCGCATGCCTATGTCACCGCCACATCCACCACCACCTCAACCTCCCTCCTACTCCATATGGGCCTCGTCCTTCAGAGATGAAGAAGAACATTGTTTTATTTTTCTGTTTTTTTTTTTGTTGTGTTAAGTTATTTCCCTATCCACATTTGTTTGCAGAGCACTTGCCATGCTCTTAATTACGTTTTGCTGCCATTTGCAGCACTCTAGCCCTTTCCTTTGGTGTTTTAGAGCCATTTTAGTGCCTGAAAGTTCGAGTCCCCATTGACTTCAATGGGGTTCGGTGTCCGGGAAAAGTTCGGTAAAAGTCCGGGACACGGACCCGGACTTTTTTTTAAAGTTCGGCCGAACCCGTCGAACACGGACATCTAGGTGTCCGCTAAACCCTAATTACCATAGATTATTTTTACCATTAGCTTTCCAACCATTTGTTCCCAGGACATACTGCATTGCATTCCAGCTGGAGCTGATCTGTGTTGCTTGATTTTTTTTTTATTTGCATTTGAGTATCCATTTGTCTATGTGGATTAAATAAAAATTATCTATGGTAACGCACGAGGTGATTGCGCCCTCCCCTGTGTTTTTTTTGCAATTGGTTCTAAAGATTTCCCAGTCGGAGGGGGGGGGCTGCACCATTGATGGGCATTTTGAAAAAATATCCCTGGGTAGAGCTAAAGTGTTTTTGGACATTTGTCAAACACTAACTATGGTACTGACCTATATCAAATCTTGATCTACAATGTATCTCTTCTCCATTCACAGAGAGAGAAAACACAAGGGTGGGTTTCATAGTGACTGATCACCGTGATTAGCTAATTAGAAGCAATCACAGCGATCAAGTGACCCGGATTCAAAAGTTCTCGGTTTTGATCATTAAAATGGGGCCCGGGGCTCTCGGTGAGACCTTAGTCTCTGTGCTGGATGCTAGCTGTGTGGCGTGCTCCCATCACAAAGGGAGATACGCAAATATAAGGCCCCATGAAAAAAAGCCCAGTCCAGTGGGGCAGCATATTTGCAAAGGCTCGGAGCAAAGGGACTAAGGTAAAAAACCCCAAGGCTTTAGAACCACATTAAATTTGTCCTTTACTATGTGATTGCTGTGCATGTAAAAAAAGAGGCTGCATGCTCTGATCAGCTGTCAGAGGGAACTGACTGCTTACTACAGTCATCTTGACAGTCCTAAGTAGTCAGAGCGTAAAGAAATAAACAGTCACCCACATGAACAGTACAGTATGACTATAGCAGGGGCAGATTGGCCATTCAGGCACTTGGGCAGTGCCTGAGGGCCCGGGCCAATAGGGGGCCCCATGACAGGCTCCTGCAGGATCTGCTCCTGGGACTTGCTCCAGGATGGATGTCTGAGATATGGATACACTACTCATTGCTGTGCAGGCTGAAAAATTTTTACCGGCTGGTGCAGGTCTCACAGACTGCTGGGGAAGTCGACAGAGGTATGTGTGAGACTGGGGAGAGGATCAATACTAGAAACAGCAGCTGGCGCAATGAGAAGTGTGTCCTCTCACATGCTGTGATTAGCCATGCCCCCCTGTCTGTGGATGCACAGCATGCTGACCAGCCGGTCCTGGACCTTCTCACACACCCCAATCCAGCACCAAGATCCCCTGATCCTCCACTGTCACAACAATTTGTCAGGGTCAGCTGGGCAGTGTACAGGAATTGGTAAGGCAGTGTACTGGGAATCAGTTAGGCAGAGAACAGGGGTATTAAAGAAGAATAGCGCACACATGCAAAAGAAATGACTGTCAAATATGGAGACAATCCATAAATAAAAATGGGGATTTAGTCCCACCATATGGCCATATCGTGCTCAAGCCCACCACTGCGTCAAAGTACCCCATTATCAGTGGGTCCTACACTATCCATAAAAAAGGGGTGAATCCAGCCTCTCTAACCCTTGGAGACAACACTCCTTTCTGGGATAGATGTGCTAATGCACTACAAAGGACTCCTCCTTTGTAGTGCATTAGTAGTGTTGTGTTGTCTTCAAGGGTTAGAGATTACAGTGGGAACGTTGGAAGGGTGTATAGCCATTTTAGGGGTCATTGGACACCCCAATATCTGCAGCCTGCTTCTGATTTTAGGAGGCCCCCTGATTGCAAGTATCAGATGCCACCTGTCTGATTAAAGCAATTTGGAAATTGATTGTTCTGTTGTTGTCTGATGATCCATTGCAAATTTTAATGGGACTGTGTGCTGTTAGAGCTCAAGGAGTCTCATAATAATCTTAGGGGTCTGTGAGCACCCCAATACCTGCAGGCTGCTTCTGATTGGTAGTATGCCCCCTGATTGCAATAAGAAGATTCTACACCTACCTGAGCAAAGATGGCAACTTGGAAAATGTGTTGTGTTGCAGGGGGTGTGTAGCAATTGTCTGGATTTCTAGACACCCCAGTATCTATAGGCTGCTTCTGGCTGGCAGACTGCCCCAATGCTATCCTTCTGTGACCGTACATAGCAATTTCTGTGGGTTCCATTATACATGCTGTAGAGGGGGATGAAGAATGGGGGAAAGGGGTGGTCAGACACCACTCCGATAGCAGTCTGCCAGTGACACCCATTCATGATGGACTCAGGGTTTGGGTGTAACTTGGTAGCAGAGAGGATTTCCTGTTGGTTGTTGTAGTGCTTGTGTTCCGATCAGTGTAAAGTGCTGTCAGCATGTGCTGCATTGTGACACCCCATTAAGTTTTAATGATTGGGGGGTGAAGGGTGATATTTTAGGGGATCTGTGACGAGCGGAGGGTATAGGGGGAAATTTGGGGGAGGTGGGATCTATAGTGATCAGAGAGTGCTTTGGGTGAGGTGGGGAGACTGATCAGTGGGTGGCAAAAGTGGCTGGCTGGGGATTCTGCATGTAGGCATAAAAAAGGCACACTGATTGCTCAGGAGAGGCCACAGTCAGTGCAGCCTAATTTTCTCTAAATTGTGTTCAGATTTTTAATACTGTATGCTATGGATCACTCTGGAAATTTATTTTTTTAGTGCATTTTGGACATTGTTGCACATTGTTTAACAACTTAACACTCTCTGTGGTGAAGCATTTTCTGCTATTCTTGGCTAATCTGGGGTCCTTTTTGATTGAACTCTAATACTCCCCTCAGCTTACACTGGGTTCCATGCTACAGGTATGGCCTCCCTATATTTTGTCTTTGCCTGGTTGGTTTGTATTTTCCCACTAATTCGATTGATGGGGCACTATTCCACCCACTAATACCAATGATGGGGCACTATTCCTCCCACTAATACCAATGATAGGGGCACTATTCCTCCCACTAATTCCAATGATGGGGCACTATTCTTCTAATACCAATGGTGGGGCACTATTCCTCCCACTAATACCAATGATGTGGCACTATTCCTCCCACTAATACCAATGATAGGGCACTATTCTCCCCACTAATTCCATTGATGGGGCACTATTCCTCCTTCTAATACCAATAGTGGGGCACTATTCCCCCACTATTATTAATGATGGGGCACTATTCCTCCCACTAATACTAATGATAGGGCACTATTCCTCCCACTAATACCAATGATGGGGCACTATTCCTCCCACCAATACCAATGATGGGGCACTATTCCTCCCACTAATACCAATGATGGGGCACTATTCCTCCCATGAATACCAATAATGGGGCACTATTCTTCTAATTCTAATGGTGGGGCACTATTCCTCCCACTAATGCCAATCATGTGGCACTATTCCTCCCACTTATACCAATGATAGGGCACTATTCTCCCCACCAATTCCATTGATGGGGCACTATTCCTCCTTCTAATACCAATAGTGGGGCACTATTCACCCCACTAATATTAATTATGGGGCACTATTCCTCCCACTAATACCAATGGTGGGGCACTATTCCTCCTTCTAATAACAATGGTGGGGCACTATTCCCCCACCAATACCAATGATGGGGCACTACTTCTCCCACTAATACTAATGATAGGGCACTATTCCCCACACTAATACCAACGGTGGGGCACTATTCCTCTCACTGATAGAGATGTCCCGAACTGTTCGCCGGCGAACAGTTCCCGGCGAACTTCGCATGTTCGCGTTCGCCTCGCCGGGCGAACATATGCGATGTTCGGTCCGCCTCCTATACATCATCATTGAGCAAACTTTGACCCTGTACCTCACAGTCAGCAGGCACATTCCAGCCAATCAGCATACCCTCCCTCCCAGACCCTCCCACCTCCTATAAAAAAGCAAGGGCAGCATCCATCTTAGATTCATTCTGAAGCTGCAGAGTTAGTTAGAGCAGGGAGAGTGCTGTTGCTGCTGCTGAATTGATAGGGAAATCATTAGCTAGGCCAGTGTCCTGTGTCCACTCCTGCTGTAAGGACAGCATCCTGACAGCACCCCAAAAAGCCCTTTTTAGGGCTGGTATATCAGTCTGCTTTTATTTATTTATTTTTTATATATTTATCAGGCATTTATCGGGCATTTTTGGAGGCAGGCATGACTTTTTTTGGATTAGTGTCTGGGGGGGGTCTATAAAGTGTACCTGTGAAGTTTCAGCTCTGTAGCATGTCCAGAACCAGAAAAGAAAGATCATATAGTTATAAAAGGAGGGTCCCACCATCCCTGCTCTACTGAAAAATGATCTTTTTTTCTGGTTCTGGACATGCTACAGAGCTGAAACTTCACAGGTACACTTTTTAGACCCCCCAGACACCAAATCACACAAAAAAAGTTCTTAAAAATTGTCATTTTTGATAAAGAGCCAATTATTGGAAAAATTAAAAAAAAATAAAAAAAAAAAAAAAAGATTTCTTTGGATTTAGCGTCTGGGGGGTCTAAAAGGTGTACCTGTGAAGTTTCAGCTCTGTAGCATGTCCAGAACCAGAAAAAAAAATTAGAATTAGGGTTATGGCTAGGGTTAGGGTTATTTTTAGTGCTTAGGGTTAGAGGGTTAGGGTTAGAGGGGTAGGGTTACTAACTCTAACCCTAAGTATCTCACCATAACCCTATCCCCTAACACTAAACCTAACCCTAACCCTCTAACCTTAACCCCAACCCTCTAAGCCTAGCCATAAAAATAATCCTAACCCTAACCCTAACCCTCTAACCTTAAACTTAACCCCCTAACCCTAGCCCTAACCCTAACCCTAGCCCTAACCCTAATTCGTATTTTTTTTCTGGTTCTGGACATGCTACAGAGCTGAAACTTCACAGGTACACATTTTAGACCCCCCAGACGCTAAATCCAAAGAAATCTTTTATTTTTTTATTTTTTTTTTTTTATTTTTATTTTTCCAATAATTGGCTCTTTATCAAAAATGACAATTTTTAAGAACTTTTTTTGTGTGATTTAGTGTCTGGGGGGGTCTAAAAAGTGTACCTGTGAAGTTTCAGCTCTGTAGCATGTCCAGAACCAGAAAAAAAATTAGAATTAGGGTTAGGGCTAGGGTTAGGGTTAGGGCTAGGGTTATTTTTAGTGCTTAGGGTTAGAGGGTTAGGGTTAGAGGGGTAGGGTTACTAACTCTAACCCTAAGTATCTCACCGTAACCCTAACCCTATCCCCTAACACTAAACTTAACCCTCTGACCTTAACCCAAACCCTCTAAGCCTAGCCATAAAAATAAACCTAACCCTAACCCTAATCCTAACCCTCTAACCTTAAACTTAACCCCCTAACCCTAGCCCTAACCCTAGCCCTAACCCTAATTCGTAATTTTTTTCTGGTTCTGGACATGCTACAGAGCTGAAACTTCACAGGTACCATTTTTAGACCCCACAGACCAAAGAAATCCAAAGACATTTTTTTTAAAATTTTTCCAATAATTGGCTCTTTATTTAAAATAACAATTTTTAAGAACTTTTTTTGTGTGATTTAGTGTCTGGGGGGTCTAAAAAGTGTACCTGTGAAGTTTCAGCTCTGTAGCATGTCCAGAACCAGAAAAAAAATTAGGGTTAGGGTTAGGGTTAGGGCTAGGGTTATTTTTAGTGCTTAGGGTTAGAGGGTTAGGGTTAGAGGGGTAGGGTTACTAACTCTAACCCTAAGTATCTCACCGTAACCCTAACCCTATCCCCTAACACTAAACCTAACCCTCTGACCTTAACCCAAACCCTCTAAGCCTAGCCATAAAAATAAGCCTAACCCTAGCCCTAACCCTAATCCTAACCCTAGCCCTAGCCCTAACCCTAGCCCTAACCCTAATTCGTAATTTTTTTCTGGTTCTGGACATGCTACAAAGCTGAAACTTCACAGGTACCATTTTTAGACCCCACAGACCAAAGAAATCCAAAGACATTTTTTTTTTAAATTTTTCCAATAATTGGCTCTTTATTTAAAATAACAATTTTTAAGAACTTTTTTTGTGTGATTTAGTGTCTGGGGGGTCTAAAAAGTGTACCTGTGAAGTTTCAGCTCTGTAGCATGTCCAGAATCAGAAAAGAAATTAGGGCTAGGGTTAGGGTTATTTTTAGTGGTTAGGGTTAGGGTTAGAGGGGTAGGGTTACTAACTCTAACCCTAAGTTTCTCACCGTAACGATAACCCTATCCCCTAACACTAAACCTAGCCCTAACCCTTAAAGCCCAGTTCCTGTCCCATTTTGGTCGGTTGTGGTCTGTTTGCGTTTGTTTGCGGTGCGTTAAACGGGGAGTTTGGTCGGTCAGAGTTTGGTCTGTCACTGTGAAGCGGGCGTAACCCTTACACTACCTGATCAATACAACATCATACCTGATCGTATACACACACTGGATGTTTTAAAGCACGTTATTCCAAACAATTTAGGAATGTTAGGTGATTTATGCCCTTTATGGATTAAAACCCGACTCTGCGTCAACTACGTAATTTTCCATGGGAGTTTTGCCATGGATCCCCCTCCGGCATGCCACAGTCCAGGTGTTAGTCCCCTTGAAATAACTTTTCCATCACTATTGTGGCCAGAAAGAGTCCCTGTGGGTTTTTAAATTCGCCTGCCTATTGAAGTCTATGGCGGTTCGCCCGGTTCGCCGGTTCGCGAACATTTGCGGAAGTTCGCGTTCGCTGTTCGCGAACATTAAATTTTATGTTCGCAACATCACTACTCACTAATACCAATGATGGGGCACTATTCCTCCCACTACGAACAATGATTTAGCACTATGATATTACCAATGAGGGGGCACTATTTCTCCTTCTACTGACTACAGGCACTATGACATGTTTTTACTCCCACTGATGCTGGGGCACTGTCTACTTACACTGGCCACTCCGACCCACCCAAAGTCTGAAAGACAGTAAACCGACCCTTTGTTTGGAAAGTTTGAAGACCTCTGATGTAAGTGATACTTTATTTGTCCATAAACATGTTACATTTTTACCAATCCCAGTGCCCTCGGTATTATGTTTCTCAAGCACAGAAATGTGTTGCTCTTTAGCAGATGCGTGGGGTGCCATTAATTATGCATGGCACCTCATACATTGGCAATCATGTGAGTCTTCACATGCCAAACCACATGATATCACAGCCCCATGCAGTTTGTTGTGGTACAATTTTAGAAAAGTGTCAGGAACTTTTTTCCCAGTCTTTCTTGTAGGTATGGCAGCCCATTGAAATAAAAAGGCTGCCCTACAGGTGACACACGGGAATGCATAAAAAACACACATATCTGCACACACTAGGCTGCACTGTATTGGTGTAAACCTGGCCTGAAAGTAAAAGCCGGCCATAGAAGGTTTGCATCTTGGCCGGTTCAGCAGGGTCGGCCAAAATTCAAATCATCTATGTGCAGGATAATTGAACCCAACTTGATCTATCGATCAACTTGCTTACAACCAGCATGTCAGATTTTTGCAATGTGACTATTGCCAACAGCTATAGCAGCTAGCAATAATCACTGTGTTCTAAAGTCAGGGGTGGCTTACCATGCCCCCTCCACCACACCACAATGGGCGAACACAATAGCTCTGCCATTGCAGGAGGAAAGAAAATCACATAATCTATGGCCTGCCTTAGCAATGCCTGATATACTCTGTATGCCTTTATCTTGATTGGATAAAGTGGAGGATCTATCTGGATCATTGAGGATGATGGATCCAACTGATAGGTGATTACATTCCCTGGAAAGTGCTCTAAAGGCTATATTTTCCCCCAACTAATATAAGTTCATCAAGTAATAAAGAAGAAAACATAGTGCATGTGATATTTTTATTTTTTATCAGACATGGGTAGTATTTAGCTAAATGATATTCTGCATCAAATGACTTCCAATTCATGTTTTAACATTGTCCAGAAAGTTTACAAGATGCCATCTTCACCAGACCCTGGAGCGCACCTTTGCCTGCTGTCTTGGCTAAATTCTTCAGCGTATCCAGGATACCTCTTTTTTCTTCCTCTGTCATTTCCCCATCATCGTCATCAGCATTTCTCCTGAGAGAAGACACAGTTATCGTTACATATATTGTGTATTTTTAGGACGCATTGACTACTATTTTATGACCACATTAAATGCTAAAGAATACCACACAGCGGGATGCCACAAAGTTAGATTCCTTATTGAATATCCAGCGGAAGCATTCTGATGTGTTCCATGCTATCGCACAGAGCTTTCTCATCAGTAAGTGGACACAGCTAAAGCTGCCCATATACCAGTAGAATTTTGTGCATGAGGAAATCCCGAAGAATCATTCTCCAGAGCATTTGATCTTTCCATCATTGTATCAACTGATTTTGTTTGAAAGCCCTCCAAATTTCCTCCAAACCTTCTACTTGGATGATACCCCAGATATGATTGAAAAAGGTTTCTTTTGTTCTTTAGAACATGTTTATTACAATTACAATATATTCAGCTTTTCCCAAATGGAAATCACATTCATGGTTAGAATTTCAGTCATTCGGCCAAAGCTGTCCATGCAGCTCCTTCAAACTTTCTCATCATTATAGTCAAGAATAGGGATGGGCCGGACACCACACTGTTTGGTTCACAGCAGGACTCCCGAACAGGGGGGGAGGACGTCCCTTCCTGCCACCTGTAAGAACAATCAAGCAGCTGAACAGCCAATTTGAGTGTTCTTATGGTGCAGGGAATCGCCGGCTGAAAAAAAAATTATATCTGAATGATGCCTGCAGATGCACCCATCATCCAGATATCCCCACTCAAAGCCCAGGATGTAATATAATGTACTGTGGTATGGAAGTGGTTAATATGCCTGTAAAGTGGCACATCTGTAGCATGCATAAAACATGCTACAGCAAAAATTTAATTTCTAAAGAGAATAAAAGAGTCAAATCGTACTTAAAATAACTCACAGTTACAATTGCTGGCACCCAGCTACTGAAGTAAGAAAGAAAAAAAAATGGCGTGGGTCCCCCCCCCCAGGGGCCCTTTGGGTCAGGTATGGATTTGGAGGGGAACCCCAAGCCAAAATTAAAAAAAAAAAAAAAAAACGGTGTGTGGGGTGAATGCACTGTACAGCGCTCAGTGTATTGCAGGGTGTTCATCGGGGTGAACACCCAGCGAACACCCTGCAAATGTTCAACCCGCACTCATGCTTGAGCGGAACCATTCGCCCAACCCTAGTTAGGAATAGACACGCGCAGAATGGAAAAATATCTTTCGTTTCAGATAGATTTGTTACGTTACTCATTTTGTTTTGTTGATTCGTTTTGGAATTTGTTTAGTTTAGTTTAATGTGGTTTAATAATTTTCTAACGAATTCCACATTTTTGGAATGATTCAAATTGGGATCAGTCGAAAAACTATTGAATTCTGTAGGAAGAAAAGCTGGTAATTAAGGAACTTTTTACACTTTTTTGGTGAATGGGTAGAGGTACTATGTGCCCAATACGCATTCACTTGGGGGGGTTGGGATCTGGGGGGCCCCTTGTTAAAAGGGGCTTCCAGATTCCGATGAGCCCCCCACAAGCAGACCCCCGCAACCACAGCCCAGGGTGCTTTGGGATGAACTGAGGATGGATCTACATCGTGGAGCATTGTTGCATATTTTTTAAGAAAAGAATTGTCAAAAACTCGTGTACTGTCTTTTATCACTTTTTACACATTTTTGATGAATAGGTAGGGGTACTATAAACCCCATACTCATTCACATAGGGGGCAGGACTTGGGGCCCCTTTTGTTAAAGGGGGCTTTTAGATTCTGATAAGTCCTCCACCCACAGACCCCCCAACTACAGCCCAGGGTTGTGTGGAAGTTTCCCTTGTCCCCATCAAAGCACCCACCTATGTTGAGAGCATGTAACCTGGTATTGTTCAGGAGGGGGGGCCCACTCATCCCCCCCTTTCCTGACCTGCCGGGCTGCATGCTCAGATAAGGATCTGGCATGGATTTTGGGGGGACCCCATGCCTTTTGTTAAAAATATTTTGGCATAGGGGTTCCCCTTAGAATCCATACCAGACAAGAAGGACCTGGTATGTAATGTAGGGAACCCATGCTGTTGTTTTTTATTGCTGGCATTCTTTTGTTCACATTTCAGCTCTCAGCGGGGAAGTCCGATGACAGCTGATGAGTCATCGTTTGTCAAGGCCGTGATGGCCGGCTTCCCAGCCCACTTTTTAAAGCGAAGTTCCGGGCACAGATGTCATATTTTAATGAACATACCCCCGGGACAGTCAGGGCTAGCACATTCCACAATGGCTAGCCTCTGATCTGTCCCGGTTCGCACTTACCTTTTAGAAGAAATACTCACTTATAAAATTTCTTCCACAGCGTTTCCATCTTTCTTGTGGGCAGCTGAAGCCGGCGCGGTCCTCTTCTGCGTCTTCTTCCGCGTCTTCTTCTCCCAGAATGCGCCGCACCGGCCCCTTTCGTCACTTCCGGTGCTACGCCGCATTCCTAAACAGCTTCTGGGCATGCCCAGAAGCTGTTTAGCAGGGGAATGCGGCGTCGCCCGGAAGTGACGAAAGGGGCCGGTGACGTCGCATTGATTCCTGGGAATCATCGCAGCGCAGGAAGTGACGGGGTGAGGGAGGAAGTACCCTGAGGTGAGTATTTACGATCGTCAATTACAAGGTGAGTTTTTAAAAAAAAAAAAAATCTAACTATCCAATTCCTTTTCAGGTTAGGCTGAACTAGCGGACGGGCACAAAAAAAAATATTGTTTTGTGCCCGGAACTCCGCTTTAACAACCAGCTATTCTTCACACAAAATTAAAATCGGTCCATAATCTTTTGTTCGATCCCAATTTGAATTGTCCTGAAAAATTTTGAATTTGTTAGAAAAATACACAAAATGAATTTCAATGAATTTCAATGAAATTCATTACTATTACTATACGATACAATCCAAATATCCAAAAATTCGTCCTAACTTACATTCGTACCAAAATGAATTGTACATGTCTAATTAGGAACTTGCCCAATGACATGGCAGTTCCGAAAAGAAAGATTTCAGATGATCTTGGAACTGATGGACTCTGTGGTCACCTTCTTAGCTCAATATGCACTCTTAAACTTTAAACCTCCAGGCTTTTCCAAAATCCAATTCAAATTACCTTGTAATTTTGTTCATGTTTTTACAGCTGCCAAACAATTGCTAAAGCCTAGAAAATTGCCCACTCTTTCTTTAGCCAAGTCCAGGGTTCACTTAATTATTCTGCATGAAAAAAACAGAAGCCAGGCTGACTGATACAACAAACAAATATATGTCATATCCCTGGGTCTTATACAATCTTCCACTGGGATTTAGGCTGGACCTTTTGGACCTCTGAATGGTGGTGTATCTTTGGAATACACTTGTCCTGTTCTCCATCTCACCTTCCTCCCACCCCCACCTCCCTCTCCCCGCTTTCCTTTTCCCTTTTTTGTTACACCTTCTCTGCAATACCCTTCACCCGCCTTGCCCCTTTAATGATGTCAAGCATCTCTCAGGACATTCCAAGTTCATCTTATACATCAGCGACTCCACTCTTCCCTTAAGCACTCCAAGGATTATTTGTCTCCATCTGAACTATTGTATGGTATCCATTATATCTAAATGTATGGATTCTAATATCACAGCTAAAAAATTGCCTCTGTTTCCAATCCCCAATGGCATGAATCCAATAGGACACTGTGCAGCACAGAGCCTAAAAAGTAAGTGCACCCTTCCCCAGCACACTCAACCCCAATTCTGACTATTCTTACGACTCCCAGGAATCCCTCCAAACATCTGCCCTAACCCACCAGTCTTGGCACTCACATTCCCTGTACCATCTACACACAGTTTAACAATGGAGATCTCTCCATCCCTGGGATTGAAGGCCGGGCTGATCTTGGACTCTTCTTTGTCACCCTTTAAACTCCAGAACAACACATTTTCAAACTTGTGCATACAGATGAAGGAAAGCTTCATGCAAACAACTCTCACCCCCACACCTGTACACCTATCCAAACTCCTCCCCTGCTCACATCAACCCACCTAACCCCACCTCTAATTATTTATTTTGCTGACGGGGGGGGGGGGGCATCCAGTCAAAATTGTCTGTTGGTTTGGTTGGAACAGGGAAGGATGTTTTCTAAATGTAAAATGTATCCTGAAACACGTTGGCTGTCCTTATATGACCTAATTACCTAAAATTAAAATTGTCTTGGACTTTTTTTTTATCCAGGTTTGGTCTTACACTCCTTTCTGTATTGATAGGATTAGAAACTCTGTCATGTTTGTATTGTGTTCTCACCAAAAAGATTCCCCCCTTCACTCACTTTCCCAGTTATATAAATAGGTTTTTAAAATCAAAGTAATTGATGAGATGGCCGCAAGGCCTGTAATGTGTAGCAGAGCTGTACAAATCCCAGAACTGAATAAACAGACATAAAAATGACTTTAGTACAACAATCCTTATATACAGTATATATTTCACCTTTATGTTTAATGTATTGCCAAAAGTTAGGCTTTAAAAGTCCATACTTCTATTCAAAAAAGTATTTTAGATACTCACTCTTCCTGACAGAGAGATAAGGAGATGGTCCCAAGAAAGAAAAAGAGTAACAGGGATTTCTTCATGGTGAACATCTTTGGGCTCTGTGGATAATTTGGATTCGTGAAAAGAAAAAGAAGACACAATTGAAAAGATGACTCAAAAATAACATGAGTTCCCCCTAATGTAAGGTACACATAAAATGGTTGTTCCAATACAATAAAAGGTCCAATGTTTGTTTGCTCTAAACCATCAGAAAAGATCCCGTACACCTGGAACCCATTATGGAAATGTTGAGTGCTTTTTATTGACATGGATTTGCTTGATGCTTTCCAGACCTTACTGAATCTGGTTACCCATGGATAAAACAATGATTAAGGGATCTTGATCTATCTTGTTCCTCAATCTCATAAAAGGATGAGCACAGCAGATTCTTAGATGCCATTGGAGCTCACAAGAACTGAAGTTCCGGTCTCCATTATTTATGGTTTCCAGGGCTTTCTATCTTAAATGGGATGCCTTTTGCCTCACCTGGGTTACTCAATTTAGTCCTCACTCAATCAGAACTAAAGGATGTTGGAATGAAAATCAATTTATAGCTATCTGATTTACTAACTGGATTAATGGTTTCTAGAGGGATTTTCTTGTATGAATGAGAAGAGTCTCCAGATAACGATCTCTGTGAACTGAATTTGTTTCAAGTTTAAAGAGAAGGAAAATGAGACTAATGAGATTATGTGAAAATAAAGAATATCATTTATGAATTCTAACGTTCTAGTGTAATATCTTTTAATATGCGGAAGATATTTAGAAATTTGAGTTTAATAAAAGTTTCACCAAAATTGTAAGCAAAAAATTACTATTCAGTGCACAGGAATAAACCTTTGTCTAATCTGGTTGATAGCTTATTAAAAACACTTACAATTAGGATAGATAGCTGGTTTAATTCTAGGTTAGACAGTGTTAGTATTTTCTGTTTCGAATTTTGTGATTAAATTAGAATTTTCACATTCATTGTGAAAAAAAAATAAACTATTATTAGAAAAATTATATGAGGAACCTTTCTATCATTTAGAATCAAACATAGAATTCAAACTGAAAACTAAAAACTGAATAACAAGGTTTCTTTCCTTATAAATAAATCTTATAGGATTAATATTATATTAATGATATTCCAGCATATGCTTACCGGGTAGTTCAGTTGGTGTTGACAATGTAGACAGCTGGAAGACTTGAGTGACGGTCTACACTGTGGAGAATGGGGTTGGCTTATATCATGGCAGAAAAACAATTTGAGTACACAGAAATTTAAATAAAGTTTAATGTTAAAGTCACATCTTTCTTAGGAACACATAACTGATACCACATGTATTTAGCAAAATATTTGCCTGCTAGCCTCCAGGTGGGACAAATATCAGCGCCCTGTGAGAAAACCAAATATCTCCTGATCTGCTTTTTAGACAGTTTTAATCTAAAATCATTTTAAGTGTAATTTTAGCCCAAATTTGTATTTTGTTTTATAGAGCATTGTGGGTTATTATTACTCCAGTCTAAATGTTCATTCAGTTTCTCTTAAAATAGAGTGAACATGCCATCCATTGAGATATCCTGCTTTCAGGAGGATGTCTTTGGAAAAAAGGGTCCCTAGTTCTGTCCCCAGCAGAAGTGGTGCTCAGGACACCATTCAGACTTCTGTCAGCCTCAACTGATATCACTCAAAACAAATATTCCAGCACCTCCAACCCCAGTGAACCCATGGTATGTATGTGAGCCACCCAGGCTGCTAGGAAGTCTAGTCCTGTGCCTGCTGCTGTGAGTGCTGACTGGGAAGAAGCTCACCCATGCTCCAGACAATGACAAATATGAGCAGAAGATCACAGGAGCCCAAAAGAATTAGAAGGGCTTTCTAAACTATACCTTACTTAGTCAGGTAGACTTGCCACATTCAAAATGCTTTAACTACCACAACTATTATATATTTTTTGATCCATGCCTATCCCTGTGCCCATATCCTTTTTTGCATCCCTACATTCTACCTTAGGTAAGTTTGTGTGGCAAAAAAAAAAAAACCTAGGAGTTCTAGAGTCAACCTGACCAAACAAAGATCAGTGGGTGGTGCTGGGTACATCAATTTAAGGGACTACTTTACTATCTATCCTGGTTAAATAAAGGCCCGGTTCACCAATCCTCCTACATGTCTATGATAAAACATTGAATCTACACAAATCCTGGGCAGGACCTTAGTACATGGCTCCTCAGTAAACTAGCTGTAGCATTTATTAAACCTGAGGTAGCAAGGACCACAATAAAACACTCACTTAATGAATGTGATAAAAAGGCTCATTGGTGGAAGGAAGCGTCCCGATGCAAGAGATGAATAGCACGCCACTCCAGGTAGACAGAAACCATGGTCTCTGTCTACCTGGAGTGGGGTGCCATATATCCCTTCCATGGGGACACTTCCTTCCACAGATGAGCCTTTTTATCACATTCCTCTAGTGAGTGATTTATTGTCATCCTTGCTACCTCATGTTTAATAAATGCTACACTTAGAGGCTCTTTTCTGTCTCCTTATACACTAGCTTCAGAGTCGATTTTCAGTCTTGAGAAGAGCACCTGCCCTAAGTACAAATGCATTTACTCCATCAGTATCACCAAATTGCTGGAGAAAGTGTGGTGAATTAGGCAGCTTACTTAATTTACTGCGGACTTGCGATGAAATTTCAACCTTCAAGTTAGAAGTCTTTTCGCTTTTCAGCAGCGTTACCAAAATGCATATTGACCCATCACCTGAATTTGCCTTACTAAGCATAGGCATAGACAATATCCCTCACCAACTGCGCTGTGTAACTTTATATAAACTATTAGCAGCTAGGCTAGCCATTACACGCCACTGGAAAACAGAGGATCCCATCCTGCTAGATGAGGTAGTATCCTCTGTGCATACCCATGGCTTGCAGCATCAGAAGGTTTCCTCTCCTCCATTAATAAACACTGGACACACTGGCTCAAATAGTATCAACGTAATGACAAGTGCACACAAATTAGGCAACTCACATGGGTGGAAAGGAATGGTGCTTATAGACAAGGTCCAGTTCTGTGTAACCTCTCATCATGGAGAGTGCTCCACCAACTTAATGCTTACTGTATCTTGGCTGGTCTCTGGCTATCACATCTTGATAACTAAGGTTTCTGATATTTGGATGGACTCCCATTCCCTTCCATGATGGAAGTCTGTAAAGTGGACTGCTATGCTCAGTTTTACCGGGTAGATTACAAACACCCCTAGGGTTCATTCGCAGCATATGCTTTGATGCTATTCTAGCAGCAATGTCCAGTGCAGCCCCAACATGTAGACATAGCATAATGCCTGGTTTCCTGTGCTGTCAGTACAAACCTTTGCATTGTTCTTGTGTGAGTAAATGGTGCAACATGCCGGGAAACCACACATCAGCACTGTGTCTCCCCCACTGTGACTTGCTAATTTGCCCTAGCTCTCAGTTGAGAGTAAGTTATTAACCACCTCCCACCTGGCTACTGTGTATAAATGGACAGCAAGTTGCCTACTTAATTTGGTAGGGTATACCCTTACATTCTGCCTTTGTGGGCACCGATGCGTAGCACCCAGGCTGCAAACAGCAGATCACTTATAGGGGTAACTGGCCACTGTGATTGGCCCTGATACCATGGGATCATTGTGACTAATCACAACAATCACATGAACAGTAGTAAACAGTGGCTGTCATTTGTGATGCCATTGCTTACTACTGTGACTTAGTGATCGGTCAAGGTGATCACATGGTACAGGGTCAGTCACAATGACCCTGTAACATGTGAGAGCTTTGACCAATCGCAGCAATAGTAGTAGTAAACACTGGCATCATGAATAATGCCAAACACAGATGGAGAAATGACCAGAAGCTATTATATACAATGACTGTCTGCTCTGATATCACTGTATGCCAGTGCCAGCAGCCATTGTCTCTGATCACTGCTACAGCAATACAATGTCACCAGATCAGTGCTGCCAGTCAGTATCCCTATTTACCACTGCAGCAGTCAGTGTCCTTAATCACTGCTTCACCAGTCTCAGTTTCCCTGATCACTGCTGCACCAGTCTCAGTGTCCCAAAACACTGCCACACCAGTCACAATGTCCCTGATGACCACCACATCAGTTACAGTGTCACTGATCACTGCCACACCAGTCAAAGTGTCACTAAAAGGACTTGATCACATGTGTGATACTTTCTAAATAACAATCTGTGTTTGGATTGCTCTTTAGAGCGCATTTAACAGCCAATGAAGTGCTGTTGTATGGCCTCCTTACCACATGCTTTGAACAAATTGGCCCATGCACCAGCACCCCATTTACTTAAATAGGATATGATTGGCAGGCATATGAGGGGTATAATTCCTGCCACAGCTGTGAATAAAAGTTTTGCAGCCACAACATGTGTACACCCCCGGCCACTGCCTCTGCAGGTAAAGGGGGTTGCAGTTTAGAGACGGTAAAACCACAACTCAACCACATTGTTTTTCCAATCCCAATCTCATTGCCAGACCAGTTACAGTGTCACCACATCAGTGTAAGCCAGTAACAGTGTCCCTGATTGTTGCCACATCAGCCCCAGTGTCCCCAGACCAGTGTAAATAATCAGAAGTGTTCCTGAATTCTGCCGCACTAGTCCCCAGTGTCACCAGACCAGTTTAAGCCAGCAACTGTGTTCCTGATTGCCACTACACAAGTTTCACTGATACTAGACCAGTGCAACCCACAACAGTGCTCCTTATAAAGACCACACCTGTGCAGTGTTGCCTCTGTCTACCATTTGTAATGACCCTTGCCTGTCTATTGACCAAATTTATGCCCGCTGCCTGGACGGATCCTTTGTCTGTTCACTGACCAATTCTCTGCCTGCCACCTGAACTGATTCATCTGCACTTCTGACTGACTATGTTCCTGCAAGACCCCAGACACAGCCCTCCACTCTGGACAACTACACCCCTGGAACCACATGAACTCTATTATATTTCCTTCCTTTAGTCTCCAGTACTTCCTGACCAGTAAAGATGGCATTACCGGAGGCAGCCACGTATCATTAGGCTAGGCTTACCTGGCTTATAGGCACTGGGACTGCTATAGGTGATGCTAGACTAAGCTACAGTATATTCCATGACCAGACATATAAAGGCAACCATTACAGTAGATTGCTTTTTTATACAATTGGTTGATTTGTGTGAAACACAAGACACAATGTCAGTCCAAACAGTAAAAAAGTGTCACATGTGGTATCGTTATACTTGGAAGGAGAAGCAGAATGTGTTTGAGGTGTAATTCTAAGTATGCCTATGTTGTGTGTTAGAAATATCTTGGCAAAAAATTAAGTCTTCAAAAGATTCTCCATGCCTCTTAGAAAATACCTTGGGGTGTTCGATTTCCAAAATGTTTTCATTTTGTTAGTGTTTCCACTGTCCTGGTGCTCCAGGGCCTCCAAAAATGTATAGGTAGTCAGGAAATTAGATGCATAATTTATGCCCCTGGAATGCCTGAAGGTGCTCTTTGGATTTTGGACTTCTCTATGTGGCTAGACTGTAACACCTGCAGTATCACCATTCTAGAAAGAGTAGCAGAATGTTTTGCAATCTTGCCCATGACGTGTGTTAGAAATATCATATTAATTGACACGTTTGCGTAAAAGAAATACATATTTCTAATTTATTTCTGCATTTTTTAAAAACTTAATGCAAAAAAGACTCACCATGCCTCTTAGAAATTACTTTGGGGTGTTTTCTTTATAACATAACATTTTGTAGGTGTTTCCACTGTGCTGGCCAACCTGTATAGAAAAGATGTATACATCTATTTTCAGGCTGTTTACAGTTTGTTCAAATTATCCCCTGTGTGAGCCAGTGGTATATGCAGTGGAGAGAGGCAGATGGGACATAGGAACCTATGGGTGATGTCACCACTCCAGGCTTTACCGGCCATTGTCAAGAGCTCTTTACTCTCCCCTGCAGCCACCGCTGACTGACACAAGGAATCATGTGACCAGACCAGAGTTAGCTGAAAATAGGTAAGTCCACGGGTTAGGGGGAGCAAATTACTTTAATTAGCAAAAATATTCCTAAAAACCACTTAGACCACACCTAGTTAATAAACTGGATGGTAATGTAATAAATTACATCCACCAGTTTGTTGCTGTCCCACTATGCATACTTAGTGTGGTCCAAATAACCCAAGAAAACATCCAACATAAATAGAGTTAAAGAAACCCCTAAAGGGAGTCAAATGATGGACCAAGCAGCTTATATAAACAAGGATTTATTGGAAATGCTTAATTTTACATAAGCTAGGTATAAAACATTGTACCTCCACCACACACACAGTTAAAAAAGACAAGGTTGTCTGGACACCACAGCAGATGTCCACACAGTGTGCTCATACACACACACTCCCTGTAGATGCCATAATGGGGGGATAATAAAGGGACCACGGGGATAGATACTCTCCTATCGGGAATAAAACTGGCTTGATGCCATACTCCTATGTAGAATAGTCACTGGAAGGATATTAAAAGAATCCCCGGGGGCGATATAAATATCAGTTCAGTCCAGATGTAAAGTCTGGTATAGACACACAGTAACATTGTGTGTGTAATCTGGCACAAGGGAACGACCCTTAATAGTAGATTTAAATCACCTCCTCAATGGCAAGTGCATGAAATTGCAGGCTTTCCAGGCTAGGGTAGGCTATCAAAGAACCCATGAGTGATTCCTCCACTCCTTCAAAGCTACACTCTGATCAATACTTCTCCAGTTGTCTTCTTGCATCTTTAAATTATCCATCAGTTGGAATGATTGAAGATGTGCGGAACCTACTAGAGAGGGGATCCTTGTGGAAGGTCAACTTGTGGTGGTATCCCAGGTGTGTAGGTTCCTTCAGTGTGTACTGGTTGCCATTAGTGAAAAAACTGTTAAAGAAGTCTTTTCTTTTAATGGCTATACTCTATATTATTAGAAATGTATCTCAGGGGAGCAAGTCATGACCAGAATATTCATGGTCAGGCTCTGGTATGTCTCCACTTGGCCAGTAAAGCCAGTACCCCCTTGTGCAAAATAAAAGGTTTCAGAAAGCAAGAATAGGTAGACCAGAGCTATAAAAGCTGTGGTTCTTATTGTAATGCCAATTGACCCAGAGATTACCACCTAATATTTGTATCTGAAGTCATTCTGGCACCAATACTAGGGGTTATTACTGCATAAACTGGCTCCAACACTAGGGACTAGGGTTGAGCGAACACGGACTGTATTATTCGTGTTCGTACCGAATAATTGGATTTTTGTTACCCAAACACGGACCCGAAAACTTTACTGTATATTCGGGTAAAAATCCGTGTTCGATCGTTTTATTTCCGGGTTTTGCATGCTTTGGCGCGCTTTTCATGGCGGGCTTTCAACAGCCAATCAACAAGCGTTTAACTGGTGTGCCTAAGCCATCCCAGCCATGCCTACAAATGTATCAGTAGCTGTGATTGGCCGTCTGAAGCATGTGACCAAGTCTTTATAAGTTCGAGGCAGCGCCGCTGCGGCGTCATTCTGCTGTTTAGTTCAGGGAGAGAGCACACATCAATGTGCTGGCTGCTGATTAGGGACAGACAGGAAAAAAAAAACATTTGTGTCCGGATAGAATTGAGGGACAGGTCAGAGTGTGTTAGGCAGGGCGAGTTGTAGGCATTTTAGGGAGAGAGTCTGCTGATTTTTAGGGTCAGTGTGTTCTACAAACTACAATCGATATTGCTGTGTGGGGTGGGGTTTGCAGTGACCGATCTACGATCTTAGCAATCCTTTTAGGGACAGAGTCTGCTGATTTTTAGGGTCAGACAGTGTGTTCTACAAACTACAATCGATATTGCTGTGTGGGGTGGGGTTTGCAGTGACCGATCTACGATCTTAGCAATCCTTTTAGGGACAGAGTCTGCTGATTTTTAGGGTCAGTGTGTTCTACAAACTACAATCGATATTGCTGTGTGGGGTGGGGTTTGCAGTGACCGATCTACGATCTTATCAATCCTTTTAGGGAGAGAGTCTGCTGATTTTTAGGGTCAGTGTGTTCTACAAACTACAATCGATATTGCTGTTTGGGGTGGGATAGGAGATAGGCAGGTGTCAGTGGTCCACATCCATTTTGCTGTGTGTGGGCTGCAGTGAACACAATCTTTTTGGGCTGCAGTAAACACAATCTTTTTTGGGGTGCAGTGAACACAATCTTTTTGGGGTACAGTGAACACAATCTTTTTGGGGTGCTGGCTGCTGATTAGGGACAGACAGGAAAAAAAAAACATTTGTGTCCGGATAGAATTGAGGGACAGGTCGGAGTGTGTTAGGCAGGGCGAGTTTTAGGCATTTTAGGGAGAGAGTCTGCTGATTTTTAGGGTCAGTGCATTCTACAAACTACAATCGATATTGCTGTGTGGGGGGGGGTTTGCAGTCACCCGATCTACGATCTTATCAATCCTTTTAGGGACAGAGTCTGCTGATTTTTAGGGTCAGACAGTGTGTTCTACAAACTACAATCGATATTGCTGTGTGGTGTGGGATAGAAGATAGGCAGGTGTCAGTGGTCCACATCCATTTTGCTGTGTGTGGGCTGCAGTGAACACAATCTTTTTGGGGTGCAGTGAACACAATCTTTTTGGGGTACAGTGAACACAATCTTTTTGGGGTGCAGTGAACAAAATCTTTTTGGGGTGCAGTGAACAAAATCTTTTTGGGGTGCAGTGAACAAAATCTTTTTGGGGTGCAGTGAACACAATCTTTTTTGCCCACTGAGGAGGAGGTAGAAAAGTATTTTTCTATCAGGCACTGTGTGCAGCATTTTTCCTTCAGCTGTGCTGTGCTGAGTGACTGATCATACACTGCTGTGTTCAGTTCACATGTGCTAATATTGAGTGGTTTCAGAAATCATACACTTTTTTTCTATTCCACTATTCAATATACAGCCTTGGGTTAAAAAAAATTAAATTGTGGCCTGCAGCAGAGCTGAATGATATTTGGGGTTTTTGGGGTTCATCTCATACTTCTGAAGATTTGAGGGTGCTGCCTGTTCCATACTCCTCCTACTCCTCATTCAGCCTTTTAGGGGTACAAACAATAGTAATTGGGGCCTAGTGTGGTTTTGTACGTGTGAGATACATACACTTTTTTGATCATATTTCCTATTCCGCTATTCAATAAAAACCTTTGGGGATCAATTAAATTGCGGGATAGTTTGTGTTGGTACGTGTGAGATCCACCTTTCCAAGTTTTTGGGGTTCATCTCATACTTCTGAAGATTTGAGGGTGCTGCCTGTTCCATACTCCTCCTACTCCTCATTCAGCCTTTTAGGGGTACAAACAATAGTAATTGGGGCCTAGTGTGGTTTTGTACGTGTGAGATCCACCTTTCCAAATTTTTGGGGTTCATCTCATACAGTACTTCTGAAGATTTGTTGTTTTAAGTTATTTCCCTATCCACATTTGTTTGCAGAGCACTTGCCATGCTCTTAACTACGTTTTGCTGCCATTTGCAGCACTCTAGCCCTTTCCATTGGTGTTTTAGAGCCATTTTAGTGCCTGAGAGTTCGGGTCCCCATTGACTTCAATGGGGTTCGGTGTCCGGGAAAAGTTCGGCAAAAGTCCGGGACACGGACCCGGACTTTTTTTTAAAGTTCGGCCGAACCCGCCGAACACGGACATCCAGGTGTCCGCTCAACTCTACTAGGGACTATTACTGCCTAAACTGGCATCAATACTAGGGGCTATTACTGCGTAATCTGGAACAATACTAGGGGCTATTACTGCATAAACTGGCACCAATGCTAGGGGTTATTACTGCATAAACTGACACCAATACTAGGGACTATTACTGCTTAAACTGGCACCAATACTAAGGGCTATTACTGTGTAAACTGGCACCAATACTAAGGGTTATTAATGCATAAACTGGCACCAATACTAGAGGTTATTACTGCATAAACTGGCGTCAATTCTAGGGGTTATTACTGCGTAATCTGGCAGAATACTAAGGGTTATTATTGCGTAAACTGACACCACTGCTAGGGGTTATTACTACATAAACTTGCGCCAATAGTAGGGGCTGTTACTGCGTATATTGGCACCAATACTAAGGGTTATTACTGCATAAACTGGCACCAATACTACAGGTTATTACTGCATAAACTGGCACCAATACTAGGGGATATTACTGCGTAACTGACACCAATACTAGGGGTTATTAATGCGTAAACTGGCACCACTGCTAGGGGTTATTACTGCATAAACTAGCACCAATACTAGGAGTTATTACTGCAGAAACTGGCACCAAAACTAGGAGTTATTAATGCAGAAACTGGCACCAATACTAGGGGCTTCTACTGCATAAACTAGCACCAATACTAGGGGCTAATCCTGCATAAACTGTTTGCTGAAGTTGCTTTAAACTATAAAGATAGCTTTTGAGAGTTTTCTCAACAACATTCCCCATATTTCTTAATAGAGGTTCTTCAAGGTTACACCGGTGATGTTTATTATTCTCACCTAATATTTGTATCTGAAGTCATTCCTTTCTTAAGAGCACATGTGATTTCAGTCTGACACATAATAAGCTGATTTTATTTGTATTTTTGCTTAAACCCATGTACGTTGCCAGGTAATCAAAGCCGAAAAACATTTTGATGAAACTGAATTTCTACCAATACACCTTTATTAGCAACTTCCCATCTGGTCACTGTATTAACACAGCTGGATGGGACAAGTATTATTGCGAGAGGGAATATATATATATATATATATATATATATATACAGTATCTCACAAAAGTCAGTACACCCCTCACATTTTTGTAAATATTTTATTCTATCTTTTCATGTGACAACACTGAAGAAATGACACTTTGCTACAATGTAAAGTAGTAAAGCTTGTAAAACAGTGTAAATTTACTGCCCCCTCAAAATAACTCAACACATAGCCATTAGGCTCCATTCACACCAGCGTGACTTGTCAGGCGACTTGTCAGCCTGACAAGTCGCGCTCCCTCGTGGTCCATTGACTGCTACAGGACCCGTTCTAATAGGAGCGACACAAGTCGCTCCAACTTAGAGAAAGGGTCCTGTACTACTTCGGGGCAACCTCGGAGCGACTTGCATAGAGTTCCATTATGTGAAGTCTGTGCAAGTCGCTCCAAAGTCGTGGTGCATGGGAATGCACAAGTCGCCCCCGAAGTACTACAGAGTCGTGCCGCCCCAGTATGAACCGAGCCTTAATGTCTAAACTGCTGGCAACAAAGTGAGTACACCCCTAAGTGAATATTTTAAAAATTGGGCCCAAAGTGTCAATATTTTGTGTGGCCACCATTATTTTCCAGCACTGTCTTAACCCTCTTGGGCATGGAGTTCACCAGAGCTTCACAGGTTGTCCCTGCAGTCCTCTTCCACTACTCCATGATGACATCACAGAGTTGGTGGATGTTAAAGACCTTGCGCTCCTCCATGTTCTGTTTGAGGATGCCCCACAGATGCTCAATAGGGTTTAGGTCTGGAGACATGCTTTGCCAGTCCATCACCTTTACCTTCAACTTCTTTAGCAAGGCAGTGGTCATCTTGGAGGTGTGTTTGAGGTTGTTATCATGTTGGAATACTGCACAGCAGCCCAGTCCCTGAAGGGAGGGGAATATGCTCTGCTTCAGTATGTCACAGTACATGTTGGCATTCATGGTTCCCTCAATGAACTGTAGCTCCCCAGTGCCGGCAGCACTTATGCAGCCCCAAACCATGACACTCTCACCGCCATGCTTGTCTGTAGGCAAGACACACTTGTCTTAGTACTCCTCACCTGGTTGCCGCCACACACGCTTGACACCATCTGAAAAAAATAAGTTTATCTTGGTCTAATCAGACCACAGGACATGGTTCCAGTAATCCATGTCCTTAGTCTGCTTGTTTTCAGCAAACTGTTTGCGGGCTTTCTTGTGCATTATCTTTGGAAGAGGTTTCTTTCTGGGATGACAGCCATGCAGACCAATTTGATGCAGTGTGCAACATATGGTCTTAGCACTAACAAGCTGACAAGCACTGACAAGCTGACCCCCCACCCCTTTCAACCTCTGCAGCAATGCTGGCAGCACTCATACGTCTATTTACCAAGGAAAACATCTGGATATGACGCTGAGCACATGCACTTAACTTCTTTGCTTGACCATGGCTAGGCCTGTTCTAAGTGGAACCTGTCCTGTTAAACCACTGTATGGTCTTGGCAACCATGCTGCAGCTCAGTTTCAGGGTCTTGGCAATCTTCTTATAGCCTAGGAAATCTTTATGTAGAGCAACAATTCTTTTTTTCAGATCCTCAGAGAGTTCATTGCCATGAGGTGCCATGTTAAGGGGGTGATGTCTCCTTAATTGTCTGTATTTTAAAGATGAACAATAGGTTCATTTAAACTATAAGTTTTAAAAGATACATCATTATGTGTGAGAAGATATTAGCCATAATTATGTCATTATATTATGTAAGGCATATACATATATATATATATTTAGAAATTGTTTGTCTACCACATGTTGGGTTTATATTCTTGGTAAATGACAAATTTTACTTAGACTTTAGAGTGAATACTAATTACTTCATTTTAAGGCATGTGGTAGGAGTGTTTATATAAGAATTGCTTTGGACTAGGCTAAATGATATAAATTCTACAAACCAGACAAAATGTCTGACAGTAATGGCAGAATTCAAATAATGAATGGCTTTTCACTAGCCAAGAGGTCAAAGGGTTATTTTTGAATAGCGGGCCTTTGTCTGTTGGGACGTATGTTAAACACAAAATTTAATGAACAGTACAATACTGCCTCCTATGGAGATAATACCAAATGCAGTCTTGGGATAATTTAGATATTTCCAATATAAATATATATATTGTATTAAAAATATAATTATTGATATGGCATTACTTGCCAAGGTGAATGATAGAGATACAGATGGACATTTATGTATGTACTAAGAGTATGGACAGGTTTTTATGCTGTGTTTTATGATTAATCTTGAACATAGAGAAATCATCATTTAACTTTATTGAGTTATTAAAAGAGGTGTGACTCTGACCTCACCAGTTAAGGTATAGAATATCCCAACCAATGGGAATAATGTTTCATCCCTCTGGGTTTAACTTATGGTACATTTTATAGCCCTTTGTTCATAACATATAAAAGAGAGAACCCAGATATGAGAGACACACATTACATACTGACAACACCCATTACACTTGCAACATACACATTACTACACATCCATACATAGACTCATTTAGACATACTCCATCTTGCTCCATCATTCATCTGAAACTTTGAGGGACGCCAAACGAAACTCCTCCCTCACTGGCATCCATTTTAGGACTCTAGTAACGACCATTTGAAGCTAGCAGACATCTTAAGTGTGGTAAATATGCCTTGCTATGCCTTGCTATGTTATTTGATATTATTCAATATTGTTTACTTCTTTGTATGTTTTATATTGCATATTTAAGGGTAATAAGATTACAATCCCAGCCGCAGGCAATTGTGGTCTGTTTATATAGAATACTTATGGTTTATGCTATACCTGGAGAAATGGTAATCTTGCTTTCGTTTTGCTTTCGTTTTGCTTTCACTTTGTTTCAGTTTCACTTTCATTATTGAGCTAAACATCACATTGCATTGATTGTTTGAAGTTAGTGTGTTATGTAGAGTTATCTTTTTGTGTCACTTCTTGTTTGATCATTTATAGTGAATACATGTCTTGAGAATAAATATTTTATATATATTCCATACTGTAGACTGTACTCACTAAGATTGGTATATGCTTTTAAAAAGAAATTAATCAATAAAAAGAATTCGCTACATATTGATTTGTGGAAATAAGTGGAGATTCTCCTTCTTCACAGATCTTTGTTTATTGACACAAATAGAAACTGTTATATTCAGAGCAGTATAAATATTCTGACATAATGAAGTACGAGCGCAAGATATTATTATTAAATATTCTAACATTGAATTTGCAGTGACCAGTATGAGAGAGTGAGAGCAATAACACCAAATTTACCACGCCTGCTCCCCATTCACAACTGAGACCTTGTAACACTAACGAGTCACATGACACCGGGGAGGGAAAATGGCTAATTGGGACCAATTTGGACATTGTCACTTAGGGGTGTACTCACTTTTGTTGCCAGCGGTTTAGACATTAATGGCTGTGTGTTGAGTTATTTTGAGGGGACAGCAAATTTACACTTTTATACAAGCTGTACACTCACTACTTTACATTGTAGCAAAGTGTAATTTCTTCAGTTTTGTCACATGAAAAGATATAGTAAAATATTTACGAAAATGTGAGGGATGTACTCACGTTTGTGAGATTATATATATATATATATATATATATCATACTCACATACTGACTGACCACTTTATTAGGTACATCTTGTTAGTACCGATTTGGACCCCCTTTTGCCTTCAAAACTGCCTTATTTCATCATGGCATAGAATCAACAAGGTGTTGGAAACATTCCTCACAGATTTTGGTCCATTTTCACATGATAGCATCACGCAGTTGCTGCAGATTTGTTGGCTGCACATCCATGATGCTAACCTCCCGTTCCACCACATCCCAAAGGTGCTCTAATGGATTGAGATCTGGTGAGTGTGGAGGCCATTGGACTACAGTGTCCTCATTGTCATGTTCAAGAAACCAGCGGTGAGATGATTTGAGCTCTGTGACATGGTGCATTATCCTGCTTGAAGGAGCCATCAGAAGATAGTAGTCATAAAGGGTTAGGGTCAGCCCCATATATGGACAGATAAGCAGTGTGGGGCTCTGAGAAGAACTGTGTTGGAGGATTTAGGGCAGTTTCAGGGCTGCTGGGCGTTGCCAGGGCCATGTGTCGGCCTGCCCTGTGTGGGGGTGTGCTTGGGCACCCCATTATTGAGAGTTTCATCTCCCTTTCTGATTGCCACTGATGTCACCTATAGCTTATTCTTTTTTGCAACTTCTAGAGTGACTAAGGTTAGAGATTACAGTGGGAACGTTAAAAGGGTGTATAGCTATTTTAGGGGTCATTGGACACCCCAATATCTGCAGGCTGCTTCTGATTGTAGGAGGCCCCCTGATTGCAAGTATCAGATGCCCCCTGTCTGATTAAAGCAATTTGGAAATTGATTGTTCTGTTGTTGTCTGATCATCCATTGCAAATTTTAATGGGACTGTGTGCTGTTAGATGTCAAGGAGTCTCGTAATAATCTTAGGGGTCTGTGGGTACCCCAATACCCGCAGGCTGCTTCTGATTGGTAGTATGCCCCCTGATTGCAATAAGAAGATTCTACACCTACCTGAGCAAAGATGGCAACTTGGAAAATGTGTTGTGTTATGGGGGGTGTGTAGCAATTGTCTGGATTTCTAGACACCCCAGTATCTATAGGCTGCTTCTGGCTGGCAGACTGCCCCAATGCTATCCTTCTGTGACCATACATAGCAACTTCTGTGGTTGCTATGCTGTAGAGGTGGATGAAGAATGGGGGAAAGGGGTGGTCAGACACCACTCCGATAGCAGTCTGCCAGTGACACCCATTCATGATGGACTCAGGGTTTGGGTGTAACTTGGTAGCAGAGAGGATTTCCTGTTGGTTGTTGTAGTGCTTGTGTTCCGATCAGTGTAAAGTGCTGTCAGCATGTGCTGCATTGTGACACCCCATTTAGTTGTAATGATTGGGGGGTGAAGGGTGATATTTTAGGGGATCTGTGATGAGCAGAGCGTATAGGGGGAAATTTGGGGGAGGTGGGACCTATAGTGATCAAAGAGTGCTTTGGGTGAGGTGGGGAGACTAATCAGTGGGTGGCAAAAGTGGCTGGCTGGGGATTCTGCATGTAGGCATAAAAAAGGCACACTGATTGCTCAGGAGAGGCCACAGTCAGTGCAGCCTAATTTTCTCTAAATTGTGTTCAGATTTTTAATACTGTATGCTATGGATCACTCTGGAAATTAATTAATTTTTTTTGGTGCATTTTGGACATTGTTGCACTTTGTTTAGCAACTTAACACTCTCTGTGGTGAAGAATTTTCTGCTATTCTTGGCTAATCTGGGGTCCTTTTTGATTGAACTCTAATACTCCTCCTCTCAGCTTACACAGGGTTCCATGCTACAGGTATGGCCTCCCTATATTTTGTCTTTGCGTGGTTGGTTTGGATTATCCCACTAATTCGATAGATGGGGCACTATTCCTCCTTCTAATACCAATAGTGGGGCACTATTCCCCCCACTAATACCAATGATGGGGCACTATTCCTCCCACTAATACCAATGATGGGGCACTATTCCTCCCACTAATACCAATGATGGGGCACTATTCCTCCCACTAATACCAATGATGGGGCACTATTCGTCTAATACCAATGGTAAGGCACTATTCCTCCCAATAATACCAATGATGTGGCACTATTCCTCCCACTAACACCAATGATAGGGCACTATTCTCCTAACTAATTCCATTGATGGGGCACTATTCCTCCTTCTAATACCAATAGTGGGGCACTATTCCCCCCACTAATATTAATGCTGGGGCACTATTCCTCCCACTAATACCAATGATGGGGCACTATTCCTCCCACTAATACCAATGATGGGGCACTATTCCTCCTTCTAATAACAATGGTGAGGCACTATTCCCCCACCAATACCAATGATGGGGCACTACTTCTCCCACTAATATTAATGATAGGGCACTATTCCCCACACTAATATCAATGATGGGCCACTATTCCTACCACTAAAACCAATGATGGGGCACTATTTCTCCTTCTATTGACTACAGGCACTATGACATGTTTTTACTCCCACTGATGATGGGGCACTTTCTACTTACTCTGGCCACTCCGGCCCACCCAAAGTCGGAAAGACAGTAAACCAACCCTTTGGAAAGTTTGAAGACCTCTGATGTAAGTGATACTTTATTTGTCCATAAACATGTTACATTTTTACCAATCCCATCCCAGTGCCCTCGGTATCATGTTTCTCAAGCACAGAAAAGTGTTGCTCTTCAGCAGATGCGAGGGGTGCCATTAATTATGCATGGCACCTCATACATTGGCAATCATGTGAGTCTTCACATGCCAAACTACATGATACCACAGCCCCATGCAGTTTGTTGTGGTACAATTTTAAAAAACTGTCAGGAACATTTTTCCCTGTCTTTCTTGTAGGTATGGCAGCCCATTGAAATAAATAGGCTGCCCTACAGGTGACACACAGGAATGCATAAAAAACACACATAACTGCACACACTAGGCTGCACTGTATTGGTGTAACCTGGCCTGAAAGTAAAAGCCGGCCATAGAAGGTTTGTATCTTGGCCATTTCAGCAGGGTCGGCCAAGATTCAAATCATTTATGGGCAGGCTAATTGTACCCAACTTGATCTATTGATCAACTTGGTTACAACCAGCATGTCGGAATTTTTGGCATGTGGCTATTTCCAACAGCTATAGCAGCTAGCAATAATCACTGTGTTCTAAAGTCAGGGGTGGCTTACCATGCCCCCTCCACCACACCACACCGGGAGAACACAATGACTCTGCCATTGCAGGAGGAAAGAAAATCACATAATCTATGGTCTGCCTTAGCAATGCCTGATATACTCTGTATGCTTTTATCTTGATTGGATAAAGTGGAGGATCTATCTGGATCATTGAGGCTAATGGATCCAAACTGAAAGCTGATAGGTGCTTACATTCCCTGGAAAGTGCTCTAAAGGCCATATTTTCCCCCAACTAAAATAAGTTCATCAAGTAATAAAGAAGAAAACAAAGTGCATTTGATATTTTTATTTTTTATCAGACATTTAGTATTTAGCTAAATGATATTCTGCATCAAATGACTTCCAATTCATGTTTTAACATTGTCCAGAAAGTTTACAAGATGCCGCATTCAGCAGACTCTGGAGTGCACCTTTGCCTGCTGTCTTGGCTACATTCTTCAGCGTACTCAGGATACCTCTTTTTTCTTCCTCTGTCATTTCCCCATCATCCTCATCAGCATTTCTCCTGAGAGAAGACACAGTTATCGTTACATAAGACATCATCATTGATTATTACACAAAAACTGTATTTCACTGGGACCATAATTTTGTATTTTGTAAGACGCATTGACTAATATTTTATGACCACATTAAAATGCTAAAGAATAACACACAGCGGGATGCCACAAAGTTGAATTCCTTATTGAATACCCAGCGGAAGCATTCTGATGTGTTCCATGCTATGGCACAGAGCTTTCTCATCAGTAAGTGGACACAGCTAAAGCTGCCCATATACCAGTAGAATTTTGTGCATGTGGAAATTCTGAAGAATCATTCTCCAGAGCATTAGATCTTTCCATCGTTGTATCAACTGATTTTTTTTGAAAGCCCTTCAAATTTCCTCCAGACCTTCTATTTGGATGGAACCCCAGATACAATCGAAAAAGGTTTCTTTTGTTCTTTAGAACATGCTCATTACAATTACAATATGTCCAGCTTTTCCCAAACGGAAATCATATTTATGGTTAGAATTTCAGTCATTCGGCCAAAGCTGTTCATGCAGTTCCTTCAAACTTTCCTCATCATTATAGTCAAGAATAGGGATGGGCAGAACACCACCCTGTTTGGTTCACAGCAGAACTCCCGAACAGGAGAGGAGGACGATTTGAGTGTTCTTATGGTGCAGGGAATCACCGAATGAAAAAAAATTATATCTGAATGATGCCTGCAGCTGCACCCATCATCCAGATATCGCCATTCAAACCCCAGGATGTAATATGATGTACTGTGGTATGGAAGTGGTTAAAATGCCTGTAAAGGGGCACATCTGTAGCATGCATAAAACATGCTACAGCAAAAATGTCATTTCTAAAGAGAAAAAAAAGAGTCAAATTGCACTTAAAATGACTAACGGCCCAACCCTTGTTAGGAATAGACATGTGCAGAACGGAAAAATATCTTTAGTTTCAGATAGATTTGTTATGTTACTCATTTTGTTTTGTTGATTTGTTTTGGAATTTGTTTAGTTTAGTTTCATTTGGTTTAATAATTTTCTAATGAATTCCACATTTTCTGAACGACTCAATTTGGGATCAGTCAAAAAACTATTGAATTCTGTAGGAAGAATAGCTGGTTATTAAGGAGCTTTTTACACTTTTTGGTGAATGGGTAGGGGTACTATGTGCCCCATACGCAGTCACTTGGGGGGGATGGGATCTGGGAGGCCCTCTTGTTAAAAGGGGCTTCCATATTCTGATGAGCCCCCCACACACAGACCCCCACAACCACAGCCCAGGGTTGTGGGGAAGAGGCACTTTTCCCTATCAACATAGGGAGAAGGAGATTTGGGGGTGAACTGAGGATGGATCTACATTGTGGAGCATTGTTTTATATTTTTGGATAAAAGAACTGTCAAAAACCTGTGTACTGTCTTTATTAAATTTTTACACATTATTGATGAATAGGTAGGGGTACTATAAACCCCATACTCATTCACATAGGGGGCAGGATTTCAGAGCTCCCTTTGTTAAAGGGGGCTTTCAGGTTCTGATAAGTCCTCCACCCACAGATCCCCCCAACTACATCCCAGGGTTGTGTGGAAGTTGCCCTTGTCCCCATCAAAGCACCCACCTATGTTGAGGGCATGTAACCTGGTATTGTTCAGGAGGGGGGCTGTCCACTCTTTCCCCCTTTTCCTGACCTGCCGGGCTGCATGCTCGGATAAGGATCTGGTATGAATTTTGGGGGGACACCATGCAGTTTTTTTTAATATTTTGGCACAGGGGTTCCCCTTAGAATCCATACCAGACCAGAAGGGCCTGGTATGGAATGTAGGGAACCCATGCCGTTTTTTTTTTTTCTGACTTTTTTATTGCCGGCATTCTTTTTTTCACATTTCAGCTCTCAGCAGGGGAAGTCCGATGACAGCTGAAGAGTCATCGGTTGTCAAGGACGTGGCGGCCGGCTTCCCAGCCCACTTTTTAACAACCAGCTATTCTTCACACAGAATTAAAATCAGTCCATAATTTTTTGACCTATCCAAATTTGACTTGTTCTGAAAATTTTGAATTTGTTAGAAAAATAAACAAAATGCACTCTTAAACCTGGAACCTCCAGGCTTTTCCAAAATCCAATTCAAATTACCTTGTAATTTGTTCATGTTTTTACAGCAGCCAAACAATTGCTAAAGCCTAGAAAATTGCCATTATTTCTTTGGCCAAGTCCAGGGTTCAATAAAACAGGAGGTTCACCTGCGCCAATGGGTAATTAGTGATAAATAGATTATATAAATAGGTGCACTATATGTAATTCTGTGAAAATTTGTATATAAATATTATAAATAATATAAATAATGTAAGATGCAGCTGCAATAAACTCCTGCCTGTCAATGGACGGGTAAAGTGTATACAAAGAAAAGAGGAATAACCTCCCACGTTTAATGCGCTTGCAATGATCTTTAAATATATTAAATATGTGTATATGATACCACCTCAAGGGTTGTACAAACAACCAACTGAGTGCAATTATACCAAAGTATTACAACCAGCCAATAAAAGTGCAGATAAAATAAAGATTGAATAATTAATTTCAGAATCTGAAGACGTCGCACATTGATGACGAAACGCGTCATTTTGGAACACATGCAGGGGGCACGTGACCGGTAGTCGGATAGATGGAGTGGAACGCACGCAGAAGCCGGCGTTCCCCGTTCCATTTTCTCACTGACTCTAGTGATTATAAGTCCGTGCCTGCCTCCTTATTATTAATCCGTTTTTATCATATGTTTTATACTAGTTCTGACTAGTTTTTGAATCTGTCTCTTATGCATGTGCAGTGTTTTTACATGACAGATTAATTTTTTTTGAATGCAATAAAATTTTAAACGGATCTCACTATGAGGCTCCCTATATATTTTGTCTAATTGACCATTGGCCGTGCACTAAAGGGGACCCTGTGCCCAGGAGCAGCATGAGGACCAGCTATATTGCTTCAAGACCTGGAAAGAGGAATTCCACCTGTTACAAGCCTGTATGATCCCCCTACCGTAGAGCGGATCCAACATATCTGGTGAGCCTTCTGACAAACCCCCTTGAGCACCGTGGCGACCCCTTAGGAACATTCTTATCACCGACTTCCCTCTCGTTTTGGTTGGATTTTTAACATTTGGGAATTTTGGACTTACCTTCATTTCTATATGTATGGTCTACACCCCATATAGATTAACCAATTGTGGACATTATTTAAATATTTGTTATTCCAATTTTTATTTTATCTACACCTTTATTGGCTGGTTGTAATACTTTGGTATAATTGCACTCAGTTGGTTGTTTGTACAACCCTTGAGGTGGTATCATATACACATATTTAATATATTTAAAGATCATTGCAAGCCCATTAAACGTGGGAGGTTATTCCTCTTTTCTTTGTATACAAGTCCAGGGTTCACTTAATCATTCTGCATGAAAAAACAGAAGCTAGGCTGACTGATACAACAAACAAATATATGTCATATCCCTGTGTCTTATACAATCTTCCAGTGGGATTTAGACTGTTTTTTTTGGACCTCTGAATGGTGGTGTATACTTGGGATACACTTGTCCTGTTCTGCATCTCACCTTCCTTCCTCCCCCGCCTCCCTCCCTCACTTTCCTTTTCTCCTTTCCCCTGTTTTGTTACACCTTCTCTGCAATACCCCTCACCTACCTTGCCCATTTAATGATGTCAAGCATCTCTCAGGACATTCCAAGTTCATCTTATACATCAGTGACTCCACTCTCCCCTTGAGCATTCCAAGGATTATTTGTCTCCATCTGAACTATTGTATGGTACCCATTATATCTAAATGTATGGATTCTAATATCACAGCTAAAAAAATGCCTCTGTTTCCAATCCCCCAGTGGCACAAATCCAATAGAACACTGTGCAGCACAGAGCCTAAAAACTAAGTGCACCCTTCCCCAGCACACTCAGCCCCAATTCTGACTCTCCTTATGACTCCCAGGAATCCCTCCAAACATCTGCCCTAACCCACCAGTCTTGGCACCCACATTCCCCCTTGGGCTGATGCTGGCCAATACACCCTCTGTACACAGTATAGCAATGGAGATCTCTCCACCCCTGGGATTGTAGGTCAGACTGATCTTGGACTCTCCTTTGTCACCCTTTATACTCCAGAACAACATATTTTCAAACTTGTGCATACAGATGAAGGAAAACTTCATGCAAGCCACTCTGGGGGTGGGGGCATCTAGTCAAAATTGTCTATTGGTTTAGTTGGAACAGGGAAGGATGTTTTCTACATTTAAAATGTATCCTGTATTAAATCCCAATGAAGGGGAATGATGTTGTACCCGAAACACGCTGGCCATTCTTAAATGACCTAATTACCTAAAATTGAAATTGTCTTGGACTTTTTTTATCCAGGTTTGGTCTTACACTCATTTCTGTATTGGTAGGATTAGAAACTCTGTCTTGTTTGTATTGTTGTCTCAACAAAAAGATTCCCCCCTCGCTCACTTTCCCAGTTATATATAAATATGTTTTTAAAATCAAAGTAATTGATGAGATGGCCACAAGACCTGTAATGTGCGGCAGAGCTGTACAAATCCCAGAACTGAATAAACAGACATAAAAATTATTTGGTACAACAATCCTCATATACAGTATGTATTTCACCTATATGTTTGATTGCCCAAAGTTAGGCTTTAAAAGTCGATACTTCTATTTAAAAAAGTCTTATACATACTTACTCTTCCTGACAGAAAGATAAGGAGATGGTCCCAAGAAAGAAAAAGAGTAACAGGGATTTCTTCATGGTGAACATCTTTGGGCTCTGTGGATAATTTGGATTCATGAAAAGAAAAAGAAGACAAAATTGAAAAGATGACTCAAAAATAACAGGAGTTCCCTAAACATAAAATGGTTGTTCCAATACAATAAAAGGTCCAATATTTGTTTGCTCTAAGCTATCAGAAAAGTTCCCGTACACCCAACACCCATTATGGGAACGTTGAGTGCTTTTTATTGACATGGATTTGCTTGATGCTTTCACGACCTTACTAGATCTGGTTACCCATGGATAAAATGATGATTAAGGGTCCTCCATCTACCTTCCTCAATCCTACAAAAGGAAGAGTATAGCAGATTCTTAGATGCCATTGGAGCTCACAAGAACCGAAGTTCCGTTCTCCATTATTTATGGTTTCCAGGGCTTTCTATCTTAAATGGGATGCCTTTTGCCTCACCTGGGTTACGCACTCTAGTCTTCACTCAATCAGAACTAAAGGATGTTAGAATGAAAATCAATTCATAGCTATCTGATTTACTAACTGGACCAATGGTTTCTAGAGGGGGTTTCTTGTATGAATGAGAAGAGTCTCCAGATAACGATTCCTGTGAATTGAATTTGTTTCAAGTTTAAAGAGAAGGAAAATGAGACTATTGAGATTATTAAGAATATAATTTATAAATGCAAATTTTCTACTGTACTTTTAATTTGGGCAAAATATTTAGGAATTAGAGTTTAATAAAAGTTTCACCAAAATTGTAATAAGCAAAAAATAACCATTCAGGGCACAAGAATAAAACTTTGTCTGATCTGATTGATAGTGTTTTTAATAAGCTTACAATTAGGATTGATAGCTGGTTTAATTCTAGGTTAGACAATGTTAGTATTTTCTGTTTCGAATTTTGTGAATAAATTAGAATTTTTACATTCATTGTGCAAAATAAACTATTATTAGAAAAAATTATATGAGGAACCTTTCTATCATTTAGAATCAAACATAGAATTCAAACTGAAAACTAAAAACTGAATATCAAGGTTTCTTTCCTTATAAATAAATCTAATAGGATTAAAAATATATTAACGATATTCCAGTTTATGCTTACCGGGTAGTTCAGTTGGTGCTGAGAATGTAGACAGCTGGAAGACTTGAGTGACGGTCTACATTGTGAAGAAAGGGGTTGGCTTATATAATAGAAGAAAAACAATTTGAGTACACAGAAATTTAAATAAAGTTTAATGTTAAAGTCACATCTTTCTTAGGAACACATAACTGATACCACATGTATTTAGTAAAATATTTGCCTTCTAGCCTCCAGGTGGGACAAATATCAGCACCCTGTGAGAAAACCAAGTGTCTCCTGGTCTGCTTTTTAGACAGTTTTAATCTAAAATCATTTTAAGTGTAATTTTAGCCCAAATTTGTATTTTGTTTTATAGAGCATTGTGGGTTATTATTGCTCCAGTCTAAATGTTCATTCGGTTTCTCTTAAAATAGAGTGAACATGCCATCCAGTGAGAGATCCTGCTTTCAGGAGGATGTCTTTGGATAAAAAAGTGGCCCTAGTTCTGTCCCCAGCAGAGGCGATGCTCAGGACACCATTCAGACTTCTGTCAGCCTCAACTGATATCACTCAAAACAAATATTCCAGCACCTCCAACCCCAGTGAATCCATGGTATGTATGTGAGCCACTCAGGCTGCTAGGAAGTCTAGTCCTGTGCCTGCTGCTGTGAGTGCTGGCTGGGAAGAAGCCCACCCATGCTCCAGACAATGAGAGATAGGAGCAGAAAAGAATTAGAAGGGCTTTCTAAACTATACTTTACTTAGTCAGGTAGACTTGCCACATTCAAAATGCTTAAACTACCACAACTATTATATATTTTTTGATCCATGCCTATCCCTTTGCCCCTATCCTTTTTTGCATCCCTACATTCTACCTTAGGTAAGTTTGTGTGGCAAAAAAACAAAACCTAGGTGTTCTAGGGTCAACCTGACCAAACAAAGATTGACAATAAAACACTCATTAGATGGATGTGATAAAAAGGCTCATTTGTGGAAGGAAGCGTCCTGATGCAAGAAATGAATAGCATGCCACTCCAGGTAGACATATACAGTGGTCTTTGTCTACCTGGAGTGGCGTGCTATCTATCTCTTCTATCTGGATGCTTCCTTCCACAGATGAGCCTTTTTATCACATTCCTCTAGTGAGTGATTTATTGTCATCCTTGCTACCTCATGTTTAATAAATGCTACACTTAGAGGCGCTTTTCTGTCTCCTTATACACTAGCTTCAGAGTTGACTTTAACTCTTGAGAAGAGCACCAGCCCTAAGTTCAAAAGCATTTAACTTCTAATTTGTGCCAGGCCCTATTTACTGACCTTCTTACAACATGTTATTGGACATTGGACTTTTTATGGACCCTTTTTATTAGATTTGTTTTTTGTTTTGTTTTTTAAATGGACTCTTTAGACTAGCCTTTCTATAGGCCTTATAGGAGTTAGCCTTGAGCGCTTGTCATATATATTCAAAGTAAAAACTAACAACCTGATTTACCCCCCAACTATAGTTGCAACAGTAAAGGCCTTTACTTACTTTCTCTTGAATGCTTCTAAAGGGGACACGCCACGAAAAATGCCAATACCTATTTCCATCTTCTCCCTACTTATTCCTAATTAACCACATGCTCATGGCAAAGCTTGGGTATAAAGCAGATTTTGGATCTCTATTCGGGCAACCTTCTCAAATCATTTACATCCCATCTTTATTCCTATGGCAGACTATTTTAAATACACACAGATAACATATTGCATTATGCGCAACCTTCACCTTCACCTCTATATGCACGAAAAGGTATGGAAGTTTTTAAACTCCGACAAGTATGGTACCAAGGGTATAATTCTTTTTTACATCTTACTTCAGGCCAAATCTACCTTTATCAAATTGTCACCAATGGTAAAATGGGAAAGAGATATAGGACGTTCATTTACCTATTCTCAATGGTCAGCTGCATTATCCTTTAGCTACAAAGCAACCCGATCTTCTAATCTTTGGGAACTTCTCTTCAAATTTAGTCTCCGCTGGTACATCACCCCCACCCAGATTCACGTATTCACTCCATCAGTACCACTTAATTAACTGCGGGCTTGGGATGAGATTTCAGCCTTCAAGTTAGAAGTCTTTTCGCTTCTCAGCAGCGTTACCAAAATACATTTTGACCCATTCCCTGAATTTGTCTTACTAAGCATAGGCATAGACAATATCCCTCACCAACTGCGATGTGTAACTTTACATACACTATTAGCAGCTAGGCTAGCCATTACACGCCACTGGAAAACAGAGGATTCCATCCTGCTAGATGAGTTAGTATTCTCCATGCATACACATTGCTTCTATAAACGCATGCTTGTAGCATCAGAAGGTTTCCTCTCCTCCACTATTAAATACTGGACACACTGCCTCGAATAGTATCAACGTAATTTCTGATATGTCACATGCATTATGATAAAATGTATTTGGTCTCTATGCAAGCTGTGTATGTTCTGTATTGCATTGTTCTCTCACTGTAATGTACTCTCATGGCAACCATGTTTCACTTCTGTGATATTCTTTTCTGTTTAAAAACTCAATAAAAATCTATTGAAAGAAGGTCACAGGAATCACACATCAGAGCAAGACCTGCTGGGTGCAGACAAGTCGCAGTCTCAGCCTAGACCCCTGCCAGGCCATGCCCCAACAAGTTTCACTCTGCCCACTGAAGCTTTCCAGTGGGTGGAGTGAAAAGTGTTGGGGGCATGGCTTGGCAGGGGTCCAGGCCACCCCCAACCCCAGGCAGGCCAGCCCAGCAGGAGTAATGGCATAGAATTACTACAGCTGCATGGCCTCCCATCCCACTGCTTCAGTCAATGTGGACTGGTATGACTAAATCCCACAGTACTCTATCTATTTTCCTACCATTAGATAGAGACAAAAGAGGGTGCAACCTGGGTGTAGCACATTTACATATTTATTTTGGAGACGGACAACTTGATTACCTGTAAAACTGAGGGGGCGCCAAAATAAGTACACCATATACAGTAATGACAAGTGCACAGAATATAGGCAACTCACATGGGTGGAAAGAAATGGTGCTTATAGACAAAGTACAGTTCTGTGTAACCTCTCATCATAGCTAGCAGCTAAGTCCATTGCAGCCCCAACACTTAGACATAGCATAATGCCTTGGTTCCTGTGCTGTCAGTTCAAACCATTGCATTGCTCTAATGTGAGTAAGTAGTGCAATATGCTGGGAAGACACACATCAGCACTGTGTCTCCCACTGTGACTTGCAAATTTGCCCTAGCTCTCAGTTGAGAGTAAGTTATTAACCACCTCCCACCTGGCCACTGTATATAAATGAACAGCCAGTTACCTACTTGATCCGATAGAGCATACCCTTACATTCTCCCTTTATGGGCACCAATGCGTAGCCTCCAGGCTGCACATAGCAGATCACTGATCAGGGTAACTGGCCACTGTAATTGGCCCTGATACCATGTGATCATTGTGACATCACAACAATCACATGAACAGTAGTAAACAGTGGCTGCTTATTCATGATGCCATTGCTTACTACTGTGACTTTGCGATTGGTCAAGGGGATCACATGGTACAGGGTCAGTCACAATGGCCCTCCAACGTGATAGCTGTGGCCAATCACAGCAATCATAATAGTAAACACTGGCATCATGAATAATGCCAAACACACATAGAGAAATGACCAGAGGTGATCATGTACAATGGCTGTCTGCTCTGATATCACTGTATGACATTGTCTCTGATCACTGCCACAGCAATACAATGTCAGCAAATAAGTGCTGCCAGTCAATATCCCTATTTACCACTGCAGAAGTCAGTGTCCCTTATCACTGCTTCACTAGTCTCAGTGTCCCTGATCACTGCCACACCAGTCTCAGTGTCCCAAAAAACTGCCACACCAGTCACAATGTCCCCGATGACCACCATATCAGAGACAGTGTCACTGATCACTGCCATACCAGTCAAAGTATCACTAAAAGGACTTGATCACATGTGTGATGCTTTCTGAGTAAGGATCTGTGTTTGGATTGTTCTTTAGAGAGCATTTAACAGCCAATGAAGTGCTGTTGTATGGCCTCCTTACCGCATGCTTTAACTCATTGGCCACTGCACCAGCACACCATTTACTTAAATAGGATATGATCGGCAGGCATATAAGGGGTATAATTACTGCCACAGCTGTGAATCAAAGCATCACAGCCACAACATGTGTACACCCCCGGCCACTGCCTCTGCAGGTAAAGGGGGTTGCAGTTTAGAGACCGTAAAACCACAATATTTTACCTTCAAATCTTATGTGTAAATGAGCCCTGGAAATAGTGCAGCAAGTCAAAGTTCTCTTATCATCACCACACCAGCTACAGTGTTGGCAGACCAGCCTAGGTAGAATCTGTGTTCTTGATTGCCACAACCCCAGACCAGTGGAGCAAGTAACAGTTTTCCTGATAACTGCCATACCAGTCCCAGTGTTACCAGACCAGTGTATGTCAGCAGCCATGTTCTTTACCATTGCCAGACCAGTTACAGTTTCACTACATCAGTGTAAGCCAGTAACAGTGTCCCTGATTGTTGTCACATCAGCCCTAGTGTCCACAGAATAGTGTAAGTAATCAGAAGTGTTCCTGAATTCTGCTGTACTAGTCCCCAGTGTCACCAGACCAGTTTAAGCCAGCAATTGTGTTCCCGATTGCCACTTCACAAGTTTCACTGACACCAGACCAGTGCAACCAGCAACAGTGTTCCTTACTGTATAAACACCATACCTGTGCAGTGTTGCCTCTGCCTACCATTTGTACTGACCCTTGCCTGTCTATTGACCAAATTTCTGCCCGCTGCCTGGACTGATCCCTTGTCTGTTCGCTGACCATTTCTCTGACTGCCACCTGAACTGATTCATCTGCACGTCTGACTGACTATGTACCTGCGAGACCCCAGACACAGCCCTCCACTCTGGACAGCTGCACCCCTGGAACCACAGGAACGTTATTATATTTCCTTCTTTTAGTCTCCTGTACTTCCTGACCAGTGAAGATGGCATTCCCGGAAGGCAGCCACGTATCATTAGGCTAGGCTTGCCTGGCTTAAAGGAACTAGGACTGCTATAGGTGATGCTAGCCTAAGCTACAGTATATTTCCTGACCAGACATATAAAGGCAACCATTACAGGAGATTGCTTTTTTTTATACAATTGGTTGATTTGAGTGAAACACAAGACACAATGTCAGTCCAAAAAGGATGTGAGGGGAAAGTGTCTGTAAGAGTGGTGAAGACAGGATGCTTCAAGAACCACCTCACAGGTCACTAGTCCCGACAAAAAGATAGATCAAATGTAGGTTCCAACAGATGCACTATACAGACTGAGTTGTGATGAAAAATTTAACTCTTTTTATTGAAGCACTTATGCCTGGTGGACAAACAGAACATGCATGTACACAATACACTTAAAAATATAAAACCATGTACAAACAGTGGACAGTATCACTAGACAGACCCATTCAATATATCATAGATGGAAAATGCACATTCTAATGGTAAATAACAAAATAAAGGCTTCCTCCAATGGACTAACTGCAGATTTCCTGCCGTGTTCCTGACCAGGAACTGGTTGAAGAGAGACTGGTGTGTGGTGACCCAAGTGTGTAATCACCAATACATTAGACCAGGAGAAGAACTCTTTAAACAATGTGGATCCAGGCAGTAAAGGTGCTGATGATTAGCCGATTACTATTGTACGGTGAGTGGATACTGGCTGAATGATATGTAGATTCCAATAGGAGGTTTTGTCCATCCACGTTAAGACCGATGCAACGGCATTAGATGAAAGATTCCTCTGTTAAAGTAAACTCGTACTTGTAGTGCGTTTGCTGATCGGTTAAGTCATTTAGATGTCAGTATATCCCAAAAGTGAAGGGGAAATGGGCAAAAACGTCTTTTTGTGTTACCAAGTCAAAGAATGTATATGCTTAAAATAAGTAGATAGAATCCATACCTCCATGTGTGAAATAACGAAGACCCGGCTGTTTGTAGAGGCTTCCAGTGGCGTGGTCCGGTTTGGCGCTTGCTCTATGTCAATGTCAGTCCAAACAGTAAAAAAGTGTCACATGTGGTATCGTTATACTTGGAAGGAGAAGCAGAAGTGTTTGAGGTGTAATTCTAAGTAGGCCTATGTTGTGTGTTTGAAATATATTAATAATTGACAAGTTTGTGTAAAAATATATTTCCAATTTCTTTCTGCATTATTCAAGTTTTGTGGCAATAAATTAAGTCTTCAGAAGATTCACCATGCCTCTAAGAAAATACTCTAGTGCGTTCCTCTTTCCAAAACGTTTTTATTTTGTGTGTGTTTTTTTACTTAGCGATGGAGGAACATCGGCCGGGGCGGTTCGCGAACGTCAGCCGCAAATTTTCTCAAAAGTCTGCAAACCGCAAGTTCACAGCAGGCCCCATTGACTTTAATGGGAGGCGAACTTTAACCACTTTACCTCCGCTCACTTTGCTGCTACTGCAGCAAAGTGGCTCGTTCCTGTCCAGCGACGTAGACCTATGTCGCTGGACTCCGCCCCTTGTGGGCGGCGCGCGCGCGCCGCCGGAGGCTCGCTCCCGCTGTTTTCAGTCACAGCGGGAGTCGGGCCAGGGGAGGAGCGGCGGCGATCGCCGCTGCTCTTACCCGATCGTCGGGGATCGAGTCTGGAGATCCGCCCGCTGTGTGTAAACACAGCAGGCGGATCTCTGAAGTGACAGGCAGGGTCAGATTGCAGGGTTCAGCATAGCTGAACCCTAGATCTGTCCTTGTGTCACTCAGTCACCTCCCCCCCCCCACACGTCAGTAAGCACCAGGCATACATTAACCCCTCCCTCTCCAATAAAATTAACCCCTTCCCTGCCAGTGTCATTTTTACAGTAACAGTGCATATATATAGCACTGATTACTGCAGTAATGTCACTGGTACCCCCAAAAGTGTCAAAAATGTCAGTCAAGGGTCCGATCTGTCCGCCGCAATGTCGCAGTCCCGCAAAAAAAATTGCAGATCGCCGCCATTACGCGTTAAAAAAAAACCCACCAAAAATGACAGAAATCTTTCCCTTTGTTAGTAAACGCAATAACTTTTGCGCAAACCAATCAAAATACGCTTATTGTGATTTTTTTTACCAAAAATATGTAGCAGAAAACAAATTGGCCAAAAATTAAAATAAATTTTGATTTTTACATTTTTTGGGGGGGGGGAATTTCATATAAAAAAATGTGAAAAATATTGTTATTTTTTCAAAATAAACGCTCTTTTTTTGTTTATAGCGCAAAAAGTAAAAATCGCACAGGTGATCAAATACCACCAAAAGAAAGCTCTGTTTGTGGGAAAAAAATGACGTAAATTTAGTTTGGGTACGGCGTCGCACGACCGCGCAATTGTCAGTTAAAGTCGCACAGCGCCGAATCGCAAAAAGTGGCCTGGACGGAAGACAGTAAAATCCTCCGGTGGTAAAGTGGTTAAAAACCTTTAGGTCATATTTTCAGCCACAAAAGATATACTAGCTGTGCACAAATAGTCCCAGCACATGGACAATGTCATAACAGAAGTATTGCAATTGAAAAACTTGCCCTAAATTATTTTATTTATTTTTTTACAGCAAAAAACATATATTTTTTTTACATAAATAAGCCAGAACTGACAGCAGCCGGTAATTACATGTCTAATACATATAGGGTCCATTCACACATCTGTAAAATGGGTCCGCATCCATTCCTCAATTTGGCGGAACCTTAACAGACCTATTGTTTTTCATTTCCAGTCTGAAAAATTAGGCATTCACAGGATAAAGTAGTAAGTGTCAGCCATTCCAGGCCCCAAAAATTAGCCCACATGCGTTTACCTGACAGCCAAGAATGTAGTATTCTGTGGCTGAAGAGACATTAGGCATTCACAGGATACAGAAGTAAGTGTCGGCCAGTATTGGCCCCAAAAATTAGCCCACATGGGTTTACCTGACAGCTAAGAACGTAGTATTTTGTGACTGAAGGTACATTAGGCATTCACAGGGAAAAAAAGTAAGTGTTGGCCAGTATTGGCCCCAAAAATTAGCCCACATGGGTTTATCTGACAGCTAAGAACATGGTATTCTGTGGCTAAAGGTACATTAGGCATTCACATGATACAGAAGTAAGTGTCAGCCATAAAAGGCCCAAAAATTAGCCCACATGCGTTTACCTGACAGCGAAGAATGTAGTATTCTGTGGCTGAAGGTACATTAGGCATTCACAGTACACAGAAGTAAGTGTCGGCCTGTATAGGCCCCAAAAATTAGCTCACATGGGTTTAACTGACAGCAAAGAACGTAGAATTTTATAGCTCGAGGTACATTAGGCATTCACAGGATACAGAAGTAAGTGTCGGCCTGTATAGGCCCCAAAATCTAGCTCACATGGGTTTAACTGACAGCAAAGAATGTAGTATTTGATGGCTGGAGGTACATTAGGCATTCACATGATACAGAAGTAAGTGTCGGCCTGTATAGGCCCCAAAAATGAGCTCACATGGGTTTAACTGACAGCAAAGAACATAGTATTTGATGGCTGGAGGTACATTAGGCATTTACAGTATACAGAAGTAAGTGTCGGCCTATATAGGCCCAAAAAATGAGCTCACTTGGGTTTAACTGACAGCAAAGAATGTAGTATTTGATGGCTGGAGGTACATTAGGCATTCACATGATACAGAAGTAAGTGTCGGCCATAAAAGGCCCCAAAAATTAGCCCACATGTGTTTACCTGACAGCTAAGAGCGTAGTATTCTATGGCTGGAGGTACATTAGGCATTCACAGTATACAGAAGTAAGTGTCGGCCTGTATAGGCCCCAAAAATTAGCTCACATGGGTTTAACTGACAGCAAAGAACATAGTATTTGATGGCTGGAGGTACATTAAGCATTCACACAGGATACAGAAGTAAATTTCGGCCTGTATAGGCCCCAAAAATTAGCTCACATGGGTTTAACTGACAGCAAAGAACGTAGTATTTAATGGCTGGAGGCACATTAGGCATTCACAGTATACAGAAGTGAGTGTCGGCCTGTATAAGCCCCAAAAATTAGCTCCCATGGGTTTAACTGACAGCAAAGAACGTAGTATTTGATAGCTGGAGGTACAGTAGGCATTCAAAGTATACAGAAGTAAGTGTCGGCCTGTATAGGCCCCAAGAATTAGCCATTCAATGGACATGAAATGCCTTTTATGCCGCTGTATGTAGCGAAGCCAAGGACCAGGAATTACTGTGGGTGGATGGCGGTCTGGCGGATATTTGTGGCCTGGCATGAGGAATTTCAATGAAACATAGTCTACTGGTCACATGTGTTGAATTCCTCAGAGAGCCATGCCTCATTCATTTTTATAAATGTGAGGTAGTCTACACTGTCATGAGCTAGGCGAGTGTGCTTATCGTTCACGATCCCCCCTGCTGTGCTGAAAGTCCTTTCGGATAGGACACTGGACGGGGGGCAAGCCAACAGTTCCATTGCAAATTGTGCGAGCTCTGGCCAGAGGTCAAGCCTGCCCACCCAGTAGTCCAGGGGTTCATCACTCCTCAGAGCGTCCACATCGGCCGTTAACCTGATGTAGTCGGAAACCTGTTGGACACCTTTTTTTTACGCTCCAATATTTGGGCCACCGAAGCCTTCCTTTTTTCAGAACAACGTGACGACGGCATCATGGAAGGTGGAGTGGAGGACAAATGTGAGGAGAGAGGAGAAGGAGAAGGAAAAGAGTATGGACGGTGAGAGCCTGGAGTGTGGCTTTGTGGGTTTTGAGGGTGTTGCTCCCACTGGGCTCGGTGATGGGATTTCAGGTGCCTTCTTAAGGCGGTTGTCCCTAGGTGAGTGTTGGGCTTACCGCGACTTATGCGTTGACTGCAAAGGCTGCAGATGGCAACACTGTTGTCAGCAACGGACACATTAAAAAAAGCCCTCACTGCGGAGCCATGTGCCGGTGTAACGTTAAAAAACCATACCCCGTGAAGAAACCATACCCCTCGTCACTTCCGGTCTGAAACAGCAGAGCAGCGCAGCAGAGCGCATGCCCAGAACCCCGGAGACGTAATTGAACAAGAAAGAAGTTCACAAGTGCGCATGCTCGGAGGGTATGATATGTTAACGGCACTAATACTTGCGGCGGTAACATTAAAACAGTTCTGGTGCAACATGAATCATCTGCTCTCCTCTCCCTGTCACTTCCCTGATCTCCCCTAATAAATATAAAAGCGGCGGCGGGTGTATAAAATGTAAGTGACGGCGATCTGTGCTTCGTGATCCGCTTTTATATTTATTAACCGAGATCAGGGAAGTGACAGGGGAAGGAGCGGACATGAGGCATGATGCAGAGGAGCTGTTATAATGTAACCGCCGCAAGTTAAACTACCGTGAGAAATCCATACCCTCCGGAAGTGACGAGGGTATGGTTTTCTCACGGGTATGGTTTTTTCACGGAACACCGGCATCCTGGGAGAGTCAGATGTGACTGTACATGGTTGATGGCTTGCTCCTGATACATTTGTAGTCTGCTTTGTACCTCTTGTGCAATGCAAGTTCTGCCTGCCTCTCCTCCCTATCTGCCTGTCCGTCAGTCCACCAGTTCTACAAATAATTGGCCAGTAACTGTTGTCACTGTGTGTAGCACAGTTAACACAGCAAAAGAGGCCACATTTTTGCAGGACTAAAATACAATCTTAGAAAAATATACTGTTAAATAACACCTCACTTCAATCTGTGGTATTGGGGGGCCGCAGGTTTATCACACCAGTTCTACAAATAATTGGCCAGTAACTGTTGTCACTGTGTGTAGCACAGTTAACACAGCAAAAGAGGCCAAATTTTTGCAGGACTAAAATACAATCTTAGAAAATGATACTGGTAAATCACACCCCACTTCAATATGTGGTATTGGGGGGGGGGCACTGGTCTATCACACCAGTTGTTCAAAAAATTGGGGCCAGTGAATTTGGCACTGTATGTACCAGACTTAACTCAGCAAAAGAGGCAATATTGTTGCAGGACACAAATACACTTGTAAAAGTTTCATCAGATAACCCCCCCCCCCCCATTTCAATATGTGGTATTGGGCGGCCACTGGTCTATCACACCAGTTGTTCAAAAAATTGGCCAGTGAGTTTGACACTGTGTGTACCAGACTTAACTCAGCAAAAGAGGCAATATTGTTGCAGGACACAAATACACTTGTAAAAGTTTACTCAGATAACACCCCACTTCAATATGTGGTATTGGGGGGCCACTGGTCTATCACACCAGTTGTTCAAAAAATTGGCCAGTGAGTTTGGCACTGTGTGTACCAGACTTAACTCAGCAAAAGAGGCAATATTGTTGCAGGACACAAATGCACTTGTAAAAGTTTACTCAGATAACACCCCACTTAAATATGTGATATTGGGGGGCCACTGGTCTATCACACCAGTTGTTTAAAAAATAAGCCAGTGAGTTTGGCACTGTGTGTACCAGACTTAACTCTGCAAAAGAGGCAATATTGTTGCAGGACACAAATACACTTGTAAATGTTTACTCAGATAACACCCCACGTCAATATGTGGTATTAAGGGGCCACTGGTCTATCACGCCAGCTGTTCAAAAAATTGGCCAGGGAGTTTGGCACTGTGTGTATCAGACTTAACTCTGCAAAAGAGGCAATATTGTTGCAGGACACAAATACACTTGTAAAAGTATACTCAGATAACACCCTGCTTCAATCTGTCGTATTGGAGGGCCACAGGTTTATTACAACAGTTCTACAAATAATTGGCCAGTAACTGTTGTCACTGTGTGTAGCACAGTTAACACAGCAAGAGGCCAAATTTTTGCAGGACTAAAATACACTCTTAGAAAATTATACTGTTAAATTACACCCCACTTCAATATGTGGTATTGGCGGGCCACTGGTCTATCACACCAGTTGTTCAAAAAATTGGCCAGTGAGTTTGGCGCTGTGTGTATCAAACTTAACTCAGCAAAAGAACTTGTAAAAGTATACTCAGATAACACCCCACTTCAATATGTGGTATTGGGGGATCTTTGTCACTGTTTGTTGTATTGCTGCAGCAATCCTCAGTCACCACACCTGTCACAATGCTGCACAGTGCACAATAATACTACTAATCCACTATAATATGCTTTCTACAAAGTATATTATACTGTGGATCACCCCCCCCCCCTTTATATAGTCCACTGCACAGCAATACCAAAACAATTGCAGCCCTTTAAATGACTTTTATGGACATTAACAGAGTGATTTGTGTGACTGCTGCCGATCTTTAACTGCCCCTAAAGCACAGACTGGGTACCTGTCCCTAACCTGAAAAGAGACTGGACCTATACCAAAAATTGCAGCCCCTTAAATGACTTTTGTGGACATTAACAGAGCGATTTGTGTGACTGCTGCCGATCTCTAACTGCCCCTAAAGCACAGACTGGGTACCTGTCCCTAACCTGAAAAGAGACTGGACCTATACCAAAAATTGCAGCCCTTTAAATGACTTTTGTGGACATTAACAGAGCGATATGTGTGACTGCAGCCGATCTCTAACTGCCCCTAAAGCACAAACTGGATACCTGTCCCTAACCTGAAAAGAGACAGGACCTATACCGAAATACCGGCCTGAAAAGGACTTTTGTGGACATTAACATAGCTATTTGTGTGACAGCTGCCGAGTGCCGATCTCTAACTGCCCCTAAAGCACCGACTGGATACCTGCCCCTAACCTGAAAAGATACTAGTAGACCTATACCGAAATACCAGCCCTGAAAAGGACTTTTGTGGATCTTAACAGAGCTATTTGTGTCTGTCAATCTCTCGCTGATGCATACAGCAGACCTCTCCCTATGCTGGCAAAAAGCAGAATGTGAAATGACTGACAGCTCAGGTCTATTTATAGGGTAGGGGGTATGTCCATGTGCTGAAATGTTTTAATTGGCTGTCCCATTCCACCTGACGGCTGTGTCATGGGTCAAAGTTCTCCCCGATGTAAACTAATATGGCCGCCGCGAACAACGCCATGTGTTCGCAAATTTGGCGGATAGCGAACAAGCAAAATTCGCTGCGAACCGACCGCCGGGCAAACCGCAAGGCCATCTCTATTTTCACTGTCCTGGTGCTCCAGGGCCTCCAAAAATGTTATAGGTAGTCAGGAAATTAGATGCATAATTTATGCCCCTGGAATGCCTGAAGGTGCTCTTTGGATTTTGGTCTTCTCTATGTGGCTAGGCTGTGACACCTGTAGTCTCACCATTCTAGAAAGAGTAGCAGAATGTTTTGCAACCCTGCCTATGATGTGTGTTAGAAATATCATATTAATTGACACATTTGTGTTAAAGAAATATATATATTTCTAATTTCTTTCTTCATTTTTCAAAAACTTAATGCAAAAAATTAAGTCTTCAAAAAACGTACCATGCCACTTAGAACATATTTTGCGGTGTTTGCTTTTTAACATGTTTTCATTTTGTGGGTGTTTCTACAACCTGTGTAGAAAAGACTTGTACACCTATTTTCAGGCTGTTTACAGTCTGGTCACATTATCCTCTGTGTAAGCCAGTGATGTATGCAGTGGAGAAAGACAGATGGGACATAGGAACCTATGGGTGATGTCACCGCTCCAGGCTCTCCCCTGCAGTCCCCACTGACTGACACAAGGAATCATGTGACAAGACCAGAGCTAGCTGAGAATAAGTAAGTCCACAGATTAGGGGGAGAAAATGACTTTAATTAGCAAAAATATTCCTAAAAACCATTTAGACCACACCTAGTTAATAAACTGGATGGTAATGTATTAAATGACATCCACCAGTATGTTGCTATCCCACTTTGTAACCTGCAAAAACAAACAAAATAAATAGGGTTAAAGAAACCCACAAAGGGAGTCAAACGATGGACCAAGCAGCTTATATAAACAAGGATTCTTTGCAAAATGCTTCATTTTACATACCTTTGGTATACAACAACGTACCTCCACCACACAAACAGTTAAAAAAGACAAGGTTGTCTGTACACCACAGCAGATGTCCACACAGTGAGCTCATACACACACACTCCCAGTAGATGCCATAATGGGGGGATAATAAAGGGACCTAACTGCAAAATGCAGGAGCCAGCTGACAACTGGGATAGATACTCTACTATTGGGAGTAAAACTGGCTTGATGCCATACTCCTATGCAGAATAGTCACAGGAAGGGTATAAAAAGAATTCCTGAAAAATATCAGTTCAGTCCAGAAGTAAAGTCTGTTATAGACACACAGTAGCAATGTGTTTTTAAACTGGCACAAGGGATTGACCCTTAATAGTAGATATAAATCACCTCCTCAATGGCAAATGCATGGAATTGCAGGCTTTCCAGGCTAGGGTAGGCTATCAAAGAACCCATGAGTGATTCCCCCACTCCTTCAAAGCTACACTCTGATCAATAATTCTTCAGTTGTCTTCTTGCATCTTTAAATTATTCATCAGTTGGAATGATTGAAGATGTGCAGAACCTACCAGAGAGGGGATCCTTGTGGAAGGTCAACTTGTGGAGGTATCCCAGGTGTGTAGGTTCCTTTGGTGTGTACTGGTTGCCATTAGTGAAAAAACTGTTAAAGAAGTCTTTTCTTTTAATGGCTATACTCTATATTATTAGAAATGTATCTCAGGGGAGCAAGTCATGACTAGAATATTCATGGTTAGGCTCTGGTATGTCTCCACTTGGCCATTAAAGCCAGTACCCCCTTGGGCAAAATAAAAGGTTTCAGAAAGCAAGAATAGGTAGACCAGAGCTATAAAAGCTGTGGTTCTTATTGTAATACCAATTGACCCAGAGATTACCACCTAATATTTGTTTCTGAAGTAATTCTGGCACCAATACTAAGGGTTATTACTGCATAAACTGGCACCAACACTAGGGGCTATTACTGCGTAATCTGGAACAATACTAGGGGATATTACTGCATAAACTGGCACCAATGCTAGGGGTTATTACTACATAAACTGGCACCAATACTAGGGACTATTACTGCATAAACTGGCACCAATACTAAGGGCTATTACTGTGTAAACTGGCACCAATACTAAGGGTTATTACTGCATAAACTGGCACCAATACTAGAGGTTATTACTGCATAAACTGGCGCCAATTCTAGGGATTATTACTGCGTAATCTGGCACAATACTATTGGCTATTAATGCGTAAACTGGCACCACTGCTAGGGGTTATTACTGCATAAACTTGCGCCAATACTAGGGGCTGTTACTGTGCATACTGGCACCAATACTAGGGGTTATTACAGCATAAACTGGCACCAATACTAGGGGTTATTACTGCATAAACTGGCACCAATACTAGAGGTTATTACTTCATAATCTGGCGCCAATACTAGAGGTTATTACTGCATAAACTGGCACCAATACTAGGGGATATTACTGCGTAACTGGCACCAATACTAGGGGTTATTACTGCATAAACTGGCACCAATATTAGGGGTTATTACTGCATAAACTGGCATCAATACTAGAGTTTATTACTGCATAAACTGGCGCCAATACTAGGGGACATTACTATGTAACTGGCACCAATACTAGGGGTTATTACTGCATAAACTGGCACCAATACTAGGGGACATTACTGCGTAACTGGCATCAATACTAAGGGTTATTACTGCATAAACTTGCTCCAATACTAGAGGCTGTTACTGTGTATACTGGCACCAATACTAGGGGTTATTACTGCATAAACTAGCACCAATACTAGGGGTTATTACTGCATAAACTGGCACCAATACTAGAGGTTATTACTTCATAATCTGGCGCCAATACTAGAGGTTATTATTGCATAAACTGGCACCAATACTAGAGGATATTACTGCGTAACTGGCACCAATACTTGGGGTTATTACTGCATAAACTGGCACCAATATTAGGGGTTATTACTGCATAAACTGGCATCAATACTAGAGGTTATTACTGCATAAACTGGCGCCAATACTAGGGGACATTACTGCGTTACTGGCACCAATACTATGGGTTATTACTGCATAAACTGGCACCAATACTAGGGGTTATTACTGCATAAACTGGCTCCAATACTAGGGGTTATTATTGCATAAACTGGCACCAATACTAGGGGTTATTACTGCATAAACTGGCTCCAATACTAGGGGCTATTACTGCATAAACTGGCACCAATACTAGGGGTTATTACTGCAGAAACTGGCATCAATACTAGAGGTTATTACTGCATAAACTGGCGCCAATACTAGGGGACATTACTGCGTTACTGGCACCAATACTAGGGGTTATTACTCCATAAACTGGCACCAATACTAGGGGTTATTACTGCATAAACTGGCACCAATACTAGGGGTTATTACTGCATAACCTGGCTCCAATACTAGGGGTTATTACTCCATAAACTGGCACCAATACTAGGGGTTATTACTGCATAAACTGGCACCAATACTAGGGGTTATTACTGCAGAAACTAGCACCAATACTAGGGGCTAACCCTGCGTAAACTGTTTGCTGAAGTTGCTTAAAACTGAAAAGCTTTTGAGAGTTTTCCTCTTTCTCAGGTCTGAAGCAAAACTTAGGATGAAAGGAAAACTCTTGAAAGCTTGTCTTTTAAGTGTTAGGTTAATTCAATAAAAAGGTATCATTGCATACTGCATTACTCTTGTATTTTGTAACTTTACTTATATATACCTTTTTCGTTTTCTCAGTGGTATGATTTAGTTGTGAAAATTATGAGTGGCCCTCAATGTTAACTGTGGTATCTTTTGTGTCCCCCCCCCCCCCCATTATATATTGTTCCTAGAGTCACCCCTGAAAATGTGTAATGACAATTATTGTGTAAGCACAACTTTCCTAAAAAAAAAAATACTAGATGATTTGCTTATTTCAGATTCTCATCTGAAAGCACTGAAATTAGACTCAGCCAGTCCATCAGTATTTTCAGAAGGAGATCAGCAACAACAGGCCTCATATTTCTTAATAGAGGTTCTTCAAGGTTACACCGGTGATGTTTATTATTCTCACCTAATATTTGTATCTGAAGTCATTCCTTTCTTAAGAGCACATGTGATTTCAGTCTGACACATAATAAGCTGATTTTATTTGTATATTTGCTTAAAGCTGTGTGTGTTGCCAGGTAATCAAAAACATTTTGATGAAACTGAATTTCTACCAATACACCTTTATATATATATATATATATATATATATATATACACACATATATATATATATATATATACACACAGTTTCTCACAAAAGTGAGTACACCCCTCGCATTTTTGAAAATATTTTATTATATCTTTTCATGTGATAACACTGAAGAAATTACACTTTGCTACAATGTAAAGTAGTGAGTGTACAGCTTGTATAACAGTGTAAAATTTCTGTCCCCTCAAAATAACTCAACACACAGCCATTAATGTCTAAACTGCTGAAAACAAAAGTAGGTACACCCCTAAGTGAAAATTAAAAAAATTGGGACCAAAGTGTCAATATTTTGTATGGCCACCAGTCAGAGGCGTAACTAGAGCCTTCAGGGCCCCGATGCAAGAAACCATGAAGGGCCCCCCCAGATCCCAGGCCGGGGCCCTTCCCTTCAAGCCCAGGGCTCTTCCCACTAATCCTGGGGCTCTTTACTCTCGTTGCATGGCCTTTTATTACGGTCCCGCAGCAGGATCCTTTCACAAGTTCTGCAGTGGGCTCCCTTCCTGCAATCTTGGGGCCTCCCCACAGTGGTGCAATGCCAGGGCCCGGTCGCAAGTGTGACTTTTGCAATCCTGGAAGTTCACCCACTGGTTTGCTACTGGGCCCCCTGGAGCAGGGGGCCCGGTAGCAATCGCAACCCCTGCAACCCCTGTAGTTACGCCCCTGCCACCAGTATTTTCCAGCAATGTCTTAACAGTCTTGGGCATGGAGTTCACCAGAGCTTCACAGGTTGCCACTCGAGTCCTCTTCTACTGCTCCATGATGACATCACAGAGTTGGTGGATGTTAGAGACCTTGCGCTCCATGTTCTGTTTGAGGATGCCCCACAGACGCTCAATAGGGATTAGGTCTGGAGACATGCTTGGCCACTCCATCACCTTTACCCTCAGCTTCTTTAGCAAGGCAATGGTCATCTTTGAGGTGTGTTTGAGGTCGTTATCATGTTGGAATACTGCCCTGCAGCCCAGTCTCGGAAGGGAGGTGATCATGCTCTGCTTCAGTATGTCACAGTACATGTTGGCATTCATGGTTCCCTCAATGAACTGTAGCTCCCCAGTGCCGGCAGCACTCATGCAGCCCCAGACCATGACACTCCCACCACCATGCTTGACTGTAGGCAAGACACACTTGTCTTTGTACTCCTCACCTGGTTGCAATTTGATGCAGTGTGCAACGTATGGTCTGAGCACTGACAAGCTGTCATATGTCTATTTACCAAAGACAACCTCTGGATATGATGCTGAGCACATGCACTTAACTTCTTTGAGTGGAACCTGTCCTGTAAACCGCTGTATGGTCTTGGCAACCATGCTGCAGCTCAGTTTCAGGGTCTTGGCAAACTTCTTATAGCATAGGGAATCTTTATGAAGAGCAACAATTCTTTTTTTTAGATCCTCAGAGAGTTCTTTGCCATGAGGTGCCATGTTGAACTTACAGTGGCCTGTATGAGAGAGTTAGAGCGATAACACCAAATTTACCACACCTGCTCCCCATTCACAACTGAGACCTTGTAACACTACCGAGTCACATGACACCGGGGAGGGAAAATTGCTAATTGGACCCAATTTGGACATTTTTACGCAGGGTGTACTTTCTTTTGTTGCCAGTGGTTTAGACATTAATGGCTGTGTGTTGAGTTAAATTTACACTTTTATGCAAGCTGTGCACTCACTGCTTTAGATTGTAGCAAAGTGTAATTTCTTCAGTTTTGTCACATGAAAAGATATAGTAAAATATAACGAGTGGTTATTTGAGTTACTTTTGCCTTTCTATCATCTCGAACCAGTTTGCTCATTCCACTCTGACCTCTGACATCAACAAGGCATTTTTTATCCACAAAACTGTCACTCACTGGATATTTCCTCCTTTTCAGACCAAACCCGAGAGATGTGCGTGAAAATCCCAGTCGATCAGCAGTTTTTGAAATACTCAGACCAGCCCGCCTGGCACCAACAATCATTCTACGTTCAAAGTCACTTAAATCCCCTTTCTTCTCCATTCTGATGCTTGGTTTGAACTTCAGCAAATCTTCTTCACCACATCTAGATGCCTATATACCTTGCCATGTGATTGGCTGATTAGGCATTTGTGCTACTCATCAATTGGGCAGGTGTACCTAATGAAGTGGCCAGTGAGTGTATATATATCCTCCAACATCAGCCCCATCATTTTGTGTGTTTTTTGTGTTTTTTTCGAGCTGTGTGGGGTTTTTATTTCTCTTAAGTAATAAACATGTCATGCCTACCTGCTCTGGGAAATAGTTTTGCACACAGCAGCCCTTATTCTCCTCTTCTGATTTCCCCTGCTGGGGCTCCTCAACTTCTTTGAGTGCCACAATAAGAAGCCGTTTCCTATGGTGGCACTCCTGTGGGATTAATGCCGAGCCACACTGTGTGCATCTATAGAAACCCACAGTGTAGCTCAGCACCACTCCCTGCTCTCTGCTGACAGGATTTGACTAACAGCATCAAGAGCCAATGGTTCCTACTGCGGCCCGAGTCCTTGTGATAGAGGAAGAGAGTGGAGAGAAGACTACAGCTGGACACAGTGCTGGATCACTGATAGGCTCAGGTAAGTGTCTAGGGGGGAGAGAAAAAGTTAGTAGGGTGTTTTTTTACCTTAATGAAGGAAGTCATTAACCCCTTTGCGCCTAAGGCTAAAACAAATCTTAATGCCTAAGCACAATTTTGCAACTTTGACATGTGTTAGTAAAACTGTACATATCATCACAACTACTTTGTGCATCCAGGTGGATTATACTTTGGCTTTTTCAGGACAATTTGGGATTTCATTTGGTAGTAAATGGTAATAGATATCTCCTGATTTTTTTTTTTTTTTTTTAATTATCAAAGGAAAACTGTCCAAAAATAATTTAAAAAATCCTTTTTTTGAATGTAGCTATATATTTCTCGCTACTACCATAACCTTTCCCCAAGGAACAACCCAAAATAAATCCTCCCACTCCTGGCGATCGCAGCGATAAAACATATGTGTATGTTATTTGTTATTTGTACACGTAGTACAGCCCAGAAACGTTAGTGCATGTTTTGCTTTTTTTTTCATCCTACCTAAAATACACTGACACCATCTGACATTGATACTAATTAAAAAATAAATAAATCCTTTCAAAAGTAAACTGGCCCTGACCTTTGACCCCGGCCTTGTCCTTTGACCCCAGCCTTGTCCTTTGACCCTGGCCTTGACCCAATCACTAACCATGGGAGGGCGCAACCAGCTTGTGCAATACCATAGATTATTTTTACCATTAGCTGTCCAACCATTTGTTCCCAGGACATACTGCATTGCATTCCAGCTGGAGCCAATCCGTGTTGCTTGATTTTTTTTTAACTTGCATGTGAGTATCCATTTGTCTATGTGGATTAAATAAAAATTATCTATGGTAACGCAGGAGGGGATTGCGCCCTCCTCTGTGTTTTTTTTTTTTTTTTGCAGTTGGTTCTGAGCATTTCCCAGTTGGAGGGGGGGCTGCACCCTTGATGGGCATTTTTTTTTATTGATTTTTTTAATTATTATTATTTTTATTTATTTTTTCTCTCTGTAAGGACCGAGAGAGATACAATGTATCTCTCTTCTCCATTCACAGAGAGAAAAAACACAAGGGTGGGTTTCATAGTGACTGATCACCGTGATTAGCTAATTAGAAGCAATCACAGCGTTCAAGTGACCCGGAATCAGAAGTTCTAGGTGCCGTTCATTAAAATGGGTCCCGGGGGGTCTCATAGAGACCTTAGTCTCTGTGCTGGATGCTAGCTGTGTGCCATGCTCCCAGCACAAAGGGAGATACGCAAATATGAGGCCCCATGGAAAAAAGCCCAGTCCAGTGGGGCAGCATAATTGCAAAGGCTCGGACGAAAAGGACTAAGGTAAAAAAAAACCAAGGCTTTAGAACCACTTTAAATTTGTCCTTTACTATGTGATTGCTGTGCATTTAAAAAGGCTGCATGCTCTGATCAGCTGTCAGAGGGAACTGACTGCTTACTACAGTCATCTTGACAGTACTAAGTAGTCAGAGCGTAAAAAAAAAAAAACAATCACCCACATGAGCAGTGCAGTATTACTATAGTAGGGGCAGATTGGGCATTCAGGCACTCGGGCAGTGCTTGAGGGCCCGGGCCAGTAGGGGGCCCCATGACAGGCTCCTGCAGGATCTGCTCCTGGGACTTTCTCCAGGATGGATGTCTGTGATGTGGATACACTACTCATTGCTGTGCAGGCTGAAAAAATGTTTACCGGCTGGTGCAGGTCTCACAGGCTGTTGGGGAAGTCGACAGAGGTATGTGTGAGTCTGGGGAAAGGATCAATACCAGAAGCAGCAGCTGGAGCAATGAGAAGTGTGTCCTCTCACATGCTGTGATTAGCCATGCCCCCCTGTCTGTGGATGCACAGCATGCTGACCAGCCGGTCCTGGACCTTCTCACACACCCCAATCCAGCACCAAGATCCCCTGATCCTCCACTGTCACACCAATATGTCAGGGTCAGCTGGGCAGTGTACAGGAATTGGTAAGGCAGTGTACTGGGAATAAGTTAGGCAGAGGACATGGGTCACTGTGGCAGGGCAGAGGACAGGGCTCACCCATTGCAGTGCAGAGGACAGGGGTCACTGCTGGCAGGAGAGAGGACAGGGGTTACTGCTGGCAAGAGAGAGGACAGGGGGTTACCACTGGCAGGTGAGAGGACAAGGGTAATTGCTAAATGAAAAAAGGGCAGGGGTCACTTATGGCAGGAGAGAGGACAGGGGTCATCGCTGTCAGGATGGAGAAAATGGACCACCACTGGAAGGATAGAGGACCGCAGTCACTGCTGGAATGATAGAAAGACAGAGGTCATCACTGGAAGAATAGAAGACAGGATAACCGCTGGAAGGAGAGAGGACAGGAGTCACTGCTGGAAAGATAGAAGATAGAGGTCATTACTGGAAGAATAGAAGACAGGATCACTGCTAGAAGAAGAGAAGACAGGGGTCACCGCTGGAAGAATAGAAACAGGATCACCGCTGGAAGAAGAGAGGACAAGGGTCACCACTGGAAGGAGAAAAAACAGGGATTATACTGGAAGAAGGGTCACTGCTGAAAGGATAGAGGACATGGGTGACTGCTGGCAGGGCACTCAGCATAGCTCCCATTCTTACACATACCCAGCCTGAGCAGCATGATCTCCTCCTTGGCTCTTCCTTACACAACACAGAGCTAAAATCCAATTCTCTTTCATACAGCTATGATCTGCACTGTGTGTAGCTGGTGATTATGTTGCACTTCTGACCTGTATAATTCCCTGGTCAGAATGGGAGTGTGACTGCAGTCACCAGCTACACAAAGTGCAGATTGTGGCTGTGTGAAAAAGAACCCTTCCCTCCTCTCTCCCCTTTTTCCACCCTGGTCAGCTCTCTTAAAAGGACAATGGAGAAGTGGGGAAGGTGACATCACACAGCCATGCTAATGAACTCCATTGAAGAGAATAAAAGCATGGGAAATGCACCTGCGCACTAGACTGGTTCTCATTAGAGGTGGCAGGGGTGGAGTTCAATTAAGAGGCTGCAGGACGGAGAGGATGAGTTAGGCATGGCACCCCAAGGCTGTCCAAGTGGCTCTGATCTCTGCTTGATCTGCTGTGCACTGGGGTTCATTGGGTTTGAGCTAGCTGGACACTTTTCAGCCACGTGTATAGACAGATAAGCAGCGTGGGGCTCTGAGAAGGACTGTGTTGGAGGATTTGGGGAAGTTTCAGGGTTGCTGGGCTCCACCGAGGAGTTGCCAGCGCCATGTGTCGGCCTGCCCTGTGAATACACATCCCCGGCATTGTTCGGTGTCATTGCTCAGTCTCATGTCTCTGTAAGGGAATTGTATGCTTCCTACACGGGGCCAGATCTGTGCACACTGTCTGTTGGAGGTGGGATGTGGGGGTGTGCTTGGGCACCTTATTATTGAGAGTTTCACCTTCCTTTCTGATTGCCACTGATGTCACCTAAAGCTGATCCTTTTTTGCAACTTCTAGAGTGACTAATGTTAGAGATTACAGTGGGAATGTTGGAAGGGTGTATAGCCATTTTAGGGGTCATTGGACACCCCAATATCTGCAGGCTCCTTCTGATTGTAGGAGGCCCCCTGATTGCAAGTATTAGATGCCACCTTTGTCTGATTAAAGCAATTTGGAAATTGATTGTTCTGTTGATGTCTGATCATCCATTGCAAAATTTTAATGGGACTGTGTGCTGTTAGATCTCAAAGAGGCTTGTAACAATCTTAGTGGTGTGTGGGCACCCCAAAACTTGCAGGCTGCTTCTGATTGGTAGTATGCCCCCTGATTGCAATCAGAAGATTCTACACCTACCTAAGCAAAGATGGCAACTTGGAAAATGTGTTGTGTTGCAGGGGGTGTGTAGCAATTGTCTGGTTATCTAGACAACCCAGTATCTATAGGCTGCTTCTGGCTGGCAGACTGCCCCAATGCTATCCATCTGTGACTGTGCACAGAAATTTCTGTGGGTTCCATTTCCATTATACATGCTGTAGAGGGGGATGTAGAATGGGGGACGGGGTGGTCAGACACCCCTCCGATCGCAGTCTGCCAGTGACACCCATTCATGATGGACTCAGGGTTTGGGTGTAACTTGGCAGCAGAGAGGATTTCCTGTTGGTTGTTGTAGTGCTTGTGTTCCGATCAGTGTGAAGTGCTGTCAGCATGTGCTGCATTGTGACACCCCATTTAGTTGTAATTATTGGGGGATGAAGGATGATATTTTAGGGGATCTGTGATGAGTGGAGGGTATAGGGGGACATTTGGGGGAGGTGGGACCTATAGTGATCAAAGAGTGCTTTGGGTGAGGTGGGCAGACTGATCAGTGGGTGGCAAAAGTGGCTGGCTGGGGATTCTGCATGTAGGCATAAAAAAGGCACACTGATTGCTCAGGAGAGGCCACAGTCAGTGCAGCCTAATTTTCTCTAAATTGTGTTCAGATTTTTAATACTGTATGCTATGGATCACTCTGGAAATTTATTTTTTTTGGTGCATTTTGGACATTGTTGCACATTGTTTAACAACTTAACACTCTCTGTGGTGAAGCATTTTCTGCTATTCTTGACTAATCTGGGGTCCTTTTTGATTGAACTCTAATACTCCTCCTCTCAGCTTACACGGGGTTCCATCTACAGGTATGGCCTCCCTATATTTTGTCTTTGCCTGGTTGGTTTGTATTTTTCCACTAATTCGATTGATGGGGCACTATTCCTCCTTCTAATACCAATAGTGGGGCACTATTCCACCCACTAATACCAATGATAGGGGCACTATTCCTCCCACTTATTCCAATGATGGGGCACTATTCTTCTAATACCAATGGTGGGGCACTATTCCTCCCACTAATACCAATGATGTGGCACTATTCCTCCCACTAATACTAATGATAGGGCACTATTCTCCCCACTAATTCCATTGATGGGGCACTATTCCTCCTTCTAATACCAATAGTGGGGCACTATTCTCCCACCATTATTAATGATGGGGCACTATTCTTCCCACTAATACTAATGATAGGGCACTATTCCTCCCACTATTACCAATGATGGGGCACTATTCCTCCCACTAATACCAATGATGGGGCACTATTCCTCCCACCAATACCAATGATGGGGCACTACTTCTCCCACTAATACTAATGATAGGGCACTATTCCCCACACTAATACCAATGCTGGGGCACTATTCCTCCCACTAATACCAATGGTGGGGCACTATTCCTCCCACTAATACCAATGATGGGGCACTATTCCTCCCACAAATACCAATAATGGGGCACTATTCTTCTAATACTAATGGTGGGGCACTATTCCTCCCACTAATACCAATCATGTGGCACTATTCCTCCCACTTATACCAATGATAGGGCACTATTCTCCCCACCAATTCCATTGATGGGGCACTATTCCTCCTTCTAATACCAATAGTGGGGCACTATTCCACCCACTATTATTAATGATGGGGCACTATTCCTCCCACTAATATTAATTATGGGGCACTATTCCTCCCACTAATACTAATGATAGGGCACTATTCCTCCCACTAATACCAATGATGGGGCACTATTCCTCCCATTAATACCAATGATGGGGCACTATTCCCCCACCAATACCAATGATGGGGCACTACTTCTCCCACTAATACTAATGATAGGGCACTATTCCTCTCACTAATACCAATGATGGGGCACTATTCCTCCCACTACGAACAATGATTTAGCACTATTCCTCCCATTAATACCAATGATGGGACACTATTTCTCCTTCTATTGACTACAGGCACTATGACATGTTTTTACTCCCACTGATGCTGGGCACTTTCTACTTACACTGGCCACTCCGGCCCATCCAAAGTCTGAAAGACAGTAAACTGACCCTTTGTTTGGAAAGTTTGAAGACCTCTGATGTAAGTGATACTTTATTTGTCCATAAACATGGTACATTTTTACCAATCCCAGTGCCCTCAGTATTATGTTTCTCAAGCACAGAAATGTGTTGCTCTTTAGCAGATGCGTGGGGTGCCAGTAATTATGCATGGCACTTCATACATTGGCAATCATGTGAGTCTTCACATGCCAAACCACATGATACCACAGCCCCATGCAGTTTGTTGTGGTACAATTTTAAAAAAGTGTCAGGAACTTTTTTCCCAGTCTTTCTTGTAGATATGACAGCCCATTGAAATAAATAGGCTGCCCTACAGGTGACACACGGTAATGCATAAAAAACACACATAACTGCACACACTAGGCTGCACTGTATTGGTGTAAACCTGGCCTGAAAGTAAAAGCCGGCCATGGAAGGTTTGCATCTTGGCTCAGAAGGGTCGGCCAAGATTCAAATCACCTATGGGCATGATAATTGTACCCAACTTGATCTATCGATCAACTTGCTTACAACCAGCGTGTCAGATTTTTGGCATGTGACTATTGCCAACAGCTATAGCAGCTAGCAATAATCACTGTGTTCTAAAGTCAGGGGTGGCTTACCATGCCCCCTCCACCACACCACACCAGGAGAACACAATGGCTCTGCCATTGCAGGAGGAAAGAAAATCACATAATCTATGGCCTGCCTTAGCAATGCCTGATATATAGTGTTGAGCGAACACGGACTGTATTATTCGTGTTCGTACCGAATAATTGGATTTTTGTTACCCGAACACGAACACGGACACTTTACTGTATATTCGGGTAAAAATCCGTGTTCGGTCGTTTTATTTCCGGGTTTTGCATGCTTTGGCGCTCTTTTCATGGCGGGCTTTCAACAGCCAATCAACAATCGTTTAACTGGTGTGCCTTAAGCCATCCCAGCCATGCCTGCAAATGTCTCAGTAGCTGTGATTGGCCGTCTGAAGCATGTGACCAAGTCTTTATAAGTTCGAGGCAGCCGCAGCGGCGTCATTATGCTGCTTAGATCAGGGACAGAGCACACATCAATGTGCTGGCTGCTGATTAGGGAAAGATAGGCAGGAAAAAACCATTTGTGTCCGGATAGAATTGAGGGACAGGTCGGAGTGTTTAGGCAGGGCGAGTTGTAGGCATTTTAGGGATAGAGTCTGCTGAATTATAGGGTCAGTGTGTTCTACAAACTACAATCGATATTGCTGTGTGGGGTGGGGTCTGCACTTAGTTCTCCTGATCTACGATCTCTTCTCAATCCTGTTAGGGACAGAGTCTGCTGAATTTTAAGGAAAGTGTGTTCTACAAACTACAATCGATATTGCTGTGTGGTGTGGGATAGGAGATAGGCAGGTGTCAGTGATCCACATCCATTTTTCTGTGTGTGGGCTGCAGTGAACACAATCTTTTTGGGGTGCAGTGAACACAATCCTTTTGGAGTGCAGTGAACAAAATCTTTGTGGGGTGCAGTGAACAAAACCTTTGTGGGGTACAGTGAACACAATCTTTGTGGGGTGCAGTGAAGACAATCCTTGTGGGGTGCAGTGAAGACAATCCTTGTGGGGTGCAGTGAACAAAATCTTTGGGGGGTACAGTGAACACAATCTTTGTGGGGTGCAGAGAAGACAATCCTTGTGGGGTGCAGTGAACAAAATCTTTGGGGGGGTACAGTGAACACAATCTTTGTGGGGTGCAGTGAACAAAACCTTTGTGGGGTGCAGTGAACACAATCTTTGTGGGGTGCAGTGAAGACAATCCTTGTGGGGTGCAGTGAAGACAATCCTTGTGGGGTGCAGTGAAGACAATCCTTGTGGGGTGCAGTGAACAAAATCTTTGGGGGGTACAGTGAACACAATCTTTGTGGGGTGCAGTGAACAAAACCTTTGTGGGGTACAGTGAACACAATCTTTGTGGGGTGCAGTGAACAAAACCTTTGTGGGGTACAGTGAACACAATCTTTGTGGGGTGCAGTGAAGACAATCCTTTTGGAGTGCAGTGAACACAATCTTTGTGGGGTACAGTGAACACAATCTTTGTGGGGTGCAGTGAACAAAACCTTTGTGGGGTACAGTGAACACAATCTTTGTGGGGTGCAGTGAACACAATCTTTGTGGGGTGCAGTGAACAAAACCTTTGTGGGGTGCAGTGAACACAACCTTTGTGGGGTACAGTGAACACAATCTTTGTGGGGTGCAGTGAACAAAAACTTTGTGGGGTACAGTGAACACAATCTTTGTGGGGTACAGTGAACACAATCTTTGTGGGGTGCAGTGAACAAAACCTTTGTGGGGTACAGTGAACACAATCTTTGTGGGGTGCAGTGAACAAAACCTTTGTGGGGTACAGTGAACACAATCTTTGTGGGGTGCAGTGAAGACAATCCTTTTGGAGTGCAGTGAACAAAATCTTTGTGGGGTACAGTGAACACAATCTTTGTGGGGTGCAGTGAACAAAATATTTGTGGGGTACAGTGAACACAATCTTTGTGGGGTGCAGAGAAGACAATCCTTGTGGGGTGCAGTGAACAAAATCTTTGGGGGGTACAGTGAACACAATCTTTGTGGGGTGCAGTGAACAAAACCTTTGTGGGGTGCAGTGAACACAATCTTTGTGGAGTGCAGTGAAGACAATCCTTGTGGGGTGCAGTGAAGACAATCCTTGTGGGGTGCAGTGAACAAAATCTTTGGGGGGTACAGTGAACACAATCTTTGTGGGGTGCAGTGAACAAACCCTTTGTGGGGTACAGTGAACACAATCTTTGTGGGGTGCAGTGAACAAAACCTTTGTGGGGTACAGTGAACACAATCTTTGTGGGGTGCAGTGAAGACAATCCTTTTGGAGTGCAGTGAACACAATCTTTGTGGTGTACAGTGAACACAATCTTTGTGGGGTGCAGTGAACAAAACCTTTGTGGGGTACAGTGAACACAATCTTTGTGGGGTGTAGTGAACACAATCTTTGTGGGGTGCAGTGAACAAAACCTTTGTGGGGTGCAGTGAACACAACCTTTGTGGGGTACAGTGAACACAATCTTTGTGGGGTGCAGTGAACAAAACCTTTGTGGGGTACAGTGAACACAATCTTTGTGGGGTGCAGTGAACAAAACCTTTGTGGGGTACAGTGAACACAATCTTTGTGGGGTGCAGTGAACAAAACCTTTGTGGGGTACAGTGAACACAATCTTTGTGGGGTGCAGTGAAGACAATCCTTTTGGAGTGCAGTGAACAAAATCTTTGTGGGGTACAGTGAACACAATCTTTGTGGGGTGCAGTGAACAAAATCTTTGTGGGGTACAGTGAACACAATCTTTGTGGGGTGCAGTGAAGACAATCCTTGTGGGGTGCAGTGAAGACAATCCTTGTGGGGTGCAGTGAACAAAATCTTTGGGGGGTACAGTGAACACAATCTTTGTGGGGTGCAGTGAACAAAACCTTTGTGGGGTACAGTGAACACAATCTTTGTGGGGTGCAGTGAACAAAACCTTTGTGGGGTACAGTGAACACAATCTTTGTGGGGTGCAGTGAAGACAATCCTTTTGGAGTGCAGTGAACACAATCTTTGTGGGGTACAGTGAACACAATCTTTGTGGGGTGCAGTGAACAAAACCTTTGTGGGGTACAGTGAACACAATCTTTGTGGGGTGCAGTGAACACAATCTTTGTGGGGTGCAGTGAACAAAACCTTTGTGGGGTGCAGTGAACACAACCTTTGTGGGGTACAGTGAACACAATCTTTGTGGGGTGCAGTGAACAAAAACTTTGTGGGGTACAGTGAACACAATCTTTGTGGGGTACAGTGAACACAATCTTTGTGGGGTGCAGTGAACAAAACCTTTGTGGGGTACAATGAACACAATCTTTGTGGGGTGCAGTGAACAAAACCTTTGTGGGGTACAGTGAACACAATCTTTGTGGGGTGCAGTGAAGACAATCCTTTTGGAGTGCAGTGAACAAAATCTTTGTGGGGTGCAGTGAACACAATCTTTGTGGGGTGCAGTGAACAAAATCTTTGTGGGGTACAGTGAACACAATCTTTGTGGGGTGCAGAGAAGACAATCCTTGTGGGGTGCAGTGAACAAAATCTTTGGGGGGTACAGTGAACACAATCTTTGTGGGGTGCAGAGAAGACAATCCTTGTGGGGTGCAGTGAACAAAATCTTTGGGGGGGTACAGTGAACACAATCTTTGTGGGGTGCAGTGAACAAAACCTTTGTGGGGTGCAGTGAACACAATCTTTGTGGAGTGCAGTGAAGACAATCCTTGTGGGGTGCAGTGAAGACAATCCTTGTGGGGTGCAGTGAACAAAATCTTTGGGGGGTACAGTGAACACAATCTTTGTGGGGTGCAGTGAACAAACCCTTTGTGGGGTACAGTGAACACAATCTTTGTGGGGTGCAGTGAACAAAACCTTTGTGGGGTACAGTGAACACAATCTTTGTGGGGTGCAGTGAAGACAATCCTTTTGGAGTGCAGTGAACACAATCTTTGTGGTGTACAGTGAACACAATCTTTGTGGGGTGCAGTGAACAAAACCTTTGTGGGGTACAGTGAACACAATCTTTGTGGGGTGCAGTGAACACAATCTTTGTGGGGTGCAGTGAACAAAACCTTTGTGGGGTGCAGTGAACACAACCTTTGTGGGGTACAGTGAACACAATCTTTGTGGGGTGCAGTGAACAAAACCTTTGTGGGGTACAGTGAACACAATCTTTGTGGGGTGCAGTGAACAAAACCTTTGTGGGGTACAGTGAACACAATCTTTGTGGGGTGCAGTGAACAAAACCTTTGTGGGGTACAGTGAACACAATCTTTGTGGGGTGCAGTGAAGACAATCCTTTTGGAGTGCAGTGAACAAAATCTTTGTGGGGTACAGTGAACACAATCTTTGTGGGGTGCAGTGAACAAAATCTTTGTGGGGTACAGTGAACACAATCTTTGTGGGGTGCAGTGAAGACAATCCTTGTGGGGTGCAGTGAAGACAATCCTTGTGGGGTGCAGTGAACAAAATCTTTGGGGGGTACAGTGAACACAATCTTTGTGGGGTGCAGTGAACAAAACCTTTGTGGGGTACAGTGAACACAATCTTTGTGGGGTGCAGTGAACAAAACCTTTGTGGGGTACAGTGAACACAATCTTTGTGGGGTGCAGTGAAGACAATCCTTTTGGAGTGCAGTGAACACAATCTTTGTGGGGTACAGTGAACACAATCTTTGTGGGGTGCAGTGAACACAATCTTTGTGGGGTGCAGTGAACAAAACCTTTGTGGGGTGCAGTGAACAAAACCTTTGTGGGGTGCAGTGAACAAAACCTTTGTGGGGTACAGTGAACACAATCTTTGTGGGGTGCAGTGAAGACAATCCTTTTGGAGTGCAGTGAACAAAATCTTTGTGGGGTACAGTGAACACAATCTTTGTGGGGTGCAGTGAAGACAATCCTTGTGGGGTGCAGTGAAGACAATCCTTGTGGGGTACAGTGAACACAATCTTTGTGGGGTGCAGTGAACAAAACCTTTGTGGGGTACAGTGAACACAATCTTTTTGGGGTGCAGTGAAGACAATCCTTTTGGAGTGCAGTGAACAAAACCTTTGTGGGGTACAGTGAACACAATCTTTGTGGGGTGCAGTGAACACAATCTTTGTGGGGTGCAGTGAACAAAACCTTTGTGGGGTGCAGTGAACACAACCTTTGTGGGGTACAGTGAACACGATCTTTGTGGGGTGCAGTGAACAAAACCTTTGTGGGGTACAGTGAACACAATCTTTGTGGGGTGCAGTGAAGACAATCCTTTTGGAGTGCAGTGAACACAATCTTTGTGGGGTACAGTGAACACAATCTTTGTGGGGTGCAGTGAACAAAACCTTTGTGGGGTGCAGTGAACAAAACCTTTGTGGGGTACAGTGAACACAATCTTTGTGGGGTGCAGTGAACACAATCTTTGTGGGGTGCAGTGAACACAACCTTTGTGGGGTACAGTGAACACAATCTTTGTGGGGTGCAGTGAACAAAACCTTTGTGGGGTACAGTGAACACAATCTTTGTGGGGTACAGTGAACACAATCTTTGTGGGGTGCAGTGAACAAAACCTTTGTGGGGTACAGTGAACACAATCTTTGTGGGGTGCAGTGAACAAAACCTTTGTGGGGTACAGTGAACACAATCTTTGTGGGGTGCAGAGAAGACAATCCTTTTGGGGTGCAGTGAACACAATCTTTGTGGGGTACAGTGAACACAATCTTTGTGGGGTACAGTGAACACAATCTTTGTGGGGTGCAGTGAACAAAACCTTTGTGGGGTGCAGTGAAGACAATCCTTGTGGGGTGCAGTGAAGACAATCCTTGTGGGGTGCAGTGAAGACAAACAATCCTTGTGGGGTGCAGTGAACAAAATCTTTGGGGGGTACAGTGAACACAATCTTTGTGGGGTGCAGTGAACAAAACCTTTGTGGGGTACAGTGAACACAATCTTTGTGGGGTGCAGTGAACAAAACCTTTGTGGGGTACAGTGAACACAATCTTTGTGGGGTGCAGTGAGGACAATCCTTTTGGAGTGCAGTGAACACAATCCTTGTGGGGTGCAGTGAACACAATCTTTGTGGGGTGCAGTGAGGACAATCCTTTTGGGGTGCAGTGAACACAATCTTTGTGGGGTACAGTGAACACAATCTTTGTGGGGTGCAGTGAACAAAACCTTTGTGGGGTACAGTGAACACAATCTTTGTGGGGTGCAGTGAACAAAACCTTTGTGGGGTACAGTGAACACAATCTTTGTGGGGTACAGTGAACACAATCTTTGTGGGGTACAGTGAACACAATCTCATACTTCTGAAGCTTTGAGGGTGCTGCCTGTTCTATACTCCTTCTCCTCCTCCTCATCCATCCTTTTAGGTGTACAAACAATAGTAATTGGGGCCTAGTGTGCTTCTGTACGTGTGAAAAACATACACTTTTTTTTGATCATATTTCCTTTTCCGCTATTCAATAAAAACCTTTGGGGCTCAATTAAATTGCGGAATAGTCTGTGTCGGTACGTGTGAGATCCACCTTTCCAAGTTTTTGGGGTTCATCTCATACTTCTGAAGCTTTGAGGGTGCTGCCTGTTCTATACTCCTCCTCCTCCTCCTCCTCATCCATCCTTTTAGGTGTACAAACAATAGTAATTGGGGCCTAGTGTGCTTCTGTACGTGTGAAAAACATACACTTTTTTTTGATCATATTTCCTATTCCGCTATTCTATAAAAACCTTTGGGGCTCAATTAAATTGCGGAATAGTCTGTGTCGGTACGTGTGAGATCCACCTTTCCAAGTTTTTGGGGTTCATCTCATACTTCTGAAGCTTTGAGGGAGCTGCCTGTTCTATACTCCTCCTCCTCCTCCTCCTCATCCATCCTTTTAGGTGTACAAACAATAGTAATTGGGGCCTAGTGTGCTTCTGTACGTGTGAAAAACATACACTTTTTTTTATCATATTTCCTATTCCGCTATTCAATAAAAACCTTTGGGGCTCAATTAAATTGCGGAATAGTCTGTGTCGGTACGTGTGAGATCCACCTTTCCAAGTTTTTGGGGTTCATCTCATTCTTCTGAAGCTTTGAGGGTGCTGCCTGTTCTATACTCCTCCTCCTCCTCCTCCTCCTCCTCATCCATCCTTTTAGGTGTACAAACAATAGTAATTGGGGCCTAGTGTGCTTCTGTACGTGTGAAAAACATACACTTTTTTTTGATCATATTTCCTATTCCGCTATTCTATAAAAACCTTTGGGGCTCAATTAAATTGCGGAATAGTCTGTGTCGGTACGTGTGAGATCCACCTTTCCAAGTTTTTGGGGTTCATCTCATACTTCTGAAGCTTTGAGGGTGCTGCCTGTTCTATACTCCTCCTCCTCCTCCTCCTCATCCATCCTTTTAGGTGTACAAACAATAGTAATTGGGGCCTAGTGTGCTTCTGTACGTGTGAAAAACATACACTTTTTTTTGATCATATTTCCTATTCCGCTATTCAATAAAAACCTTTGGGGCTCAATTAAATTGCGGAATAGTCTGTGTCGGTACGTGTGAGATCCACCTTTCCAAGTTTTTGGGGTTCATCTCATACTTCTGAAGATTTGAGGGTGCTGCCTGTTCCATACTCCTCTTCCTCATCCTCCCTTTAGGGTAGGAAAAAATTTAATCGGGCCTAGTCTGTTTTTGTACGTGTGAGATACACAGTTTTTTATCCTATTCCGCTATTCAATACACACCCTTTTGGTGTAAAAAACATTAAATTGCGGCATAGTTTGCATATTTGACTGTGAGATACACCCGTGCGATACTGTTGTTCTTTTGTTCCGCTATTCAATAAAGACCTTTCTAGGGCAAGATCTTAAATTTCAGAAATATGAGGAGAGCGTCAAATAGGGGCCGTGGCCTGGGTCGTGGTGGTGCTGCTGCTAGAGCTCCTGTTGCAAGGAGAGGACGTGGTCGATCTGTGCCAGCTACACGCACAAGTGAAACACCTTCCTCAAGTGTGAGTAGGCGACAGAACCTGCATCAGTATTTGGTAGGGCATCATACGCCCCTTGAAGTGATGAGGCCAGAACAAGTGGAGGCGATAGTAGATTGGTTTGCTGCTGACAGTGCCTCCAGTTCCTTCACATTGTCTCCCACCCAGTCTACTGCAGAAAGGTCACAGTTGGCACCTGCAGCCGATGTCCAACCGTCTTTCACCTCACCCCCTTGCAAATCAGGCAAGCAGTCTGAGCCCCAAGCCATACAGCAGTCTCTTCTTCTTTTTGATGACTCTGTCAGCAGGGTTTCCCAGGGCCATCCACCTAGCCCTGCCCCAGAAGTGGAAGAGATTGAGTGCAGCGATGCCCAACCACTTATTTCTCAAGATGAGTACATGCAAGGATCATCGCAGCACGTCTCCGATGATGACGAAACGCAGGTGCCAACTGCTGCGGCGTTCAGCATTGTGGAGACCGACAAGGAGGGCAGGGGTGAAGACTGGGTGGAAGATGATGTGGAGGACGATGAGGTCCTCGACCCCACATGGAATGAACGTCATGCAGGTGACCTGAGTAGTTTGGAGGAAGAGGCGGTGGTCGCACAGAGCCACCAGCACAGCAGAAGAGGGAGCAGGGTGCAGAAGCGGAGCGGCCGTGCCCTAGACACTACGCCCGCTACTGCCCAACGCAGCAAGGGAACAAGCGCACCAAAGTCAGCTCAAAGGAGTTCTCTAGCGTGGAAGTTCTTTAGAAAATGTGCTGATGACAGGACACGAGTGGTTTGCACCCTGTGCAATCAGAGCTTGAAGCGAGGCATAAACCTTCTCAACCTGAGCACAACCTGCATGATCAGGCATCTAAGTGCAAAGCACGAGCTGCAGTGGAGTACACACCTTCAAAACCAAGAAACGTCTCTGGCTCATCCTGCTTCCTCTTCTGCTGCAGTCTCGGCCGCTCCAGCCACATCTGTAGTCATACCGGCACCTGCCACCCCGCAAACAGACGATCTGTCAGCAACACCACCACCTGGGTCACCAACAACCATCTCCACAATGTCCAGTGGAAGCGTTCAGATTTCCATCTCCCAAACACTTGAGAGGAAGAGGAAGTACCCCCCTACCCACCCGCGATCCCTGGCCCTGAATGCCAGCATTTCAAAATTATTGGCCTTTGAAATGCTGTCATTCCGTCTGGTGGAGACGCACAGTTTTAAAAACCTTATGTCGGTGGCTGTCCCACAGTACGTCGTGCCCAGCCGCCACTACTTTTCCAGGCAAGCCATCCCTTTCCTACACAACCAAGTGGAGGAAAAAATCAGGTGTGCACTGCGCAACGCCATCTGTGCCAAGGTCCACCTAACTACCGATACGTGGACCAGTAAGCACGGTCAGGGGCGTTATATCTCCCTAACGGCACACTGGGTAAATGCAGTGGCGGATGGGCCTGAGGCGGATAGCAATTTGGCGCATGTCCTTCCACCACCGAGGATTGCAGGGCGCTTCAGTTTGCCTCCTGTTCCTAACTCCTCCTACTCCGCTTCCTCATCCTCTACCGCCTCCTCATCCGGACAGCGTAACACCTTCACCACCAACTTCAGCACGGCCAGGGGTAAACGACAGCAGGCAGTTTTACAACTTGCCTGTTTGGGGGACAAACCACACACCGCGCAGGAGTTGTGGAGGAGCATGGAACAGCAAACAAATGAGTGGTTGCTGCCAGCGAGCCTCAAGCCCGGCCTGGTGGTGTGCGATAACGGGAGAAATCTCATAGCAGCTCTGGGCCTAGCCGGTTTGACGCACATCCCTTGCCTGGCGCATGTGCTGAATTTGGTGGTGCAGAGGTTCCTTAAAAACTACCCCGATATGTCAGAGCTGCTGCAGAAAGTGCGGGCCGTTTGTGCGCACTTTCGGCGTTCTCACCCTGCTGCTGCTCGCCTGGCAGCGCTGCAGCGTAACTTCGGCCTTCCCGCTCACCGCCTCATATGTGACGTGCCCACAAGGTGGAACTCCACCTTGCACATGCTGGAAAGACTGTGCGAGCAGCAGCAGGCCATAGTGGAGTTTCAGCTGCAGCACGCAGGCGTGAGTCGCTCTGCGGAACAGCACCACTTCACCACCAATAACTGGGCCTCCATGCGAGACCTGTGTGCCTTGTTGCGCTGTTTTGAGTACTCCACCAACATGGCCAGTGGCAATGACGCCGTTCTCAGCTTAACTATCCCACTTCTATGCCTCCTTGAAAAAACAATTCGGGCGATGATGGAAGAGGATGTGGCACAGGATGAGGAGGAGGAGGAGGAGGATGAAGAGGTAACATTTCAAAGGCTTTCAGGGCAGTCATTCGCAAGGGGCTCCGAGGGTGGGTTCCTGCACACACAAACACCAGGGACACAATTGTCCAGCAGGGGCACAGTTCTGGAGGATGAGGAGGAGGAGGAGCTGGAGGAGGAGATGGAACCATGTTCACAGCAGGGTGGCACCCAGGCCAGCTCATGGCCATCACTGGTGTGTGGCTGGGGGGATACAGAGGACACGGACGATACACCTCCCACAGAGGACAGCCTTTCGTCGCCTCTGGGCAGCCTGGCACACATGAGCGATTACATGCTGCAGTGTCTCCACAACGACCGCCGAGTTGCCCACATTCTAACTTGTGCTGATTACTGGGTGGCCACGCTGCTGGATCCCCGTTACAAGGACAACGTACTGTCCTTAATTCACTCACTGGAGCGCGATCGCAAGATGCGCGAGTACAAGCGCACGCTGGTAGACGCGATGCTGCTGGCATTCCCATCTGACAGCGGGGCCACAGTGGAAGCACAAGGCAGAGGAGGAGGAGGTCGCCAACTCAACCAGGGCACCGCCAGCACCTCAGAAGGCAGGGTTAGCATGGCCGAAATGTGGAAAAGCTTTGTCAGCACGCCACAACAAACAGCAGCACCAGCAGCTCAGATGGAACGTCTTAGCAGGAGGCAGCATTTTACCAACATGGTGGAGCAGTATGTGTGCACACGCCTACATGTAGTGAATGAGGGGTCTGCCCCCTTCAACTTCTGGGTCTCCAAATTGGGCACATGGCCTGAGCTTGCCCTTTACGCCTTGGAGGTGCTGGCGTGCCCTGCAGCCAGTGTATTATCTGAACGGGTATTTAGCACGGCTGGGGGTGTTATAACAGACAAGCGCAGCCGCCTGTCCAGAGACAATGTGGACAAGCTCACGTTCATTAAAATGAACCAGGCATGGATCCCACGGGACTTTTCCGTACCTTGTGCAGAATAGCAATGGATACCGACCTTACCCAGCCATTGTTCCATTTTTGCTCTTTCTCACTCTTTTGGGGTGTACCCTCATTTAAAATTTGTGAAAAGAAGCAGTGTTGGTTACCTCGTCCTCCTCCTCAGGGCCAGATTAACGTAGGGGCTATTGGAGCTGCAGCTCCATGCAGGCCCCTACCTTTTATATAGGCCCCGGGTTGGCCATATTCACTGTGACCGCTCTTCTGTCACTTGTAAACACAGAAGTCTGGCTTCTATGCTCGCTTCCCCAGGCAGCACCCTCAGAACCTCCCCACACAGCGCGAAGGCCGGACAAGGAGGGACAGTTGCCGATGCATGGATGTGTTTATGGGCTTCAGAGACAGCATCCCATGTTGAATTAGGCATGCATGGCTGCACCCTTCCTCCTCTGGGTGCTTGCCAAGGCACGGCCCTTAAGGCCCTTCAAAATCCTCAGCACCAAGACCATGATGCTCTTAATCCGGCCCTGGTCCTCCTCCACCGCCGCTTCCACCTACACCGCCCATAGGTGTGCGCCGCCTATTGCATTAGGGTGTGCACCCCAAAGTTGAAATACACATGCATGTGTTTGCCTACATGTACATGGCCCCGATACATTACTCTCCCTGCTGGCAAAGAGAAATAGAGCAGAGCAGGTGCGAGGGAGATCTTTCCCATCTCCTCACTGGCAAACAGAGCGATAATGCTATGTGCCCTAGGTGATTAGGGTGTGCCCAGGTACACCAGGCACACCCTGTGCGCACGCCTATGACACCGCCACATCCACCACCACCTCAACCTCCCTCCTACTCCTTATGGGCCTCGTCCTTCAGAGATGAAGAACATTGTTTTATTTTTCTGTTTTTTTTTTTGTTGTTTTAAGTTATTTCCCTATCCACATTTGTTTGCAGAGCACTTGCCATGCTCTTAACTACGTTTTGCTGCCATTTGCAGCACTCTAGCCCTTTCCATTGGTGTTTTAGAGCAATTTTAGTGCCTTAAAGTTCGGGTCCCCATTGACTTCAATGGGGTTCGGTGTCCGGGAAAAGTTCGGTAAAAGTCCGGGACACGGACCCGGACTTTTTTTTAAAGTTCGGCCGAACCCGTCGAACACGGACATCTAGGTGTCCGCTCAACCCTAATTACAGGCAATTAAATACCATTACAATAAAGGATCGCTATCCCTTGCCCCTCATTCCTGAACTTATTGAACAGGTGCGCGGGGCTACCTACTTTGCGAAATTGGACCTGAAAGGGGCATACAACCTAATCCGAATCCGTGACGGGGATGAATGGAAGACAGCATTCAGAACCAGATACGGATTGTTCGAGTACCTTGTGATGCCATTCGGGTTGTGTAATGCTCCCGCAGCCTTTCAACGATTCATAAATGACATCTTCAGAGACTTACTTGATGTTTGTGTTGTAGTATATCTGAACGATATACTTATTTATTCTCAATCTTTATCTGAACACATAAAACATGTAAGACTCGTGTTGTCCAGACTACTTGCACACAACTTATACATAAAATTAAAAAAATGTTTATTCCATAAAGAAGAAGTACTATTCCAAGGATACATCATATCTAAAAATGGAATCAAAATGGATATGAGCAAGATATCCTGTATTCCAAATTGGCCTGTGCCAACAACTCGTAAAGCATTACAAAGATTCCTCGGATTTTCTAACTTCTATAGGAAGTTCATCAAGAATTTCTCTGCTATTGTGAGACCTCTCACACAACTCACAAGTATAAAAAAACCATTCAAATGGTCAGAAGAAGCAAATGGAGCTTTCCGCTTGTTAAAATCAAGCTTTACTTCTGCTCCCATACTACGCCATCCAGACCCATCCCTTCAATACATCCTGGAGGTAGATGCGTCAAATATGGCAGTAGGAGCAGTTCTCTCCCAACGACCAACAAATACTTCACCACTTCACCCAGTTGCTATTTTCTCAAAATCACTAAGCAGCCCGAGGTGAATTACCCAGTGGGTGAAAAAGAGTTGCTTGCAATGAAATTGGCATTGGAGAATTGGCGACACCTACTTGAGGGTACTCTATTATCAGTTCTCATATACACAGATCATAAAAATCTTCAATACCTTCAGACTAACAAGACTCTTTCCCACCGGCAGGTACGATGGTCCTTATTCTTTTTAAGATTCAACTTTTTGGTGACCTACACTCCTGCAGACAAAAATAAAAAGGCGGATGTGCTGTCACGATTAACCGAGGATAACTACGCCGAAATACCTTCAATTCCTATAATACCCTATGAACGTATTGTCGGTGTTGTTCGTTCCCTGAAGGAAGAGATTTTGCACAGCATAGGATTGGATTCACCTCCACCACAGCTAAGTGCTGATGCAGAAGGCTTCCTCTATTACAACGACAAACTTTACATACCCCCTACTATGCGTACCAAGATTTTGGAATTGTCGCATGATGTGCCTATGGCAGGACATATGGGTATGACTAAAACATTTAATTTACTTACTAGGCAGTTTTGGTGGCCTGACATGAAGACGACCGTACAAAAATTTGTTTCTTCTTGTGACATCTGTGCAAGGTCCAAAATTGACACTACAAAACCATCTGGTCTACTTTGTAGTCTACCAATACCCCAGGTTCCATGGGAAGTTGTGTCCTTAGACTTCATAGTAGAACTACAACCTTCCAAAGGATTTAACACCATCCTAGTGTCAGTGGACCATCTGACCAAGATGGCACATTTCATTTCTATTCGAAGATTACCCTCATCCAAGCAAACAGCGGAATTGCTAGTGAAACATGTCTTTAAGTTACATGGTATTCCAAAGACCCTTCTGTCTGACCGTGGTTCACAGTTCATCTCCAAGTTTTGGCAAGCTCTATGTCAGATACTACGAATAGAGCGAAAACTTACTTCTCCTTACCACCCTCAGACCAACGGACAGACAGAAAGAGTCAACCAGTGCATTGAGCAATATCTACGTTGCTATACCTCATACCTACAGGACGATTGGGTGGACCTCCTCCCGCTGGCGGAATTCGCTTATAACAACGCAACCCACAGTACTACTAAGCAAAGTCCATTCTACTTGAACTATGGGTTTCATCCCACTCTTCTTCCACCACGCATCCTTCCATCAAGTAACCCAGTGGCCTCTGATTATCTCACCCAAATAAAGGACTCTCTGGGTTTACTCAACACCACCATATCACATGCCCATAGTCAACAAAAAAGGTACTACGACCTACGTAGAAAACCCTCTCCTCAATATGCTATTGGGGATCTTGTTTGGCTATCTACAAAAAATTTGAGATTAAAGATCCCTAGTAAAAAACTTGGACCTTTTATTTCTGGGACCCTTCCCAATTAAGAAACTCATTGGAAAAGCTGCAGTGCAACTCACCTTACCGGCAGATCTCAAAATACATCCCATCTTTCATGTGTCGCTACTAAAACCACATGTTCCTAACCAAGGAATAAGGCCTACAATCTTGCCTCCACCTCCAGTACAAGTTGACGGTGGAGAAGAATATGAGATCAAGGAGATTCTGGATTCTCCTATCCACAGAGGAAGACTCCAATATCTCATAAGATGGAAGAACTATGGACCCCAAGACGACACCTGGTTGGATACTGCTGATGTTCACGCACCTAGGCTTATACGAATATTTCACTCGAAATACCCGGAAAAACCAGTGCTATAGGCCTTCCTGAGCCGGCCTTAAGGGGGGGGTACTGTAAGATTCTGGTACCTTTGGTAGCCTTATTTCCCATTTCTACCTTAATATTGCGTCCCACCTTGCTAACTAGGTGGAATGCATACACCTTTAAGAACGATGACATCATCGCCGAGCGCCGATATGAGCGGCTATTTCAATCGCCGGTTTTCTCTCACTCATTGCTCATTCAAGCCGACTGTATGCAACTATGCCTGGCGCTACCTGGACCTGTATCTCGCTACCTGTTCCTGAGCTTCACTCTTTGATCTCGTATCTTGCTACCTGATCTTCATTGCATGCTATGCTTGACACCATCTGGACTTGTATCTCGCTACCTGATCCTGAGCTTCACTCTTTTATCTCGTATCTCGTTACCTGATCTTTTAACCGCATGCTTGACCAGTTTTGTCCTATGCTGCCGGAGCTTCTAGCTATTCCTTTGCCTGAACAAAACCGGAACCTTGCTACTGGATCACTCTCTTGCTACTGGACCTTACTACTACTAACCCAACTTGTGATAAGTACCCCACAGGGGATTTCTTCCTAACTAACTTACACTATCTACCTCTACATACTAAGGACTGTTACTATGTAAGCACTATTCCTATCATCTGCATAACTTCATAGATTGCTAGCTCTTGAGCCTACCATCATCTACATCATTGCACTAGGTTACTCTCTCTTGTATACTTCATCTGCTGTCCCCTACCACCTGTTACTATACATGATTGCTAAACCTATCTGCATACTACCTATCATCACCTACCACTCTCCTGAATATTACTACTGAGTGCTCACCATTTCTAACGCCTGTCTCTCACCTCTATACTATCATATACATCCTATCACTCCAGGAACATCATATTGAGTGTATGTATATTTGCATAAAACAGGCTGTGCACGGTGATGAGTCCTGAGAGTTGGATATGTTTGTTCAACACATCTCTACATGACTACTGAGTGTAATAATTCTGCAGCTGCAAATCCATTCACTAACAAAAAACGCAAGAGCGTTACACTGTCTTTCTTGTAGGTATGGCAGCCCATTGAAATAAATAGGCTGCCCTACAGGTGACACATGGGAATGCATAAAAAACACACATAACTGCACACACTAGGCTGCACTGTATTGGTGTAAGCCTGGCCTGAAAGTAAAAGCTGGCCATAGAAGGTTTGCATCTTGGCCGGTTCAGCAGGGTTGGCCGAGATTCAAATCATCTATGGGCAGGCTAATTGTACCCAACTTTATCTATCGATCAACTTGCTTACAACATATCCGATTTTTGGAATGTGACTATTGCTAACAGTTATAGCAGCTAGCAATAATCACTGTGTTTTAAAGTCAGGGGTGGCTTACCATGCCCCCTCCACCACACCACACCACACCAGTAGAGATGTCCCGAACCGTTCGCCGGCGAACAGTTCCCGGCGAACTTCGCATGTTCGCGTTCGCCGCTGCGGGCGAACATATGCGATGTTCGGTCCGCCTCCTATACATCATCATTGAGGCAAACTTTGACCCTGAATCTCACAGTCAGCAGACACATTCCAGGCCAATCAGCATACCCTCCCTCCCAGACCCTCCCACCTCCTATAAATAAGCAAGGGCAGCATCCATCTTAGATCATTTCTGTGTTACTGAGAGCAGGGAAAGTGCTGCTGCTGCTGCTGTTATAGCTAGGGACAGTTAGTCAGTGTTCCCGGTCTTGTTAGCCAGTGTTCTTGGTACACTCCTGCTGTAAGGACAGCACCCCAAAAAGCCCTTCCTAGGGCTGGTATTTGAGGGTTTTTTTGGATATATATATATATATATATCTATTGTCCCCAAAAAGCCCTTTTGAGGGCTGGTATTTGTGTAATTTTTTTAATTCTGTGATATATATATAAATATCTATTGTCCCCAAAAGCCCTTTTGAGGGCTGGTATTTGAGTATTTTATATATATATATATATATATATATATATATATATATATATATATATTGTGCACTGCAGTTACCTACCCGCTGTGTGTGAGAGGCCACAGACCCACCACAGACTGTACTGTGTGCACAGCACACTCATTTCGGGTGGCACAGGCACAGTACCTTGCATTTTAAAAAATATTTTTTCTTTTCCTCTGTCATAATTGCAGTGAGTGCTGTGTCAGGTCCACAGAGTGTACTGTACCCACGGCAGTGCACTGCCCACCACTGATATATATATGGTGGCACAGCATCTTGTTGCAAATTGAAAAAAAAAATATATTTTTTATTATTGCAGTTGCCTGGGCTGCCAGTGACTGTCAGGTCCACAGAGTGTACTGTGCCCACTGCAGTGCCACTGCCCACCCACCACTGATATATACGGTGGCAGGCATGACTTTTTTGGATTAGTGTCTGGGGGGGTCTAAAAAGCATACCTGTGAAGTTTCAGCTCTGTAGCATGTCCAGAACCAAAAAAAAAAGATCATATATGTGTAAAAGGGGTTCCTACCATCCCTGCTCTACTGAAAAATTATCTTTTTTTTCTGGTTCTGGACATGCTACAGAGCTGAAACTCAACAGGTACACTTTTTAGACCCCCTAGACACGAAATCACACACATTTGTGAAGTTTCAGCTTTGTAGCATGTCCAGAACCAGAAAAAAAATAGAATTAGGGCTAGGGTTAGGGTTAGGGTTAGGGCTAGGGTTAGGGTCAGGGCTAAGGTTAGGGTTATTTTTAGTGCTTAGGGTTAGAGGGTTAGAGTTAGAGGGGTAGGGGTAGGGTTACTAACTCTAACCCTAAGTATCTCACCGTAACCCTAACCCTAGCCCCTAACACTAAACCTAACCCTAACACTCTAACCATAACCCTAACCCTCTAACCTTAACCCTAACCCTCTAAGCCTAGCCATGAAAATAACCCTAACCCTAAACCTAACCCTAGCCCTAACCCTAGCCCTAACCCTAACCCTAGCCCTAACCCTATCCCTAAGCCTAACCCTAGCCCTAACCCTAATTCGTAATTTTTTTCTGGTTCCGGACATGCTACAGAGCTGAAACTTCACAGGTACACTTTTTAGACCCCCCAGACGCTAAATCCAAAGTAATTTTTTATTTATTTTTATTTTTTTTTTAATTTTTCCAATAATTGGCTCTCTATCAAAAAATTACAATTTTTAAGAACTTTTTTTGTGTGATTCAGTGTCTGGGGGTCTAAAAAGTGTACCTGTGAAGTTTCAGCTCTGTAGCATGTCGAGAACCAGAAAAAAAATTTGAATTAGGGTTAGGGTTAGGGCTAGGGTTAGGGCTATAGTTAGGGTTATTTTTAGTGCTTAGGGTTAGACGGTTAGGGTTAGAGGCATAGGGGTAGGGTTACTAACTCTAACCCTAAGTATCTCACCGTAACCCTAACCCTAGCCCCTAACACTAAACCTAACCCTAACCCTAACCCTTAAAGCCCAGTTCCTGTCCCATTTTGGTCGGTTCTGGTCTGTTTGCGGTTGTTTGCGGTGCGTTAAACGGGGAGTTTGGTCTGTCACTGTGAAGCGGGCATAACCCTTACACTACCTGATCGATACAACATCATACCTGATCGTATACACACACTGGATGTTTTAAAGCACGTTATTCCAAACAATTTAGGAATGTTAGGTGATTTATGCCCTTCATGGAATAAAACGCGACTCTGCGTCAACTACGTAATTTTCCATGGGAGTTTTGCCATGGATCCCCCTCCGGCATGCCACAGTCCAGGTGTTAGTCCCCTTGAAACAACTTTTCCATTACTATTGTGGCCAGAAAGAGTCCCTGTGGGTTTTAAAATTCGCCTGCCTATTAAAGTCTATGGCGGTTTGCAATGTTCGCCGGTTTGCGAACATTCGCCAAAGTTCGCGCTCGCCGTTCGCGAACGGCAAATTTTATGTTCGCGACATCACTACACACCAGGAGAACACAATGACTCTGCCATTGCAGGAGGAAAGAAAATCACATAATCTATGGCCTGCCTAGCAATGCCTGATATACTCTGTATGCTTTTATCTTGATTGGATAAAGTGGAGGATCTATCTGGATCATTGAGGCTAATGGATCCAACTGAAAGCTGATAGGTGATTTACATTCCCTGGAAAGTGATTTAAAGGCTACATTTTCCCCCAACTAAAATAAGTTCATCAAGTAATAAAGAAGAAAACACAGTGCATGTGATATTTTTATTTTTTATCAGACATTTAGTATTTAGCTAAATGATATTCTGCATCAAATGACTTCCAATTCATGTTTTATCATTCTCCAGAAAGTTTACAAGATGCCCTATTCAGCACAGTCTGGGCTATATTTTTAGCTAAACTCTTCAGCGAATCCAGGATACCTCTTTTCACTTCCTCTGTCATTTCCCCATCATCCTCATCAGCATTTCTCCTGAGAGAAGACACAGTTATCGTTACATAAGACAACATTGATTATTACACAAAAACTGTATTTCACTGGGACCATAATTGTGTATTTTTAAGACGCATTGACTAATATTTTATGACCACATTAAAATGCTAAAGAATACCACACAGCGGGATGCCACAAAGTTATATTCCTTATTGAATATCCAGCGGAAGCATTCTGATGTGTTCCATGCTATGGCACAGAGCTTTCTCATCAGTAAGTGGACACAGCTAAAGCTGGCCATATACCAGTAGAATTTTGTGCATGTGGAAATTCCGAAGAATCATTGTCCAGCGCATTTGATCTTTCCATCGTTGTATCAACTGATTTTGTTTGAAAGCCCTTCAAATTTCCTCCAGACCTTCTACTTGGATGGAACCCCAGATACAATTGAAAAAGGTTTATTTTGTTCTTTAGAACATGCTCATTACAATTACAATATGTTCAGCTTTTCCCACAGGGAAATCATATTCATGGTTAGAATTTCAGTCATTCGGCCAAAGCTGTCCATGCAGCTCCTTCAAACTTTCTCATCATTATAGTCAAGAATAGGGATGGGCGGAACACCACCCTGTTTGGTTCACAGCAGAACTCCCGAACAGGGGGGAAGGACGTCCCCTCCTGCCACCTGTAAGAACAATCAAGCGGCTGAACAGCCGATTTGAGTGTTCTTATGGTGCAGTGAATCGCCGGCTGAAAAAAATTATATCTGAATGATGCCTGCAGATGCACCCATCATCCAGATATCCCCACTCAAAGCCCAGGATGTAATAAGATGTACTGTGGTATGGAAGTGGTTAATATGCCAGTAAAGTGGTGCATCTGTAGCATACATAAAACATGCTACAGCAAAAATGTCATTTCTAAAGAGAAAAAAATAGAGTCAAATTTCACTTAAAATGACTCGCAGTTACATTTGCTGGCACCCGGCTACTGAAAAAACAGGAGGTCCCCCTCCCAAATTTGGAGGGGAACCCCACACCAAAATTGAAGAAAAAAAAACGGCGTAGGGTGAATGCACTGTACAGCACTCAGTGTATTGCAGGGTGTTTGTCAGGGCGAACACCCAGCGAACACCCTGTAAATGTTCGCCCCGCACTGATGCTTGAGCGGAACGGTTCGCCCAACCCTAGTTAGGAATAGACATGTACAGAACGGAAAAATATCTTTAGCTTCGGATAGATTTGTTATGTTACTCATTTTGTTTTGTTGATTCGTTTTGGAATTTGTTTAGTTTAGTTTAATGTGATTCAATAATTTTCTAACGAATTCCAAATTTTTGGAACTACAGTAAAACCTTGGTTTGAGAGTAACTTGGTTTAAGAGCGCTTTGCAAGACAAGCAAAATTTTCAAATAAATTTTGACTTGATATACAAGCGATGTCTTGATATACAAGTAGCCTCAAGTCACAGCTGAGTATAAAAGAGAAGAGAGGCGCCTCTAAGTGTAGCAATATGGTTACATTTAATGAAGGTACAACATTTAGCAACTCACATGGTTGATGATTGGAACAGGCACATCTAAGTATGCAGGCATCCAGGCTAAAGCTGTCTACATAGACCATCCTCCGCACCGCCATCTACGTCATCCCTTCCATGCTGCCCCTCGCTTTCAGATCGCTTTACTGCAGGGTGGTCTTCCCGGTCAGGATTACAGACTAGCAGCCAGCAGTGCAGAAGATAGTCTATGTGGACAGCTTTACCCTGGATGCCGGCATACTTAGATGTGCCTGTTTTATTCATCAACCATGTGAGTTGCTAAATGTTGAACCTTCATTAAATGGAACCATATTGCTACACTTAGAGGCGCCTCTCATCTCTCTTATATTCTGTGGCTCCTAGTGGATTTTGCTTCTAATCCCCTTGTGGAAGCGGCTATTTGTGGATGGACATTTTATGGTTATATAACCTATTGCAATGCTATAATCTTTTTATATGGGCTATAAACTGAAGGATTTATGAATAAATGATTGTGGAACGAATCATCTGAGTTTCCATTATTTCTTATGGGGAAATTTGCTTTGATATAAGAGTGCTTTGGATTACAAGCATGTTTCCGGAACAAATTATGCTCGCAATCCAAGGTTTTACTGTATTCAAATTGGGATCAGCCAAAAAAAACTATTAAATTCTGTAGGAAGAATAGCTGGTTATTAAGGATCTTTTTACACTTTTTTGGTGAATGGGTAGGGGTACTATGTGCCCCATATGCATTCACTTGAGGGGGTTGGGATCTGGGGGGGCCCCTTGTTATAAGGGGCTTCCAGATTCCGATGAGTCCCCCACACACAGACCCCACAACCACAGCCCAGGGTTGTGGGGAAGAGGAACTTTTCCCTATCAACATAGGGACTAGGTGCTTTGGGGTGAACTGAGGATGGAGCTACATCGTGGAGAATTTTTTAATCTTTTTTAATAAAAAAATTGTCAAAAATTCATGTACTGTCTTTATTTTTACACATTTTTGATGAATAGGTAGGGGTACTATAAACCATACTCATTCACATAGGGGGCAGGATTTGGGGGCCCCCTTTGTTAAAGGGGGCTTTCAGATTCTTATATGTAACTGGGGAATGGTCTAATGTTGTCTATTACATCCACTTCCATCCCTAAATCAAGCAAGAAATGGGGCAATTTTTCTCTTTCTTTTCAGATTCTGATAAGTCCTCCACCTACAGACCCCCCCCCCCCAATTACAGCCCAGGGTTGTGTGGAAGTTGCCCTTGTCCCCATCAAAGCACCCACCTATGTTGAGGGCATGTAACCTGGTATTGTTCAGGAGGGGGGGTGCCCACTCATTCCCCCGTTTCCTGACCTGCTGGGCTGCATGCTCGGATAAGGATCTGGTACGAATTTTGGGGGAACCCCATGCAATTGTTTTTTATATTTTGGCGTAGGGGTTACCCTTAGAATCCATACAAGACAAGAAGGGCCTGGTATGGAATGTAGGGAACCCATGCTGTTTTTTTTTCTGATTTGTTTACTGCCGGCATTCTTTTGTTTACATTTCAGCTCTCAGCGAGGAAGTCCGATGACAGCTGATGAGTTTTCAGTTGTCAAGGACGTGGCGGCCGGCTTCCCAGCCCACTTTTTAACAACCAGCTATCGTTCACACAGAATTAAAATCGGTCCATAATTTTTTGACCAATCCGAATCTGAATTGTTCTGAAAATTTTGAATGTGTTTGAAAAAAAAACAAAATTAATTTCAACGAATTTTGATAAATATAAAGTGCCAGCGCTTAGGATAATCAATAAATATCAACTAAATGGCTGCTGCTGATAAAAAGGGGGGGATGCCTTTAAAAATAATAAATTTATGTATCAGCGCTGCTCCGTATGTTATGTTTGTTAAAATTAGATATCTCAACCTCACTAATTTTAATCTGTGCTAATAAATAAAGTATCCAGTGCTCAAGTGATTAAATAATTCGTAAGAAGAATATAAAAATTCATATAATAATCCAAGGTGCTAAGTGCCAGTCTCTGTGCAAAAAACAATTCCTCAGAAAAAGTGCTCAGTGCTTGCTTTGCCAAGAAAAGACATCCAAAGTGCCGATGATCTGAAAGTGCAATCAGGTGCTCCCCTCTCGGTCCCTTACTCACCAGACAATAATAATATATGAGCCTTATAATATAATCCTCACTGGTTGGGATCAAGGATAAAATTAGTGAGGTTGAGATATCTAATTTAACAAACATAACATACGGAGCAGCGCTGATACATAATTTAATTAACGAATTTTAATGAAATGTATTACTATTTCATTCAGAAATTGGATACAATCAAAATATCCAAAAATTCGTCCTAACTTACATTCGTACCAAAACGAATTGTAAATGTCTAATTAGGAACTTGCCCAATGACATGGCAGTTCCGAAAAGAAAGATTTCAGATGATGTCGGAACTGATGGTTTCTGTGGTCACCTTCTTAGCTCAATATGCACTTTTAAACCTTGAACCTCCAGGCTTTTCCAAAATCCAATTCAAATGACCCATGTAATTTGTTCATGTTTTAACAGCAGCCAAACAATTGCTAAAGCCTAGAAAATTTCCCACTCTTTCTTTGGCCAAGTCCAGGGTTCACCTAATCATTCTGCATGAAAAAAACAGAAGCCGGGCTGACCGATACAACAAACAAATATATGTCATCTCCCTGGGTCTTATACAATCTTCCAGTGGGATTTAGGCTGGACCGTTTGGACCTCTGAATGGTGGTGTATCCTTGGGATACACTTGTCCTGTTCTCCATCTCACCTTCCTTCCTACCCCACCTCCCTCCCCCACTTTCCTTTTCTCCTTTTCCCTTTTTTGTTACACCTTCTCTGGAATACCCTTCACCCACCTTGCCCCTTTAATGATGACAAGCATCTCTCAGGACATTCCAAGTTCATCTTATACATCACCAACTCCACTCTCCCCTTGAGCACTCCAAGGATTATTTGTCTCCATCGAAGCTATTGTATGGTATCCATTATATCTAAATATATGGATTCTAATATCACAGCTAAAAAAAATGCCTCTGTTTCCAATCCCCCAGTAGCACAAATCCAATAGGACACTGTGCAGCACAGACCTGAAAAACTAAGTGCACCCTTCCCCAGCACACTCAGCCCCAATTCTGACTCTCCTTACAACTCCCAGGAATCCCTCCAAACATCTGTCCTAACCCACCAGTCTTGGCACTCACATTCCCCCTTGGGCTGATGCTGACCAATACACCCCTGTACCATCTGCACACAGTATAGCAATGGAGATCTCTCCATCCGTGAGATTGAAGGCCGGGCTGATCTTGGACTCTCCTTTGTCACCCTTTATACACCAGAACAACATATTTTCAAACTTGTGCATACATATGAAGGAAAACTTCATGCAAGCCACTCCCACACCCACACCTGTACACCTATCCAAACTCCTCCCCTGCTCACATCATCCCACCTAACCCCACCTCTAAGTTTTTTAGAATGCTGATGGGTGTAGGGCATCCATTCAAAATTGTCTGTTGGTTTGTTTGGAACAGGGAAGGATGTGTTCTACATTTAAAATGTATCCTGTATTAAATCCGAATGAAAGGGAGTGATGTTGTACCTGAAACACGTTGGCTGTTCTTATATGACCTAATTACCTAAAATTAAAATTGTCTTGGACTTTTTTTTATCCAGGTTTGGTCTTACACTCCTTTCTGTATTGATAGGATTAGAAACTCTGTCATGTTTGTATTGTGTTCTCATCAAAAAGATTCCCCCCTTCACTCACTTTCCCAGTTATATAAATATGTATTTAAAATCAAAGTAATTGATGAGATGGCCATAAGACCTGTAATGTGTAGCAGAGCTGAACAAATCCCAGAACTGAATAAACAGACATAAAAATTATTTGGTACAACAATCCTCATATATGTATTTCCCCTATATGTTTAATGGATTGCCCAAAGTTAGGCTTTGGAAGTCCATACTTCTATTTAAAAAAGCCTTATTCATACTTACTCTTCCTGACAGAGAGATAAGGAGATGGTCCCAAGAAAGAAAAGGAGTAACAGGGATTTCTTCATGGTGAACATCTTTGGGCTCTGTGGATAATTTGGATTCATGAAAAGAAAACACAATTAAAAAGATGACTCAAAAATAAAATGAGTTCCCCTTAATGTTGGGTACACATAAAATGGTTGTTCCAATACAATAATATTTCCAATGTTTGCTGTAAGCCATCAGAAAAGATCCCGTACACTGGGCACCCATTATGGGAACGTTGAGTGCTTTTTATTGACATGGATTTGCTTGATGCTTTCCAGACCTTACGAGATCTGGTTACCCATGGGTGAAACAATGATTAAAGGGCCTTCATCTACCTTGTTCCTCAATCTCACAAAAGGAAGAGCACAGCAGATTCTTAGATGCCATTGGAGCTCCCAAGAACCGGAGTTCCGGTCTCCATTATTTATGGTTTCCAGGGCTTTCTATCTTAAATGGGATGCCTTTTGCCTCACCTGGGTTACTCAATTTAGTCCTCACTCAATCAGAACTAAAGGATGTTAGAATGAAAATCAATTTATAGCTATCTGATTTACTAACTGGACTAATGGTTTCTAGAGGGGTTTTCTTGTATGAATGAGAAGAGTCTCCAGATAATGGTCTCTGTGAACTGAATTTGTTTCAAGTTTAAAGAGAAGGAAAACGAGACTACTGAGATTATATGAAAATAAAAAATATAATTTATAAATGCTAACTTTACTGTACTATCTTTTAATATGGGCAAGATATTTAGGAATTAGAGTTTAATAAAAAACTTCACCAAAATTGTAATAAGTGAAAAATGACCATTCAGGGCACAAGAATAGATCATTTTTTCACATTCTGTTATATAACATTCCCAAAAAAAAAAAAAATGTAAAAATCCAATTTGTTCAGGCCTTTTAGGCCAATGTGTATTTTGCTATTTATTTTTGGTCAAAAAAAATTGCACTAAGCGTATTTTGATTGGTTTGCGCAAAAGTTATCACGTCTACAAACTAGGGGAAAGATTTATGTAATTTTTATTTATTTATTTATTTACTAGTAATGGCAGCGATCTGCGATTTTTATTATTACTGCGACATTGCGGCTGTAAGATCGGACCATTTTTTACACTTTTGGGGGGACCAGTGACATTACTACATTAATCAGTGCTAAAAATATGCACTGTTACTGTAATAATGACATCAGCAGGGAAGGGGTTAACACAGTGGTGATCAAAGGGTTAAGTGTGAGCCTAGGGGAGTGTTTTCTAACTGTATGGCGGAGGGGCTTGTGAAATGACCACAGAGACCTGTGATCCTATATAGAGGGATCACAGGCGCTCTGTGATCATTTCAGAGAGAAGCATGGTCAGCTGTATTTACAACAGCTGACCATCCTTCTCTCTCAGTGGGGAGCGATCGCGGGTGCCCGGTGGCAATTGCGGCCGCCGGTTACATGGTTTGGCATCCCCGCTGCCTAGTGGGGCAGTAGCGCGCCGCCCGCGGCCAGGGCTCGCCCCCGCACCACGCGTGCGACCGACGTAGGGCTACATCTTTTCGCGCAGCCGAGTCAGCCTGCGCTTAGGAACACGTGTATTTGGTAAAATATATGCCTGCTAGCCTCCAGGTGGGACAATTATCAGCACCCTGTGAGCAAAGTGTCTCCTCATCTGCTATTTAGACAGTTTTAATCTAAAATCCATTTAAGCGTAATTTCAGCCCACATTTTTATTTTGTTTTGTATAGCATTGTGGGTTGTAATTACTACTGTCTAAATGTTCAGTCAGTTTCTCTTAAAATAGAGTGAACATGCCATCCAGTGAGAGATTCTGCTTTCAGGAGGATGTCTCTGGATAAAAAAAGTGTTCCTAATTCTGTCCCCAGCAATGGCGGTGCTCAGAACACCATTCAGACTTCTGTCAGCCTCAACTGATATCACTCAAAACAAATATTCCAACACCTCCAACCCCAGTGAACCCATGGTATGTATGTGAGCCACTCAGGCTGCTAGGAAGTCTAGTCCTGTGCCTGCTGCTGTGAGTTCTGGCTGGGAAGAAGCCCACCCACGCTCCAGACAATGACAGATATAAGCAGAAGATCACAGGAGCCCAAAAAAATTGGAACGGCTCTCTAAACTATACCTTACTCAGTCAAGTAGACTTGCCACATTCAAAATGCTTAAACTTATAAACTACCACAACTATTATATTTTTTTATCCCTGTGCCCCTATCCTTTTTTTCATCCCTACAATCTACCTTAGGTAAGTTGGTGTGGCAAAAAAACAACACCTAGGAGTTCTAGGGTCAACCTGACCAAGCAGACAGCCATTGTACATGATCACTCCTGGTCATTTCTCTATGTGTGTTTGGCATTATTTATGATGCCATTGTTTACTACTATGATTGCTGTGATTGGCCACAGCTATCACATGTTAAAGGGCCATTGTGACTGACCCTGTACCATGTGATCACCTTGACCCATCACAAAGTCACAGTAGTAAGCAATGGCATCATGAATGACAGCCACTGTTTACTACTGTTCATTGTTGTGATTAGTCACAATTATCACATGGTAACAGGGACAATCACAGTGGCCAGCTACCCAGATCAGTGATCTGCTGTGCGCCGCTTGGAGGCTACACCATTATTTTCCAGCACTGCCTTAACCCTCTTGGGCATGGAGTTCACCAGAGCTTCACAGGTTGCCACTGGAGTCCTCTTCCACTCCTCCATAAGGACATCACAGAGTTGGTGGATGTTAGAGACCTTGCGCTCCTCCACCTTTCCATTTGAGGATGCCCCACAAATGCTCAATGGGATGTTTTGTCATAGACATGTAGGAGGTTTAGTGAACCAGGCATTTAACTGATGGTACAGCTCTATTGGGAGGAAAGATGGCCACAAAGTTGGAGGGGCTTTTAAACTAGGAGTTGGTGGGGGGGAGGGCTCAGAGGTAGTGACAGTTAGTAGTGAGCAAAGGACAGAAGCTATTATGGGGGACAGCAGTGACAATATAACCATAACGACAACTACTGGGGGGAATGAGTGGACAAACCACAAACCAAGCAGGAATAAACTTAATGATAAATGACTATCAACTCTTAACATCACTAAGAGGGGTATACACAAATGCCAGGAGCCTAGCTAATAAAATGAAAGAATTGGAACTGTTAATACACGAGGCTCCTTAAACATAGGCATTCAAAGGTCAGCTTACAGATGATTATCCAGGCAGCTAATCGTGATGATTGTCTCCTCTCCTACTCCCTGGCTGAAAGCCAGCTGGACTGAACTCTATAGAGCGGCAGATGTAAACGGACACCATTTACACCCGTCTTTCTCCAATCAGATCCACTTAAAAAACAGAAGGGGGTCCATGCCCTTCTGTCAGGGCGGATCAGATCGGAGGGCCCAAGGAGTAGAGCGGGCTGTGTCCGTGTCTGCTCTGCATCTGCTGAGGGCACATAAAACCTATCATCTGCCCGCTCTACTCATTGTGGCCTGCCACCAATTACCAAGTCGCTAAAGTGGTCCTCACTCCTCAAAAGGTTGGGCACCCCTACTGTAGGGGCATGAGTCCCAGATGGACAGGTGCGCTATACTGTAGCGTGCCAGGAGACCCATCTCCAACGAAGTTGATAAAAGTGCTAAGACCGCCGCCACTATCGCAGCTGGCCTTACCACTTTCATCACTGTGGTTGGCAGGTCTCACTATTCTTTCCTGCACCTTCTGCACTGAGAGCATGGCATCAATACTAGGCTTTATTACTGCGTAAACTGGCACCAGTACTAGGGGTTAATCCTGCGTAAACTGGCAAAAATACTAGGGGCTATTACTGCATAAACTGGCACCACTACCAAGGGCTATTACTGTGCAAACTGGCACCAATACTAGGGGCTTTTACTGCATAAACTGGCATCAATACTAGGGGTTATTACTGCGTAAACTGGCACCAATACTAGGGATTATTTCTGCTTAAACAGGCACCAATACTAGGGGCTATTACTGCGTAAACTGGCACCAATATTAGGGGCTATTACTGCCTAAACTGGCACCAATATTAGGGGTTATTACTACATAAACTGGCACCAGTACTAGGGGGGTTTTACTGCGTAAACTGGCACCAATACTAGGGGCTTTTACTGCATAAACTGCCACCACTATCAGGGGCTATTACTGTGTAAACTGGCACCAATACTAGGGGCTTTTACTGCATAAACTGGCATCAATACTAGGGGTTATTACTGCGTAAACTGGCACCAATACTAGGGATTATTTCTGCTTAAACAGGCACCAATACTAGGGGCTATTACTGCGTAAACTGGCACCAATATTAGGGGCTATTACTGCCTAAACTGGCACCAATATTAGGGGTTATTACTACATAAACTGGCACCAGTACTAGGGGGGTTTTACTGTGTAAACTGGCACCAATACTAGGGGCTATTACTGCATAAACTGGCACTATTACTAGGAGTTATTACTGCATAAACTGGCAATAATACTAGCTGTTATTACTGTGTAATCTGGCAAAAATACTAGGGGATATTACTGCATAAACTGGAAACATTACTAGGGGTTATTACTGCATAAACTGGCACAATACTAGGGGTATTACTGCATAAACTGGCACCAATACTAGGGGCTATTACTGTGTAAACTGGCACCAATACTAGGAGTTATTACTGCATAAACTGGCAATAATACTAGCTGTTATTACTGCATAATCTGGCACCAATACTAGGGGATATTACTGCATAAATTGGCACCATTACTAGGGGCTATTACTGCGTAAACTGGCACAATACTAGGGGCTATTACTGCATAAACTGGCACCAATACTAGGGATTATTACTGCGTAAAGTGGCACCAATTCTAGAGGCTATTATTGCGTAAACTGGCACCAATACTAGGGATTATTACTGCATAAATTGGCACCAATGCTAGGGGTTATTACTGTGTAAACTGGCAATAATACTAGCTGTTATTACTGCATAATCTGGCACCATTACTAGGGGATATTACTGCATAAACTGGCACCATTACTAGGGGCTATTACTGCGTAAACTGGCACAATACTAGGGGCTATTACTGCATAAACTAGCACCAATACTAGGGATTATTACTGCGTAAACTGGCACCAATTCTAGAGGCTATTCCTGCGTAAACTGGCACCATTACTAGGGGCTATTACTTAAGTAATCTGGCACCAATACTAGAGGCTATTACTGCATAAACTGGCACAATACTAGGGGTTATTACTGCATAAACTGGCACCAATACTAGGGATTATTACTGCGTAAACTGGCACCAATTCTAGAGGCTATTACTGCATAAACTGGCACTATTACTAGGAGTTATTACTGCATAAACTGGCAATAATACTAGCTGTTATTACTGTGTAATCTGGCAAAAATACTAGGGGATATTACTGCATAAACTGGAAACATTACTAGGGGTTATTACTGCATAAACTGGCACAATACTAGGGGTATTACTGCATAAACTGGCACCAATACTAGGGGCTATTACTGTGTAAACTGGCACCAATACTAGGAGTTATTACTGCATAAACTGGCAATAATACTAGCTGTTATTACTGCGTAATCTGGCACCAATACTAGGGGATATTACTGCATAAATTGGCACCATTACTAGGGGCTATTACTGCGTAAACTGGCACAATACTAGGGGCTATTACTGCATAAACTGGCACCAATACTAGGGATTATTACTGCGTAAAGTGGCACCAATTCTAGAGGCTATTATTGCGTAAACTGGCACCAATACTAGGGATTATTACTGCATAAATTGGCACCAATGCTAGGGGTTATTACTGCGTAAACTGGCACCAATACTAGGAGTTATTACTGCATAAACTGGCAATAATACTAGCTGTTATTACTGCATAATCTGGCACCATTACTAGGGGATATTACTGCATAAACTGGCACCATTACTAGGGGCTATTACTGCGTAAACTGGCACAATACTAGGGGCTATTACTGCATAAACTAGCACCAATACTAGGGATTATTACTGCGTAAACTGGCACCAATTCTAGAGGCTATTCCTGCGTAAACTGGCACCATTACTAGGGGCTATTACTGCATAAACTGGCACAATACTAGGGGTTATTACTGCATAAACTGGCACCAATACTAGGGATTATTAATGCGTAAACTGGCACCAATTCTAGAGGCTATTACTGCATAAACTGGCACCAGTACTAGGGGCTATTACTGAATAAACTGGCACCAGTACTAGGGGCTATTATTGCATAAACTGTTTGCTGAAGTTGCTTTAAACTATTAAGAAAAGCTTTTGAGAGTTTTCCTCTTTCTCAGATCTGAAGCAATACCTGAGGAAGAAAGGAAAAAATCTTGAAAGCTTGTCTTTTAAGTGTTAGGTTAGTACAATAAAAAGGTATCATTGAATACTGCATTACTCTCATATTTTGTAACCTTATTTATATATACTGTATATATATATACAGTATATATATATATATATATATATATATATATATATATATATATATATATATATTATACTTATTGTTTTCTTTCAGTGGTATGGTTTAGTGCTGAAAATTATGAGTGTTTGCCTGCTGATGAGCACCCCATAATGCATTGCACGATTGCAGTGCATTAAGAGCTTGTGATTGGCCAAAGCATGCACTTGACCTGTATGCTTTGGCTAATCACAGCACAATGTCCTGTCAGAGCCATGATTGGCCAAAGGCAGGTTTACTTTAGCCAATCATGACTCAGGGGCTAAGTCCACGCCCCACACTATATAAGGCTGCTGGTTAATAGAGGTTAGGCAGGTAGTTAGTGGACAGTGTGTTGAGTTCGATTAGTGCAGTCAGTGTAGTGTTGAGGCTATACCCCACTTTTATAACATATAGATATGCTGTAGTCCTGGGTCCCCTCTCAGTGCTCCCCAAGTTTTGTGTCCCTGTCACTTATAGTTTGTGAGTAGCTGAAAATTGGTGTAGGCAGGAAGGGGGTGAAAGTGCTCTGTATGTAAGTGTTTAAGGGGAACCCTATGACAGAATTTACAAAAAAAATGTCATGGGGTTCCCCCCCTCAGGGTTAGGGCTAGGGTTTAGGGATTAGGGTTAGGGTTAGAGGGTTAGGGTTAGGGTGTTAGGGTTAGGGTTAGAGAGTTAGGGTAAGGGTTAAAGGGTTAGGGTTAGAGGGTAAGGGTTAAAGGGTTAGGGTTAGAGGGTTAAGGTAAGGGTTAAAGGGTTAGGGTTAGAGAGTTAGGGTAAGGGTTAAAGGGTTAGGGGTTAGGGTATGGGGAACTCCATGCCAAAATGTAAAAAAAAAAATGCTTGGGGCCTCCCTCAATCTATACCAGGCCCTTGGTGTCTGCTATAGATTTTAAGGTGAATTCCAGGCCAAAATTAAAAAAAAGTAGTGGGGTCCCCCCCAAAATCCATAATTATTATTAGAATTAAAATAAAACAAAGGAGTTATATAAACATCACCTGAAGGCTGAATACCAAGTTTTTTTTCCATAAAAAATAACTATAATATGAATAAGAATATAAATAAATGAAATTACAGCATATACTTACCAGGTAGTTCAGTTGGTGCTGAGAATGTCAACAGCTGGTAGACTTCAGTGGAGGTCTACTCTACAGAGAATGGGTTTGGCTTATATAATAGAGGAGAAACAAGTTGAGTAAACAGAAATTCTCATTAATGTTTACATTAAAAGTCACGTGTTTCTTAGGAGCACGTAACTGATCCCACATATATGTATGTCCTAATATTTACCTACCCGCCTTTTTGGAAAAATATCAGCACCCAGTAAGCAATTTAAATTTTTCCTAAACTGCTCTTCAGATAGTTGTAATCTAAAATTAATTTAAGTGCAATTCCAGATCAAATTTTCACTTGGTATTATATAGCAATGAGTAATTAGGGGTATTTACTGTATTTACTCCTGTCTATGTGTACATTCAGTTTCACTTAAAATAGAGTGACCAGACATCCCCATTTTCCAGGAAAGACCCAACTTCCAGGAGGTTGTTTTTGAATGAAATTTGTCCCTAATTCTGCCCCCAGCAGCTCAGGACACCGGTCAGACTTTTGTCAGCCTCAACTGGCATCACTCAAAACAAATATTCCATCACCTCTAACCCCAGGGGGTCAGCTCAGCAGGAGGAGTGACATAGGATTACCAGTTGCGACTAGGAAATATTTATAGGGGTAGCACATAAGATACCACAGTCAAAACTGGGGGGGGGGGGGCACTCATAATTTTCACCACTAAATCATACCACAGAAAAAACTAAATAAGTATATATAAAATAGGTTACAAAATACGAGAGTAATGCAGTATGCAATGATACCTTTTTATTATACTAACCTAACACTTAAAAGACAAGCTTTCAAGAGTTTTCCTTTCTTTCTCAGGTATTGCTTCAGACCTCTTCAGACCTCTATTTTGAGGAAAACTCTCAAAAGCTTTTCTTTATAGTTTAAAGCAATTTCAGCAAACAGTTTACACAGTAATAACCCCTAGTATTGATGCCAGTTTATGCAGTAATAACCCCTAGTATTGATGCCTGTTTATGCAGTAATAGCCCCTAGTTTTGGTGCCAGTTTACGCAGTAATATCCCCTAGTATTGATGCCAGTTTATGCAGTAATAGCCCCTAGTTTTGGTGCCAGTTTACGCAGTAATAGCCCCTAGTATTGGTGCCAGTTTACACAGTAATAGCCCCTAGTATTGGTGATAGTTTATGCAGGAATAACCCCTGGTATTGGTGCCAGTTTATGCAGTAATAGCCCCTAGTATTGTTGCCAGTTTACGCAGTAATAACCCCTAGTATTGGTGCCAGTTTATGCAGGAATAACCCCTAGTATTGGTGCCAGTGTATGCAGTAATAACCCCTAGTAATGGTGCCAGTTTACGCAGTAATAGCCCCTAGTATTGGTGCCAGTTTATGCAGGAATAACCCCTTGTATTGGTACCAGTTTATGCAGTAATAACCCCTAGTATTGGTGCCAGTTTATGCAAGAATAACCCCTAGTATTGGTGCCAGTTTATGCAGGAAAAACCCCTAGTATTGCTGCCAGTTTACGCAGTAATAGCCCCTAGTATTGGCGCCAGTTTATGCAGTAATAACCCCTAGTATTGGTGCCAGTTTATGCAGTAATAGCCCCTAGTATTGGTGCCAGTTTATGCAGTAATAACCCCTAGTATTGGTGCCAGTTTATGCAAGAATAACCCCTAGTATTGGTGCCAGTTTATGCAGTAATAGCCCCTAGTATTGGTGCCAGTTTATGCAGTAATAACCCCTAGTATTGTTGCCAGTTTACGCAGTAATAACCCCTAGTATTGGTGCCAGTTTATGCAGGAATAACCCCTAGTATTGGTGCCAGTGTATGCAGTAATAACCCCTAGTAATGGTGCCAGTTTACGCAGTAATAGCCCCTAGTATTGGTGCCAGTTTATGCAGGAATAACCCCTTGTATTGGTACCAGTTTATGCAGTAATAACCCCTAGTATTGGTGCCAGTTTATGCAAGAATAACCCCTAGTATTGGTGCCAGTTTATGCAGGAAAAACCCCTAGTATTGCTGCCAGTTTACGCAGTAATAGCCCCTAGTATTGGCGCCAGTTTATGCAGTAATAACCCCTAGTATTGGTGCCAGTTTATGCAGTAATAACCCCTAGTATTGGTGCCAGTTTATGCAAGAATAACCCCTAGTATTGGTGCCAGTTTATGCAGTAATAGCCCCTAGTATTGGTGCCAGTTTATGCAGTAATAACCCCTAGTATTGGTGCCAGTTTATGCAGTAATAGCCCCTAGTATTGTTGCCAGTTTACGCAGTAATAGCCCCTAGTATTGGTGCCAGGTGGGGTTATCTGTCTGTATGTGGAGGAGGTCTGTCAGTCTGGGGTGGAAGTAGTTGGTAGTGGAAGTTGTCACTCTTGGGGAGTGGGGATCTATCAGCCTGGGTTGTCAGTGATGGGAAGAAAAGGTGTCAGTCTGGGATGTTAGTAGTTGGGGGTGGGTGTGTTTCCTCACTCTTCAGTGCGCTTTTTTGTATTTCAATGAAAGTGTTCAATAAACACTGTTGTTATTTGTTTATCTCTCCTTTAGTGGTCTTTTCTATTGATATATGGAAAGTTGATCTTCCTGTAAGGGCCCATTCACTCTACATGTTTGAACCATAGGTTTACAGAAATTTTCTGTCGGACAGTCATCTGTACGGGCCAAAAGTCTGCAGGTTCCCCATTTTCAGATGATTTGATTGGGCTGTGAGCACCTAGTAGGGATGGGCTTGATGTTCGAGTTGCTGAACACAAAAACAAATGGGGCGCTCGGTGGGAAATTCGCCCACCGATGAGCGCCCCATAATGCACTGCACTGGAGCAGTGAATAAATTACTGATTGGCCAAAGTATGCACATGTATGCTTTAGCCAATCACAGCACAATGTCCTGTCAGAGCCATGATTGGCCAAAAGCAGGATGCCTTTAGTCAATCATGGCTCAGGGGCTAAGTCCACGCCCCACACTATATAAGGCTGCTGCTTACACGGCAGCCATGTACTGTATAGTATGTGATCTCAGAGGTTAGGCAGGTAGTTCGTTGATAGTGTGTTGAGTTAATTTAGTGCAGTCAGTGTAGTGTACAGGCATACCCCACTTTTATAATGTATAGATATATTGTAGTCCTGGGTCCCCTCTCAGTGCTCCCCAAGTTTTGTGTCCCTGTCACTTATAGTTTGTGAGCAATGCCATGCCAAGCTGCCAATATTTCCCATAGCTGTCAATGTTAAAGACGGGGAGCAGTGTCATGTCACGTGACGTCAGAAGGGGGCGGTGCCACAGTGTGATGTAACCGGGTGTACCTGCCCCTTGCCTATAAAGCCCCTCATTCGCCGGGATGCCTCTGAAGAGGCTGGAGTGGTTTTGATTTTTTTTTCTATTATTCGGGTGCGGCGGGCTACGTGATTGACGATGGATTTACATGGGGGGGACAGTATTTTTTTATTTTTACTTTTGAATAAAGGACTTGTCAAAAACTGTCTTTTGTGTTTATTTTTTTTTTTTACACTTTTTTGTTAAATGGGTAGGGCTACGATGTACCTGATACCTATTCACATGGGGGGGGCGGGATCGGGGGGCCCCCTTGTTAAACGGGGCTTTCATATTCCGATAAGCCCCCCACCCACAGACCCCAACCTTATCTTCTATATGTACACCACTTTACACCATCTATGCATAATCAATATCATATCAAATGTCCTTTTTCTCTATTCCTTTTGCAATGTTTATACCTTATATATCAATAAAAACAAAAATACCAAAACTTAAAAAAAGACCTTTTTAGTTTCTGCTATTACATTTTGCAAATAAATACTCTTTCTTCATAAATTTAGTCCAACATACAGTATATTCTGCTACATTTCTTTGGAAAAAAAATAATGCAAATCAGTGTATATTATTTAGTTTGTGTGAAAGGTATATAGTCTACAATTTATGGTATATATAGTTCAAAATTGATCAATGCAGATGTACTTACTGCCTATCTAATTTCTTGAGGGCCCCCAAAATTCCAGGACAGTTAAATACCCCCAAATGTCCCCTTTTTGGAGTGTAAACAGTCCAAGGTATTTAGTAAGAGGGATAGTGAGTTCTTTGCAGTTGTAATTTCTTGGCAGAAATTTTTGGGAAAATTAAGAAATTAAATAAAGTGTTTTTTTTTTTTTACACAAGGTTTAGAAATCTGGACAGTCTCACTGTATTGCAATTTTGTTTATGGTAGTTCCGTATTTTTGGTCAAGTCTTATATTTGCAAAACCATCTTTTAGCTCTTGTTCCACAGTTCAGCACCTCCACCTTCCTTACAAAAGGCAAACAATAAAAATGGATCAACAACTTGGTCATTTGGGCAGAAGACTTTTCCCATCAGTACTGTTATCTGGAGCCATTTTTTTTTCATGTGTGTTCAGGTTAATCAAGGATAATTGGTCGTAGTCCAATTTCATCAAACTGATTTTAGTATTTAATTATCCACACGCACTGCTTTAAGCAATTATTTGTACAAATAAACACAGCTAATTATGTGCCAGATTGAAGTTGCATGAGGCATGACTTCAAATACAGCTAAGCAAACTAAACTTAATGGGTGTAACTTTAAAAAAGACCTGTGCTAAGAAAGATGAGGGATGTTGTTAAAAATGTTGGTTGACTGGCTGCCTCTGATTTCAGAACTTTGAGATAAGAAACTAAAATAAGCCAAGCAACTAGTGTTTTCTTTAACCACCTTAAGTCCAAACACTTTCACCCCCTTCCTGCTCGGATCAATGTCCAGATTTCAACACTTTCACACTTTGAATTACAAAAAAATCAGTCATACAACATTGTACTCAAATATAATTTTAGCATTTTTTTAAAAAAAATACGGAGCATTTTTTTTTGTTATATAAACGAAAAACTTCAAAAAAATAAATTTTGCAAATATATAATCTTTCTTAAAAATATAGGCCAAAATGTATTCTGCTACATTTATTTTGAAAAAAAATTTAAATCAGTGTATATTGTAGGTAAATATATTTCTAAAGGTGCTATTGACATGAAATTTTCATCACATTTTGGTAACAACCCATACAATCCATACATACAAAAAAAATTTAGTTTTTTTTCTAATACTGTATATAAACCAACCCCGTTCTTTGTAGAGTAGACCTCCACTGAAGTCTTCCAGCTGTCTACATTCTCAGATCCAACTGAACTACCCGGTAAGTATATGCTGAAATATTGTTATTATATTATTCATCCTATTATAATAGTTTATAAGGAAATAATCCTTGGTTTTCAACTTTCGGGTAATGTTTTAATGACTCCTCTGTTTTATTTTGATTCTAAAAGATAGCAAGGTTCCTCATATGGTTTATCTCATTATGGTCTATTTTGCACAATGGACGTTAAAATTCTAATTGATTTGCAAAATTCAAAACAGAAAATACTAACATTGGCCAACCTAGAATTAAACCAGCCATTGTACGTTTTACAATCTTAATTGTAAGCTTATTAAAAACATTATGATGGATCAGATAAAATTTTGTTTTTGTGTCCTGAATGGGAATTTTTTGCTTTTTATAATTTTGATGAAACTTTTAATAAACTTTAGTTCCTAAATATCTTGCCCTTATTTTAAGAGATTGTACAATAGAAAGATAGCATTCATAACTAAGTTATATTCCTTTTAATGATCAGTTATTTTCATATAATCTCAATAGCTTCATTCTCCTTCTCTCCAAACCTGGAACAAATTACAGATTCATAATTCAGATATAAAATGCTTTATTAATCACAAGGGGAAATTATTAAATCACAGAGACCATTATCTAGGGACTCTTCTCTTTCATACAAGAAAAAAAGCTTTTGTATCTGTAGTAAAACTGCTAACTATACATTTCCTACATGCTTGTTCATATCCTACATTTGCAAGTATATTGTACGCTACCCTTCTTTGATTTTAATAAACTTTTAAGTGGTAACGCACAAGGTCGGTGCGTCCTTCTCTTGTTGTTTTCTTGTATAACAGTCTGGACCCGGGGCTTTCCCATTTGCAAAGGAGGAGATCATTTTATGGATTTTTTGCTCAGTGATCGGAGAATTGAGTTGAGAGAGGAGAGTGGGGTCACTTTGGGGGAGGGGGACCTCCTTTAGGAATTCCTGTGCAGCTTTCTGATCGGTAGGGTCTGGGCTGTATAGGGTGGTATAGTATTGTTCGAGAATGGAACTGATGTCTTCAGGGGAGGAGTGTGTGTTTCCTAGGGTGTCCAGTGATTTTGACAGGTCCAGACTGGTTTTGACAGGTACCCACTCCCACTTCTGGTCAGATGTGCCACCGTAAACTGAGCCAGAAGTTCCCCCCCCCCTCCTTGTTTTGGGACACACCACCATTCCCAGAAGACTACAAGACCATTTACATGCCCAGTAGAAAACCGGCTGTGAAACTGCAAGGCTTCACTGCCTGTTTCCCTTACTTGAGATGCCATCACCTGTACCAGAAGATGATTGAAGTATTGGCTCAGTCGAGGACATCACTGGATCCCTGGACAGGTAAGTGTCCTTATATTAAAAGTCAGCAGCTACAGTATTTGTAGCTACTGACTTTTATTTTTTGGGGGGGAGCCTGGAGCTCTGCTTTAAGTTTGTAGTTCTAGAGTATAAAGGGTGAGAGTGGAGAATCCCAGGTCAACCTCACCTACAGTCCCAGGGGATGAGGGATTTCCATTGCTATACTGTGTGCAGATGAAACGGGAGAGTACTGGCCAGTCCCAGTCCAAAGGTGAAATGTGAATGCCAAGACTATGTAGAAGGAAGGTAACTGGGGGGGAGGTAAACTGATAGATTAAGGCAGATGTTTAGAGGGATTTGTCTGAGTGGGAGTGGTAATGAGGGCCAGAATAAAGTCTCTGTGTGCAGGGGCGGGTGAATTTAGTTTGATTGGGCTGTGCTGCACTGTGTTTGATTGGCGGTGTGCCACTGCAGGATCGGAAACAGAAGCACGGTGTTACGTGTGCCTTAATTCTTTTCTCCTATGGCAAATGGAAGTAGAATTTTTTTTTTGCTCTTGTTCAATATGCTTATTTTTTTTTTTTAAACAGTGTATCAAAGTAACACTATCTGAGAGTACAAAGGCCAATTACAATATAGATGTAATATTAGAATCCATATATTTGGATATGATGGGTACCATACAATATGGAGATGGATGGAGACAAATAAACCTTGGAGTGTACAAGTGCAAAGTGGAGGTACTGAATGGATGTGAAAGATTAACTTGGAATGTCCTGAGAGATGTCTGACATTGTTAAAGGGACAAGGTGGGGGAAGGGTATGGCAGAGAAGACATAACAATGAAGAGGAAGGGAGAAAGGGAAAGAGTGGGAGGGGATGGGGGTGGGAGGAAGAAAGACATATTGGATATATGCTCTCAATGTTCTATCCATAGGTGGCCTGAATGAAGACCTGGAGGTCTGTTCCATACTATAACCATCTTCGGGTCACCATCAGCGATATAACAATCCCTGGCTATGAGTGTCTACCAAAATACTAGTCTTTTTTAGAATTTGGATCTAAGAAGCATCTTGCCAATGATTCTGCTCCTTGCTGGTCGGTAGGAAGGTGCGGAGAAGAGTCGTGACAGGAGAGTCCTATACCAGTGCTCTGTTTGTAATAATAAGCTTGGTTAACTATTATCTTTGTGAGTGTTATTTTATCTTTACCCATACAATAAACATAGTCTTACTGCACTTAGAGGCGCCTTTTTTCCTTTATGTTTTTCGCCAGAGTCTGCTTCTTCTCCTATTAAGTGCAGCCGGATGTGTGTATAGGCTTTATCTAGCTATTTCCACCTTGGACTATTTTCCTTTTACCTGGGGATTTTAGTTGAGGCCTTTTGAACAAGTGCCTACTTCTTCTGGCTTTCTGAACCATTATATTGGGCAAAAGGGGTAATGGCTTTAATGGCCAAGAGGAGACAGAGCAGAGCCTAACTATGAAAATGGTGGTCATTATTTGGTCTCTGACATAAGATGCTAATAATATAGAGTACATCTGTTAAAGGAAAAGCCTTTCTTTAACTATTTTTATCACTCATTACAACTAGTACATCTTGAAGGGACCTACACACCTGGGTTACTTCCACAAGTTGAGATTCCACAAGGATTTCCTCTCTAGAAGGTCCTGCTCTACACTCAAACTGATGAATAATTTGAAGATGCAAGGAGACAAATAGAGAAGTATGGATCAGAATGTAACTTTGTGAGAGAATCACTCATAGGTTTTTTGCTACCTTACAAGCTTGGAACACCTTTGGCTATCTACATGTATGGTCTCTACCCTTTGACCTGTCCCAATGGGGTGCCCCTATTATGAGAACAAGCTCCAAACAGCATGGTTCTCTGAGCCACATGAACATGAGAGACCATGACTGCCGGCTAGTGATTGATTTAGGAGGTGCAACAACGAGGGTAGTTTACCAAAGGTGTTTACATAAATTCCTTACAATGTCATCCATGAGCAACGTAGATGGCAGCCAAAATGGGGAGCCACTGTTGGCCTACTAAACAAGGTTCTTTTACAGGGAACCTCTGAGGGTAGAAGTATGAAGCACCTACAGTACCTTTGTTCATGCATTTTGGGTTTTTACTGTTTTGGGGGTTGTATTATTATTTATTACTATGTTAACAGGGTCTGTTTTTAGGTTTGAGGTGTTCAAATCACAATATTCACTGGCCGTCTCTTCTTGTAGTTGCCTTTTTTGCACAGCTTGCTGCTGCTTTGTTTGGGAAAAAAAAGGAATTGCAAGGACAGTGTGCACCTAAACTCCCTCACATTATATTATAATTTCTTATTATACATTCACTGCACCCTAATTACCATAGTAAAAGTTGGGCATACACCAGGAAGGTCTATCATATTGATAAAAACTGTACTATTGCTTGCCGATTTTCATACTGCTGTCTCATTTGTGGTCTCGTTAGATCTTAAAGAGAGCTTGATAGAATCTGTCTGTAATCGGGTCTATTTATTGGGACCAATTCTGTCTTGATAGCTGGGGGATTGGCTGTTGCAATATTGTATTTAATAACTTTGGAACAAGCCAAGCAATTTGTGTTTTATTTATTTATTTATTTATCTTGCAGTTTTGCTTTAACGTTGCCATTGAAATGTGAAAATGTCCTTTACACTTGGAGGAAAATATAAATCAATTATTAAAATTTACAAACCAAGTTTTAAGACCTCTGTCTCCATGGTTATCCATTTAAAAGGTCCCACATCGATCTTACCCTTCAGTATAATCTTTACATATCTTTGGCATCCCCAGATTCCAGGGTTTTCTAGCATTTAAAGTTTTACTAACACATGCCAAAGATGCAAAACCAGTTTTAGGCATTAAGAGTGCAATATTACTCTAATTATCCAGTCTTTTATTTTTGATTTGTTGTTCAGCGCAAAAGGGTTTGCCAAACACTGGTATGTGTTTTTTGAGAGAACTTGATATAAATAATGAATTCCATTTAAAATGAAATTTGGCAGGGGTGAGGTTTTTTATTGATCCGGTGATGATCAGGTGATTATTAGTCTGGGCAGTAGAAGAATAGTTCAGTCCAGTCGCCTTGGGGCCCTTTAACCACTTAAAGATTGGGCCCTTTTAACCCTTTCCTGCCCAGGCCATTTTTCAGATTTCATTACTGTCACACTTTGAATGACAATTAATCAGTCATGCAACACTGTACCAAGGTTAAAAATGTATAATTTTGGAGACAGATATACATTTCTTTTGGTTGTATTTAATAATTAATGGGGTTTTCTTGCTATATAAACTAATAAATAAATAAATAAAACACTTAATTTGTTTTTGCTATAACAGTTTCCAAAAATTAAAATATTCTTTCTTGATAAATTTAGGCCAAAAAATATTCTGCTGCATTTCTTTGATAAAATAATGCAAATCAATGTATATATTTTTTAGTTTGTGTGAAAGTTATATAGTCTACTATTTATTGTATATACTGTATAGATGAAAATTGATTAATCCAGATGTACTTACTACCTATCTAATTTCTTGAGGCCCTAAAATTCCAGGACAGTAAAATACCCCCCAATGTCCCCTTTTTGGAGTGTAAACAGTAAGAGGGATAGTGAGTTCTTTGCAGTTGTAATTTTTGGGCAAATAAATAAATTATATAAAGTGTGTTTTTTTTCACAAAGTTTAGAAACCTGGGCAGCCTCACATACTGTATTGCAATTTTGTTTATGGTAGTTCAGTACCTTTGGTCAAGCCTTATATTTGCAAAACCATCTTTTAGCTCTTGTTCCACAGTTCAGCACCTCCACCTTCCTTACAAAAGGAAAACAATAAAAATGGACCAACAACTTGGTCATTTGGGCAGAAGACTTTTCCAATCAGTATTGTCATCTGGAGCCATTTTTTTTTCATGTGTGTTCAGGTTAATCAAGGATAATTGGTGGGAGTCCAATTTCATCAAACGGTTTTAAGTATGTAATTTATAGGCCATACGCACTGCTTTAAGCAATTATTTGAACAAATAAACACAGCTTATTATGTGCCAGAATGAAGTCACGTGATTTCTTAGAAAGGCTTCACTTCAGATACAGCTAAGCATAATAAACATCATCAGTGACTTTAAAGAAGACCTGTGCTAAAAAATATGGGGGCTGTTGTTGCTGAAAATGTTGGGGGACTGGCTGCCTCTGATTTCAGAACTTTGAGATAAGAACCTAAAATAAGCCAAGCAACTAATATTTTCTTTAACCACTTTCACCCCCTTCCTGCTCAGATCAATGTTCAGATTTCAGCGCTGTCACACTTTGAATGGCACTTACTCAGTCATGCAACATTGTACTCAAATCAAATGTTATCATTTTTTGAAATAGAGAAAGCATTTTGTTTGCGTTGTAAAACAAAAACGTCCAAAAATTAAAAAAATAAATGTTTCCTAGATTGTTATACAATTTTCCAAATAAATAATCTTTCTTAAAAAATATAGGCCAAAATGTATTCTGCTACATTTCTTTGACAAAAAAAAAATCCAAATCAGAGTATATTGTAGATAAATATATTTCAAAAAGTACTATTGACATGACATTTTTTTCACATGTCCGTGACAACCCTTACAATCCATACATACAAAAAAGTTTTTTTTTTCTTTTATATACAGTATATACCAACCCCGTTCTTTGTAGAGTAGACCTCCACTGAAGTCTTCCAGCTGTCTACATTCTCAGATCCAATTGAACTACCCAGAAAGCATATGCAGAAATATTGTTATTATATTATTAATCCTATTATAATAGTTTATAAGGAAAGTATCCTTGGTATTCGGCTTTCAGGTAAAGTTTTAATGGCTCCTCTGTTTTATTTTGATTCTAAAAGATAGCAAGGTTCCTCATACGGTTTTTCTTATATAGTGTGGGGCGTGGACTTAGCCCCTGAGCTCTGACAGGACATTGTGCTGTGATCAGCCAAAGCATACAGGTCAGGTGCATACTTTGGCCAATCACAAGCACTTAATGCACTGCAATTGTGCAGTGCAATATGGGGCGCTCATCCACGGGCGATCCCCCCGATGTTTGGGTTGAACTTACACTTGACTCGAACATAAAGCCCATCACTATAGGTCATGTAAAAACAGCCAACATGTTTTAGGGCAGGCATGTCCAACCTGCGGCCCGGGGCTGCATGTGGCCCGGAACCGCAGGCAATGCAGCCCACTGCCCCCTGACAATTTTTTTTTTGTTGCTGGGGAGGAAAGAAGTCGAGTCGGGGGCACGGCCACAGAGGCAGCCTTGGAGGGGATCATCCACTAGTTGTGTTAAATTAGTGCTGGGGGGAGGGTGCGGCAGCACGGGAAGGGTACAGCAGTGTTTTATTACTTATATACCTTAACTAATAGTATATATTTATATGCGGCCCGAGAAAATTTCTCTACACTCAATGTGGCCCAGAGAAGCCAAAAGGTTGGACACCCATGTTTTAGGGCAACATCACTTCCCCTTCATCAGGGTTCAACAAAGGATAAACCTTGGATGAACACCAGTATTGGATGGACTTTGGTATGACTGTTGCTAAGCACATTTTTGGTTCTAATATAGATCTGCGAGGTCAGTATTTTCTTTGAGTCCATCTAAGGTATATTCTTTCTAGAGCCCAGATACATAAGGATGTAGTGTTGACTCCAAAACACATTAAATATTTTTGTATGATTTGTTTACCAATAGTTACATTTTAGACTCTTGCAATCTTTGCTGGTCTATTGCTCCTTTTAGTATTTCAATTGTTTGAGCTACTGTTTTTCTGCTTTTTTGGGAGCCACCTCACCCAAGGTATTGGGCTTGTTTGAAATTTTTCTTCATCTGTATGCAAAAGTTTAGAAATTCTCAGTACTTCTTTAAAGCTGGACTTCACCCAAAGGGGGAAGTTCCACTAATTTGTATCCTCCCTGTGATGTGATATGAAAATCCATAAATTTAGATATGATGTGTACCATACAATGAGGAAATAATTGGAGACAAATAAACCTTGGGGTGTACAAGGGCAAAGTGGAGTTACTGATGTGAAAGGTTAACTTGGAATGTCCTGAGAGAGGCCTGACATTGTTAAAGTGGCAAGGTGGGGGAAGGGGAAGGGTATGGCAGAGAAGACATAACAATGAAAGGGATGGAAGAAAGGGAAAGAGAGGGAGGGGATTGGGGGTGGGAGAAAGGGAGACATATTGGATATATGCTCTCAATGTTCTATCCTTAGGTGGCCTGAATGAAGAAATGGAGGTGGGTTCCATACTATAAACATCTTCGGGTAACCATCAGCAATATAATAGTTCCTGGCTATGAGTGTCTACCAAAATACTGGCCTTTTTCCAGTTTGGATCTAACAACCATCTTGCCGGTGAATCTGCTCCCTGCTGGTCAGTAGGAAGGTGTGAAGAAGAGTCGGGACAGGAGAGTCCTATACCAGTGCCTTTGTTTGGCTTAATGAGCTTGGTTAACTATCATCTTTCTGAGTGTTATTTTATCTTTACCCATAAAATAAACATAGTCTTACTGAACTTAGAGGCACCTTTTTTCCTTCATGTTTTTCTCCAGAGTCTGCTTCTACTCCTATTAATTGCAGCCTGGATATGTGTATAGGCTTTATCTAGCTATTTCTACCTTGGACTGATGATTTTAGTAGAATCCTTTTGAACCAGTGCGCCCTATCTCTTTCCTATTACCCCTCTATGAGTCTGGCCTACTTCTTCTGGATTTCTGAACCATTATATTGGCTTTAACGGCCAAGAGGAGACAGAGCAGAAACTAAATGTGAAAATGGTGGTCACTATTTGGTCCTTGTGATAAAATGCTAATAATATACAGTACATCGGTTAACAGAAAAGCCTTTCTTTACCTATTTGTATCACTCATCACAACTAGTACATCTTGAAGGGACCTACCCACCTAGGTTACCTCCACAAGTTGAGATTCTACAAGGATTCCCTCTCTGGAAGGTCCTGCCCTATACTCAAACTGATGAATAATTTGAAGATGCAATGAGACAAATAGAGAAATATGGATCAGAATGTAACTTTGTGAGGGAAACACTAATAGGTTCTTTGCTACCTTACAAGCCCGAATCATCTTTGGCTATCTACTTGTATGGTGTCTACCCTTTGACCTTTTACAATGGGGTGTCCCTATTATGAGCACAAGCTCCAAAAAGCACGGTTCTCTGAGCCACATGGACATGAGAGAATATGACTGCAGGCTAGTTATTCATTTAGGAGGTGCAGCAATGAGGGTAGTTTACCAAAGGTGTTTACAGAAAATCCTTACAATGTCATCTATGAGCAACGTAGATGGCAGCCAAAATGCAGAGCCACTGTTGGCCTTTGAAACAAGGTTTTTTTGACAGGGAACCACTGAGGATAGAAGTATGAAGCACCTATCTTTGTTCATGTTCTAAAAACATGCATTTTTTGGTTTTTACTGTTTTGGGGTTTGTATTGTTTTAATATTATGTTAACATGGTCTATTTTTAGGTTTTAGGTGTTCAAATCACAGTATTTACTGGCCATCTCTTCTTGTAATTGCCTTTTGTTCACAGCTTGCTGCTGCTTTGTTTGAAAGAAAAAAAAAAGAATTGCCGGGACAGTGTCCACCTAAACCACCTCACATTATATTATACATTCTATTTATATATTCACTGCACCATATTAACTAAATAAAAACTGGGCATACACCTGGAAGACTTATCATATTGATAAAAACTAAGCTATTGCTTGCCAATTTGCTGTATCATTTGTGGTATCCTAGACCCTAATGAGAGCTTGATAGAATCTGGCCAGTGGCAGGACAGTTTTGCCTTAGCGAAAACAAGAACAATGTGTAATCAGCACTATAGGTCGGGGCCAATTCTGTCTTGATAGCTGGGGGATTGGCTGTTGCAATATTTTATTTAATAAGTTTGGAACAAGCCAAGCTTTTTTTGCTGGTATGCTTTAAAGTTACCAATCAAATGTGAAAATGTCCTTTACAATTGGAGAAAACTATAAATTAATTATGAAATAGTACAAAGTTTTAAGACCTCTGTCTCCATGGTTATCCACTTAAAAGGTCCAACACTGATCTTCCCTTCAGTATAATCTTTGCATATCTTGGGCATCCCCAGATTCCGGGATCATCTAGCATTTAACGTTTTACTAACACATGCCAAAGTTGCAAAACCAGTTTTAGGCATTCAGAGTGCAATATTACTCTTATTATTCAGTCTTTTATTTTTGATTTGTTGTTCAGTGCAAAAGGGTTTGCCACACACTGGAATGCGTTTTTTTTTTTTTTTTTTTTTGAGAACTGTAGAACTTGATATAAATAATAAATTCCATTTGAAATGTAATTTGGCAGGGGTGATGTTTTTTTTATTGATCCGGTGATGATCGGGTGATTATTAGTCTGGACAGTAGAAGAATAGTTCAGTCCAGTCGCCCTTTACCACTTCAAGACCGGGCTTTTTTAACCCTTTCCTGCCCAGGCCATTTTTCGGATTTCATCACTGTCACACTTTGAATGACAATCATTCAGTCATGCAACACTGTTCCGAAAGTAAAAATTTATAGTTTTTAAGACAGATAGAGATTTCTTTTAGTTGTATTTAATCACTGCTGTTTTTTGTTTTTGCTATATAAATAAAAATAAAAAAAATAAATAAAAAAATAAACTTTAAAAAAAATCCCACACTTATTTAGTTTCTGCTACAACAGTTTGCAAATAAATACTCTTTCTTTATAATTGTAAGCAAAAATATATTCTTCTACATTTCTTTGGTAAAAATAATGCAAATCAGTGTATATTATTTTAAAGTTATATAGTCTACAATGTATGATATATAGTTGAAAATTGATTAATCCAGATGTACTTACTGCCTATCTAATTTCTAATAAAGGGCCCTAAAATTCCAGTAAAATACCCAGTAAAAATTCCAGTAAAATTGCCCCTTTTTGAAGTGTAAACTGTCCAAGGTATTTAGTAAGAGGGATAATGAGTTATTTGCCATTGTAATTTCTTGTCAGAAATATTTGGGAAAATAAAGAAATTAAATAAAGTGTGTTTTTTTTTTTTTTCACAAAGTTTAGAAACCTGGGCAGCCTCACATACTGTATTGCAATTTTGTTTATGTTAGTTTTCCATACCTTTGGTCAAGCCTAATATTTGCAAAACCATCTTTTAGCTCTTGTTCCACAGTTCAGCACCTCCACCTTCCTTACAAAAGGCAAACAATAAAAATGGATCAACAACTTGGTCATTTGGGCAGAAGAATTTTCCAATCAGTATTGTCACCTGGAGTCATTTTTTTTCATGTGTGTTCAGGTTAATCAAGGATAATTGGCGGGAGTCCAATTTTATCAAACTGTTTTAAGTATTTAATTACTAGTCAACACGCACTGATTTAAGCAATTATTTGTACAAATAAAGGCAGCTTATTATGTGCCAGAATGAAGTCGCATGAGGTCTTAAGAAAGGCTTGACTTCAGATACAGCTAAGCATAATAAACATCATTGGTGACTTTAAAGAAGACCTGTGCTAAGAAATATGGGGGCTGTTGTTGCTGAAAATGTTGGGAGACTGGCTGCCTCTGATTGCAGAACTTTGAGATATGAACCTAAAAAAAGCCAAGCAACTAGTATTTTCTTTAACCATCTCAAGTCCAGACACTTTCACCCCCTTCCTGCTAAGATCAATGTTTAGATTTCAGCGCTGTCACACTTTAAATAATAATTACTCAGTCATACAACATTGTACTCAAATAAAATGTTATCATTTTTTGAAATAGATAGAAATTTTTGTTTGCGTTATAATAGTAAAAAAGTAATTTTTTCCTAGTTTCTGTTATAAAATTTTGCAAATAAATAATCTTTCTTAAAAAAATTAAGGCCAAAATGTATTCTGCTACATTTCTTTGGCAAAAAAAAAAATCAAAATCAGGGTATATTGTAGGTAAATATATTTCTAAAGGTGCTATTGACGTTAACTTTTCTTCACATGTCCATAACAACCCTTACAATCCATACATACAAAAAACTTTTTTTGTTGCTCTTTTATATAAACCAACCCCGTTCTTTGTAGAGTAGACCTCCAATGAAGTCTTCCAGCTGTCTACATGCTCAGATCCAACTGAACTACCCGGAAAGTATATGCTGAAATATCATTATTATGTTATTAATCCTATTATTACTATTTATAAGGAAATAGTCCTTGGTATTCGGCTTTCAGGTAATATTTGAATGACTCCTCTGTTTTATTTTTATTCTAAAATATAGCAAGGTTCCTGTTTTGCTTGCGTTTCTAGCAAGGGTTACTTTGCGGTACAACCAAGGAAACTTAGACCTTTGTGGTGTATAAATGTGCTTTTACTATGCAAAAACAATCTGTACTTACAAAATTATTACAATATTTAGGAGCATAATACAAGACTAGCAGATACAGATAAAGATAAAGCAAATATACTAAAAGAAGTTTGCAGCCATGGAGTCCCATTTGCTTTCAAGCACATGGCACAGAGACAAGTCAGCAGTCATAGCTTCATGGATGTTTCGTTTGAGACTAAAGACTTTCTTGCAGCTTTGGCCAGAAGTATTTAGAATACACCATCCCCCCAAACCAACACCCTTTGTCCTGAGGACAAAAGGGCTGTTTATCCATTGTACAGTGACTTTGAAGGGGGGGGGGGGGTTAGGCTTGGCCAAACTTCCTTCCAAATCTTTACAAAAGAAAGGTATCATTAGTGAGCCACTGTTAAATATGCAATTTCCACAACAGTTCCTCATATGGTTTTTCTCATAATGGTCTATTTTGCACAATGAATGTTAAAACTCAAATTGATTCACAAAATTGAAATGAAAAAATACTACTATTGGCCAACCTAGAATTAAACCAGCTATTGTACATGTTTCACAATTTTAAATGTAAGCTTATTAAAAACATTACGATGTGGATCAGATAAAGTTTTTATTTTTGTGTCCTGAATGGGCATTTTTTGCTTTTTATCATTTTGATTAAACTTTTTTAAACTCTAATTCCTAAATATCTTGTCCTTATTAAGCAATAGTATGGTAGAAAGATAGCATTCATAAGTTGTATTCCTTATAATGATCTATTATTATTACATAATCTCAATAGCTTCATTCTCCTTCTCTCCAAACCTGGAACAAATTATATATTCCGAATTCAGATATAGAATGCTTTATTATTCACAAGGGGAATTTAGTAAATCACAGAGACCATTATCTCTTTCATGCAAGAAAATTACCTCTAGAAACCGTTGTATATGTAGTAAAACAGATAACTATACATTGATTTTCAATCTAAAATCCTTTCATTTTGGATAGAAAGTCCTGGAAAATGTTTGAATAGGTCAGGCAAGGACTTTCACGGCACCAAAATACATTTTTTAAAAAATAAACAGTTTATTCATGAAATCATTAGAAACCATCAGATATGGTACATGGGCCTCAGAAAAGAATTCGGAGGCATCAAACTAGTACTGCAATATACACAGAATGAACAATACTATGATTAGTATATAAATAATATAATACTACATCACATCAAATGAATCTCGTGAGGGGTGACAGGAGAGGATCTGCCGTCCGTCAGGATCATATGATGTTATATTCAGATAATAGACAATAGATGTTTATAATGCTCGACATGTTTCGCTATTCTAATAGCTTCGTCGGGAGCTTATAACATAATTCTGTATAGTATTGTAGTTCAGTGGGACGGGTTAATACCAGCAGCATAGGACTAACGAGGAAGTTGTTAAGTCTGTAGGCAGGATCAAGGTAAGTAGCAGGTGTGTAGATGCTATCCTGGTAGAGGATTATATTGGGGACAAGCTAATAGCAAATTGAACAGTATCTTGGGACCACCTTAATCTTTATATGGTTCAATATAGGAGAGGTAGGAGGCCACAATATGGGAAAACCCACAGCTGATTGAGATAAAAATAGAAGCACTGAGGACTACACAACTCAGAGCATCCTGTATGAGACATGCACCTTCCCCGGATGGGGAACCACCACCATGGAAGTAGAAAGTCCTGGAAACCATAGACAACGGGGACTGGAATTTCGGTTCTTGTGAACCAGCTCCAATGGCATCCAATAATCTGCTGTGCTCTTTTTGTGGGATTGAGAAGCAAGATAGATCAATATCCCTTAATCATTGTTTATTCCATGGGTAACATCCAGTAAGGTCTGCAAGGTCTGGAAAGTATCAAGCAAATAGATGTCATTAAAAAAACACTTAACCTGACCATAATGGGTGTCGGGTGTACGGGATCTTTTGTGATGATATAGAGCAAACAAACATTGAACCTTTTATTGTATTGGAATAATCTTTTTATGTGTGCATATAAATCTAAATTATTCACAGAGCCCAAAGATATTCACCTTGAAGAAATTCCTGTTATTCCTTTTCTTTCTTGGGACCATCTCCTTATCTCTCTGGTGTCTTTTTCTCAACTAGATCAACTATGTTTTACCTACCAAACAATTTTTATGTCTGTTTATTTAGTCCTGGGATATGCACAGCTCTGCCACTCAGCACAGGCCTTGTGGCCATCTCATCAATGACTTTGATTTTACCAACACATGTTTTGATACTGGGACAGTAAGTGAGGGTAGAATCTCTTTGACTGGGACAACATTAAAAAGTCTAACCCCAGAAATATAAAAAAATTGGTGTAAGACCAAAACTGGATAAAAGTCAGAGACAATTTTAATTGTTGGTAAATAGGTCATTAGGGATGGGCCGAACACCCCCCTGTTCGGTTCACACCAGAACATCTAGAACAGGAGAAAAGTTCTTGCGAACATGCTAACTCTTTTAAAGTCTATGGAATATGAACATGAAAAACCAAAAGTCCTAATTTTAAAGGCTTGTATGAAGGGTATTGCCATAAAAAGTGTATGGGGGCCCAGGCACTGCCCTGGAGGACATATATCAATGCAAACAAATGTTTTTAATACAATCGTTTTTAAAGAAGCAGTGATTTTAATGATACTTAAAGTAAAACAATAAAATTGAAAAATGTCTTTAAATATTATGCCTGGGGGGGCCTTAATGTGCCTGTAAAGTGGCACATCTGAAGGATGTATAGAACCTGCTGCAGCAATACTGACACTTCTAATGGAAAAAATGTCACTTAAACTTGCGCGTGGCTGTAATATATTGTCGGCTCCCAGCAATATAGATTTTTAAAAAAAGAAAAAACAGCATAGGATCCCCCCAAAATCGATACCAGACCCTTATTCAGGCACGCAGCCTAGCAAGTCAGGAAAGGGGGACAAGCTAGTGCCAACCCTCCTAAACTATACCAGGCCACATGCCCTAAACATGGGGGGATTGGTGCTTTGGGGCAGGGGGGGCTCTGCCCCCCCACCCCTAAGCACCTTGGCCCCATGTTGATGGAGACAAGGGCCTCTTCTGGGTCTGCGGGTGGGGGACTTATCAGAATCTGGAAGTCCCTGTTAACAAGGGGCCCCCAGATTCCGCCCCCCCCCCCCCTGTGTAATGGATATCAGGTACATCGTAGCCCTATTCATTCTTCAGAAAAGTGAACAAAAAAAATAAACACATAAGACAAGTTTTTGACAAGTCCTTTATTCAAAAATAAAAAATAGTGTCACCCGATGTAAATCTATCATCAATCACGCCGACCCGAGAAAAAACAAAACTCTGCTCTCGGTGAACACTTCCCGTTGACTGCCTATTTGCGGTTTGATAGTTATTTAATAGGGAATGGGCGGGGTTATGCCGGTGACACCGGGTGGTCCCGCCCTTCGTGACGTCACGGACCGGTGCATGCTGGGTTGGTGACGTCATGAGAGGCGGGGCTGTCGGGTGACATCATCGGTGTGGCCCTGCCCAATCCCTATATAAGAACTTTCAAACTGCAAATAAGCAGTCCGCGGGAAGCGTTCACTGAGAGTGGAGCTTTTTTAAATTTCTTTTTACGGGGCGGCGGGCGGCGTAAATCGATGGATTTATTTTATATATAATTTTTAAATAAAGGGTTTGTCAAAAACTGTCTTGTGTGTTTATTTTTTTTGTGCACTTTTTTGGTGAATGAGTAGGGGTATGATGTACCTGATACCCATTCACATAGAGGGGAGTGGGATCTCAGCGGCCCCTTGTTAAAGGGGGCTTCCAGATTTTGATAAGCCCCCCACCTGCAGACCCCACAACCACAGCCCAAGGTTGTCGGGAAAAGGCCCTTGTCCCTATCAACATGGGGACAAGGTGCTTTGGGGGGGCATCCCAAAGCATCCTCTCCATGTTGAAGACCAGCGGGCTGGTATGGTTCAGGAAGGGGGAACTAACTTGCCCCCCTTTCATGGCCTGCGAGGCTGCATGCTCAGATAAGGGTCTAGTATGAATTATGGGAGGAACCCACCCAACCGTTTACCCATTCCTAGTGGTGCCTGAACACTGTAACTCCTCACAGTTACTCTGGCTAGGCACATGAACAGGCCCTGCTGTTAAAAATTAAAAAGAAAAAATGTAAATTACATGTACTTGTCATAAAGGTGCATAAAAATTGGGCCTTGGGTGTTGGTGGTACCTGAACGCTGTAACCCCTCATAGTTACTCTTGTTGGGTGCAGGAATGAGCCCTGCTTTTAAAAATTAGAAAATAAAATTGAAATGACATGCACTTATCATACAGGCACTGTGAAATTACATGCACTTGTTAAATAGGTGCGGAAAAATTGGGCCTTGGGTGTTGGTGGTGCCTGAACACTGTAACCCCTTTCACCATCAGAAGTGATATCCTCCACCGAAACAGGATAACCTGCTTACCGGAAAATTAGACCTCAATAGGTCCTCATCGCTTTGACTTATCCGAGCCAGGGCATTATCTCATCGAAGGAGTAGGTATACTATTGAAGTCTATTTTTATAAGCAGGTTATCCTATTTCGGTGGAGGATATCACTTTTGATGGTGAAAGAACATATTATCATGGGGAAGATCTGAGTTTTATATTGTGTTGGACATTTTCTTTATAAATTTTGCACTGGCATTCATATTACTGTGAATGGATTTCATCTTTGGTTTTTATTATTCCAATTTTTATTATCTCAATTTTCTAGAGTCCATGTTGTTATTGCACTATTTTATGTTTCCACACAGCGTAACTTTATATGGGTTATCACCATACAAGGCATCTTCGCCTAGACACTACTAGCCCCTAGTGGACAAACATGGTACTGCAGGCGCTGGAGAAGTAATAGTGCTCAAAACATTTCCCTGTAACCTCTTTTTTTTTTTTTTTAAAGAGAGGGAAAAACTCACCAGTCCCACCGCAGGATCCTGAAACAGGACCTAATCTTCACCCAGCACAATGGGCCCTGTCAACTCTGAACCTTCAAGGACCGGGTCCGCATTAATATTTTGGGGTCCACACCCTTGGACCTGTGTAGCACCCTGCTGGAAAACATCTTGGGCATATTGACCAGGGTTCCAACTTCCAGGGTTCAGCACCCAGCGGGTCGCATTAGAGGTCACTTTTAGCTGGAGTAATTGTCATGGTCGACATACTCCATTGTTGCACTTTTGTAAACGCTTACTTTAACCACTTAAGCCCCGGAAGATTTTACCCCCTTCCTGACCAGGGCCTATTTTGCGATTCGGCACTGCGTGACTTTAACCACTTGCCGACCGCCGCACGTACATATACTGCGGCGGTCAGCCCCGGCCAGGCAAAGTGACGTACTAGTACGTCACTAGCCTGTCACTCGCTTGTGAGCCAATAGCGCGCGCAATTGTCCGTTAAAGTCACGCAGTGCCGAATCGCAAAATACCCCCTGGTCAGGAAAGGGGTAAAATCTTCCGGGGCTTAAGTGGTTAACGGACACTTGCGCGGTCGTGCGACGCTGTACCTAAACAAATTTGACGTCCTTTTTTTCCCACAAACAGAGCTTTCTTTTAGTGGTATTTGATCACCTGTGCGATTTTTTGATCATGGGCTATAACCAAAAAAAGAGCGACAATTTAGCAAAAATAACAATATTTTTCACATTTTTTTATATGAAATTCCCCAAAAAAAATGTAAAAATCAAAATTTTTTAACATTTTTGGCCAATTTGTTTTATGCTACATATGTTTGGTAAAAAAAAATTGCAAAAGTTTGCGCAAAAGTTTACTAACTAAGGGAAAGATTTTTGTCATTTTTGTTGGTTTTTTTTTAACGAGTAATGGCGGCGATCTACGATTTTTTTTTCGGGACTGCGACATTGAGGCGGACAGATCGGACCCTTGAATGACATTTTTGACACTTTTGGGGTTACCAGTGACATTACTACAGTAATCAGTGCTATACATATGCACTGTTACTGTAAAAATGACACTGGCAGTGAAGGGGTTAACTTTTTCAGACAGGGAGGGGTTAAGTGTGTCCCTAGGGGCGTGATTCTAACTGTGATTGGCTGTGGCTTGATGTGTAAGAACAGAGATCAACGGTCCTACATAGCAGAACCGTTTGATCTCCATTCTTACACAGGGGAGAATGACAGGCGGCTTTGTTTACATTAGCCGCCTGCCTTTCTCCCGGTGTAACGGACGATCGCAAGTGCCCGGCGGACATCAGGTCCGCCAGGCACACGCGCGGGGGGGTCCGTGACCGCACGGGAGCGTGAGTGCGCCTCCGGGGACCGCGCTCGCTCCCTAGACCCTCACAGGCTAGCGACGTAGTCCCTGCCTGTGAGGGGCTGACCGCCGCAGTAAATAGTCGCACGGCGGTCGGCAAGCGGTTAAAAAATATATATATATTTTATCAATATATAATTTCTTGATGTTCAATTTCAGCTAATGTTAGCATTTAATTTGCACCTCACGTCACAATTTGTTAATTGAATAAAAAAAAAAAAAAAGTACTTGTTTACTTGTGTTGTATAATCCTACATTTTTGTGTGTCCACTGCTGTCAACTTTCTGTGTGTCCTCTGTGGGTAGAATTAGACCCCTCTCTGAGGGTAGTATTGCACCCTTTTCTGTGGGTGGAATATTACCCCTTCCTGTGGGTGTTATAGTATCCCTTCCTGTGGGTGTTCTGTGGGTGGAATAGTACCCCTTCCTGTGGGTGTTCTGTGGGTGGAATAGTACCCCTTCCTGTGGGTGTTCTGTGGGTGGAACAGTACCCCTTCCTGTGGGTGGAATAGTACCCTTTCCTGTGGGTGTTCTGTGGGTGGAATAGTACCCCTTTCTGTGGGTGGAATAGTACCCCTTCCTGTGGGTGGAATAGTACCCCTTCCTGTGGGTGGAATAGTACCCCTTCCTGTGGCTGTTCTGTGGGTGAAATAGTACCCCTTCCAGTGGGTGGAATAGTACCCCTTTCTGTGGGTGTTCTGTGGGTGGAATAGTACCCCTTCCTGTGGGTGTTCTGTGCGTGGAATAGTACCCCTTTCCTGTGGGTGTTCTGTAGGTGGAATAGTACTCCTTTCTGTGGGTGTTCTGTGGGTGGAATAGTACCCCTTCCTGTGGGTGTTCTGTGGGTGGAATAGTACCCCTTCATGTGGGTGGAATAGTACCCCTTCCTGTGGGTGGGAATAGTACCCGCTCCTGTTGGTGTTCTGTGGGTGGAATAGTACCCCTTCCTGTGGGTGTTCTGTGGGTGAAATAGTAACCCTTTTAGTGGGTGTTCTGTAGGTGGAATAGTACCCCTTCCTGTGAGTGCTCTGTAGGTGGAATAGCACCCCTTCCTGTGGGTGTTCTGTGGGTGGAATAGTAACCCTTCTTGTGGGTGTTCTGTTGGTGAAATAGTACCCCTTCCTGTGGTTGTTCTGTGGGTGGAATAGTACCCCTTCTTGTGGGTGTTCTGTGGGTGGAATAGTACCCCTTCTTGTGGGTGTTCTGTGGGTGGAATAGTACCCCTTCTTGTGGGTGTTCTGTTGGTGGAATAGTACCCCTTCCTGTGGGTGGAATAGTACCCCTTCCTTTGGGTGGAATAGTGCCCCTCCCTGTAGGTGTTCTGTGGGTGGAATAGTACCCCTTCCTTTGGGTGGAATAGTGCCCCTCCCTGTAGGTGTTCTGTGGGTGGAATTAGGCTCCTTTCTGTGTGGCTCTTCTGTGGGTTGAATGAGGCTCTCAGTGGGTGGGATGCCCCATTCTGCAGGCTTGAATAGGCTCCTCTTTCTGTTATCACACTGGTTACCGCCACCAAAAGGGTGGTGTTAAATATTACACCTATTTTTAGTTCCTTTTTCAATTGTGAATTGGTCTTAGTGATTAGTCCAATTCACAGATTAGTGCACAATTTTTTGCGATAGTTGCCGACAATTTTTTTTTCGATGTTTACGGCAAAATCGCTATTTTTATTTTTAATCATTTGGACTTTATTTACCGCATGTGATCATTTATGCAAATTAGTAACGTGATACCCTTAAAGCATGCTTTAAAGCTTAGTGAATTGACCCCTTTGTGGTATACCGCCAAATAATATTCCACCAACTCCAAAAGCTCCAAGAAGTGACACCAGTAGAGAAGACCAGCAATTGCATACCACAACTTTATTTCCACTTAAAAAGCATCAACTGAGCACAGATCGCAAAGATCAAACACAAAGATCAGACTCTCAACATTCTTTTTTTAAATTTTTTAAATTTTTTTTTATTTTTTTTTTTAGCATTCTATTAACACATTCACTTCCCATTCAATATGGCCGTATGTTCCACGGCAGAGGAAGTGACTTCACAAGAAATGACATAACAAGCGTGGCTCAGCCCCAATGCATTTAGTTAAGTTTTAGCACCGTTTCCTAATTAATTTTTGTAGCACTTCACCATTTTATTTAAAGTATTTGCACTATTTTCCTGGGTGGGAGTATAGGAGGGTGCATTACAGTTTGTAAACCTGGGAAGAGTTGCCATAGGCGCAGAGTATTATTTTTCATTTTGGTATCTATATACTCAATGCAACTTCATCTTTTTTATTGTAGCAAAAAAAAAACTGGGTATTATATTGTGCGTGTTTGCACCAAAATAAATGTTATTATATTTTTTTTTCTTGAAAATATTCATTTGATAAACAGCTGAGCAAATGCATAAAAACATAAAAAAAAATCAACTACTATCTTTTTATTCCACAGCGCCTTTGCTTTCAGAATATACTGTATATTATATTCTGGGGGTTTAAGTAATTTTATGGGCAAAAATAAAAATTTGAGCAAAATAATGAAAAATTGCTTTAGTATCAAAGTGTATCAGTTACGCCGGTAATGTTTATTATTCTCACCTATTATTTGTATCTGAAGTCATGCCTTGCTTAAGACCACATGTGATTTCAATCTAAGCTGCTTTTGTTTGTCCAAATATTTTCTTCAAATAGTGTATGTTGACATCCACAGCCTTTAAACATTTTTTTTTTTTTTTATTCGTTTTTATATCATAGCATAAGGACATTGAAAATATAACAAATATGAAAATAATCAATATATTATTATTAATAATAGTAAAAAATGAAGAAAAAGGAAGAAAAAAGAAAATAAAGTATTAATTAATAAGACCAAAAATAAGGAATATCCTTATAAAGTATAGGGAGTCAACTAATATCAGGAGACCAAAATAAATGCATGAATAAGATAATATCTTGTTTATTTAAAATTGTAAAGGAATCCTCACCATGGAAGACAAACTTCATGTTACAAATCAAGGTCTCTTCAAAGAAGCATGGATCAGATGAGTAGGATAAAAAGATAGTCTTAAAACATTTTGATAACATTTAATTCCCACCAATACGCATTTACGCATTTATTAATTACTTAAATACTAAACACTTTCACCCCCTTCTTGCCCAGGCCGGTTTTAAGTTTTCAGCTGTCACACTTTGAATTACTATTACTCAGTCATGCAACGCTGTACCCAAATGAAATGTTTATCATTTTTTTAAGACAGATAGAGCTTTCTTTTAGTGATATTTAATCACCACTGCTTTTTTTTTTTTTACTATATGAAAAAATTGAAACAAAAAAAATTAAATGTTTTCTAAGTTTCTGTTAGAACATTTTACAAATAAATAATCTTTCTTCATACATAAATTTAGACCAAAATGTATTCTGCTACATTTCTTTGGTGAAAATACCCCAAATCAGTATACATTATTTAGTCTGTGTGAAAGTTATAGAGTCTATGGTATATACAGTATATTTGAAAATTAATCAATCCTGTTGTACTGAAAGACTATTTCATCTCTCGAGGCCCTAAAATGCCAGGACACTACAAATAACCCCCCCCCCCCCAAATTACCCTTTTTTGGAAAGCAGACACCCTAGGATATTTAGAAAGAGGCATGGTAAATCTTTTGACCTTGTCATTTTTTTTACACAATCATTTGGAAAGTTAAGAAGTGAAATATTTTTTTCCCCACAAAACTGTAATTTTAACAAGTTCTTTCTCACACACGGCATATGCATACTTGCAATTACATGTCATTCTGCTACTCCTCCTGAGTATGGTGATACCACAAGTGTGAGACGTTTTCACACCATAGCCACATAGAGGGGCCCAACATCCAAGGAGCATCTTTAGCTTTCTAAGGGCATAAATTAGACATCTAATTTACCTATCACATTTTTGGAGGCCTTGGAGCACCATGAGTCCCGGTTCACACTTGTGCGATGCGGGAAGGCTGCGAATTCGTGTTCCCGCATCGCAAACGCACATCTGGCAGTTCACACTGCCATATGCGATATGCAGGGGATGTCAATTAAATGTTAACGACACCCCCAGTTTGATCGCATATCGCAGTGCGATCTGACAGTTCGCACAGGATCGGATCGCACAAGTGTAAACCACTGTGCAATCCGATCCTGATGCGGCTGGAAAAAAGGGTCCTGTGCGTCTTCTGTGCGGGTGCAGTGCGAATTTCAGCCATACAAAGTGTATGGCTAAATTCGCATCCGCACACCCGATCGCATGTAATGAAGGAGCAGTGCGCTCCGATATTACATGCGATCGCCACACTCGCAAGAGTGTGAACCGGCCCTAACAGTGGAAACACCAATTAATTGACCACATTTTGGAAAGCAAGTATCCCAACGTATTTTTTTTTAAGGGATAATACATATTTTGAAAATGTCATTGTCAAGTTTTTAAAAAAAATGTGGAAAGATATTGAAAATAGATTTTTCTTAACCACAAAATTGACAATTTGTAGATATTTCTAACATACAGCAAAGACATACTTAGAATTACACTCCAAAACACATTCTGCTACTCCTCCTGAGTATGGGGGCACAACATGTGTAAGACCTTTTCAAAGTGTGGTCTAATTAAATACCCAACATTGCAATCTGCATAACAGAAAAATCAACCAACACTAGAGAAAACAATGGACTGTAATGGTCAGCTCTGTACAAGTGGTAAGTGAATATAGCATTGTGTAGCTTCACCTACAGTGTTACTTTAACTGACAATTGGGCGGTTGTGCTATACTGTACCCAAATAAAATGTATGTCCTTATTAGAGCGGAGACTGCGAGCCAGGCCTTCTTATCCACCTCAGTGCCTGACCTCACAAATGTTCTTTTGGAAGAATGGTCAAACATTCCCATAGACACACTCCTAAACCTTGTGGACAGCCTTCCCAGACTGGGATGCCATTAAAGTTCATGAGCGTGTAAAGGCAGGTGTCCCAATACTTTTGGTTATATCGTGTATTTCAGAAATTCACATCTAAGCTGTCTCAGTTTTTAGCATAGAGGGCACAGTGGGATGTTTTAATAGCCTTGGAAGTCTTAGTTGAGCATACAGGGTTAATTTGACAGTGCTGGCCGGGATGCATCAGAAGCTTCAAAGGTAATATATCTACTCCTAGAAATTTAAATAAAATGCGCATGTTAAGACAATGCCTATTCATTTTTCCCCTTTGACCTGGACCAACCTAACCCACCCTCACTCTCCACAGATGAACACTTAATCGATCCAATGACCTCTGCTGTTTGGTTACATCCAGTGACCAAAGTCTTACTGTCCCGGCCTTGCTTGTGTATTACAGTTCCATAGAATAGGGTTGAATAGAGACAGTTCATAGGAGTCTATGGGGTTGTTACATGGAGGCATTGGCAATGGATGTAAATAAACAATGGAGACTAGGGCTGGGCTCAGGCATGTTCTGATCCGAGTCCCAACCCACCTGAGCAATTCTGCCAGGAAGCCGTCACTCCACCCTGCCAATCATGAGCAGCTGCGGGCCAGGAAATGTCTCACTGCCTATGATTGACGGTGTGCAGTGTTGACTTCCTGGTGGGATTGCTCAGGTGGGTTGGGACTAAGTTCCCAAACACGCTTGAGCCCATCCCTACTGGAGACCGCTGCTATCAGATTAAGGTAAGTATGCTCCTGTAAAGGGGAAGGGTGGGTTACATTCGATCAGAAAAAATCCTGTTTCCTACACTAGAAAGGAGGATTGGTGGCTCAAGATTGATCCTGAAGTCTTCTCCTATGCATCTGGTTAACTGCAACTACACAAGGGATCAGTCAGGTGCAACCTCTCCAACCCTATTTCTGACACTTGTTGTTTTCAAGTTTAAATCCGTATTTTTTTGCTAGAAAATTACTTAGAACCACCAAACATTATATATTTTTTTCAGCAGAGACCCTAGAGAATAAAATGGAGATCGTTGCAATACTTTATGTCACACTGTATTTGCACAGTGTTCTTACAAACCCAATTTTTTGGGGAAAAATACACTTTTTTTAAAATTAAAAAATAATAGAACAGTAAAGTTAGCCCAATTTTTTTTCCACAGTGTGGGAAATAATGTTATGCTGAGTAAATAGATACCCAACATGTCATGCTTTCAAATTGCGAACGCTCGTGGAATGGCGACAAACTTTCTTCATCAGTTAAATCTCTTCGTACCCTGTTCCCAGGGCCGGTGCTACCACTAGGCAAACTAGGCGGCCGCCTAGGGCGTACTACCACCTAGGGCGCAGTCATGGCCAGTGAGGCATTCCTCTCCTGTCACCTCCTCATCCCCGGTGGATGTCACCTCTAGAGAGGGGGGCACTTTGTATATGAAGGGGTGGGTAGGCTTAAAGGGGGGCAGTGTGTATATGAAGGGGGGTATAGGGTTAAAGAGGGTCAGTGTGTACAGGAAGGGGGTGTAGCAGAGTGTAGTGTTAAAAGGGGGGCATTATGTACAGGAAAGGGGGCAATGTGTACAGTTATTTTTTTTTTTTTTTTTGGGGGGGGGGGGGTGTGCAAGTAGCTGGTTTTGCCTAGGGTGCAAAATAGTCTAGCACCGTCCCTGCCTGTTCCGCCATGACTTCCAACTTGTACTTAGAGCTTTTTTCACAAAAAAAAAGGTTACTATCTTGTATTTAGTGACAACATAACACATGTATTTTGCAAATGAAAAAAAAATAAGAAAGAAAAGAAATGATTCAATTACTCCTCTCCATCAATTTATTCTCTAGGGCCTTTGCTTTAAAAATTATGTTTGGGGGCTCCAAGTAATTTTCTAGAAAAGAATACTGATTGTTACATGTGAACAAAAAATGCCAGAAAAGCCCCGGACTGCAGGAGGCTAACTAAAAAAGGCAAATCATAAGATATACAACTAGAATACATGCTTATCCTGGTCCAAACCAACAAGCATAAGGCTAGTAGGATAGATAGAAGCAGATTGCCGCAGGATAACTCAAACTATGATTGCAATAATAAAGAAATCCACTAGATGGCAGCCCATAATCTGGTTAGTTTCAGCATAGACTGGCAGCTTACACTATTATTATTTTTATTATTATTTTTATTATCATTAATATTATTATTATTATTATTAATAATATTATACAGGATTTATATAGCGCCAACAGTTTGCTCAGCGCTTTACAACATGAGAATATAATGCTGATTCCATCCAGAAAAATAATTGCAAAATAGGATAATAGGATAGATCTATCACAAACTAGTGATGAGCTGAACACCCCCCTGTTCGGTTCACACCAGAACACCGCGAACAGAGGAAAAGTTTGATCGAGCAAACGAACTCCATTGAAGTCCCAAAATAAGTGTATGGGGGTCCGGGTCCTGACCTGGGGAACATGAACATGTAGCAATGCACAACATTTTTTTAAAAAACCATCCTTTTTAAAGGAGTACTGATTTACTGATTTTAATCAGGCTTAAAGTAAAACTATGAAAATTAAATCAAATATCATGCCTGGGGGGTTCCCTGAATGTACCTGTGAAGTAGCGCATCTCTACGATGTATGTAGCCTGCTGCAGCTATACTGACATTTCTAAAGGAGAAAATGTCATATACAAATATACATACAAATTATAAATCACATGTACTTGTCATACAGGTGCAGAAAAATTAAGCCTTGGTTGTTGTTGGTGCCTGAAAACCACAACCCCTCGCAGTAACTCTTGCTGGGCTCAGGAACGGGCCCTGCTGCTAAAAATTCCATACAAATTTGAAATTGCATGTACTTGTCATACAGGTGAAGAAAAACTGGGCCCTGGTTGTTGGTGATGCCTGAAAACCGTAACCAACCCCTCGCAGTTACTCTTGCTAGGCGCAGGAACAGGCCCTGCTGGTAAAAATTCCATACCAATTTGAAATTGGCAAAGATCAAGTGTTGTATGTGTTCTTATCAGTGATCTAGTGGGGGGCTCTGTGCTGTCTTCTGACCTGGCCAAGGTTGGGTGTTTTGCTTATGCAAACCTGCTGCATTGATGGGGACCTGGAAGGTTAGTATGGGCAGGAACTGAAACTGAAATTGGGCCTTTAGTGTTGGTGGTGCCTAAACACTGTAACCCCTCACAGTTACTCTTGCTGGGCACAGGAACGGGACCTGCTGGTAAGAATTCCATATAAATTTGAAATCGCACGTACTTGTCATACAGGTGCCAAAAATGTGGGCCTTTGCTGTTGGGGGTGCCTGAACACCATAACCCCTCACAGTTACTCTTGCTGGGCGCAGGAACAGGACCTGCTGGTAAGAATTCCATACAAATTTGAAATCGCATATACTTGTCATACAGGTGCCAAAAATTTAGACTTTGGTGGTGGTAGTGCCTTAACACCAGAACCCCTTACAGTTACTCTTGCTGGGCACAGGGAACAGGGACAGGGCCTGCTGTTAAAAATTACATACGAAATTTCAATTGTATGCACCTGTCATACAAGTGCAGAAAAATAAGGCCTTTGGGGTTGGTGTTGACCTAAACCAAAAACATTGTTGGAAGCTAGCAGAATCAAGGTTGAGGAATAGGATAGGCAGCATATGCAGTCTTCAAGGGATGGCAGACTCCTAGCAAATTCAACCAGTTACATCAGCATCAGGGCCTTGATAGTTGCTGTTGATTCAGGACTGATTCATTTTGATAAAAGTCAGCTGGTCAACAGAGTCTGTGGACAGATGCACTGTTTTGTCCATCACAAAACCTCCAGCAGCACTGAACATCCATTTGGAAAGCACGCTGGAAGCAAATTTGAAATTGCATGTACTTGTAATAGAGGTGCAAAAATATTGGGCCTTTAGTGTTGGTGGTGCCTGAACACCGTAACCCCTCACAGTTAGCAGGGCAGAAGGACAAGGCCTGCTGTTAAAAATGACATATGACATTTAAATTGTATGCACGTGTTATACAAGTGCAGAAAAAATAGGCCTTGGGGGTCGGTAGTGACCTAAACAAAAAACATTGTTGGAAGCTAGCAGAATCAAGGTTGAGGAATAGGATAGGCAGCATATGCAGTCTTCAAGGGATGGCAGACTCCTAGCAAATTCAACCAGTTACATCAGCATCAGGGCCTTGATAGTTGCTGTTGATCCAGGACTGATTCATTTTGATAAAAGTCAGCTGGTCAACAGAGTCTGTGGACAGACGCACTGTTTTGTCCATCACAAAACCTCCAGCAGCACTGAACATCCATTTGGAAAGCACGCTGGAAGCAAATTTTAAATTGCATGTACTTGTAATACAGGTGCAAAAATATTGGGCCTTTAGTGTTGGTGGTGCCTGAACACCGTAACCCCTCACAGTTAGCAGGGCAGAAGGACAAGGCCTGCTGTTAAAAATGACATATGACATTTAAATTGTATGCACGTGTTATACAAGTTCAGAAAAATTAGGCCTTGGGGGTCGGTAGTGACCTAAACAAAAAACATTGTTGGAAGCTAGCAGAATCAAGGTAGAAGAATAGGATAGGCAGCATATGCAGTCTTCAAGGGATGGCAGACTCCCAGTTACATCAGCATCAGGGCCTTGATAGTTGCTGTTGATCCAGGACTGATTCATTTTGATAAAAGTAAGCTGGTCAACAGAGTCTGCGGACAGACGCACTCTTTTGTCCGTCACAAAACCTCAAGCAGCACTGAACGTCCATTCGGAAAGCACGCTTGAAGAAGGACAGGCCAGTAGCTCCATTGCATATTGAGCAGGTTCTGGCCAGTGGTCCATCCTCAAAATCCAGTAACCCAGTGGATGCTCACTTGAAAAGGTCTCAAAGTTTGCTCTTGCCCCTAGATAATCATGCATCATATGATGGAGACACTGTCGATGGTTGCTTAAACTGAACAGCCCTGGGTGCTGCTGAGGACTAAAGAACTGTTTGAAGGCTTCAGACAGCCTGCTGCTCAAATCAAGTGGTGGTGTAATGCTAGCAGATTGGGTGCAGGTCTCTGTGGCACTCATTGCTATACCATCATCCCTCTCAATGCAGGTTTTTGAGAAGACATGAGGTATAGTAGGGTTAGACATCCCAGATGAGGAGCAAGGTGAAGTATGCTTGTTTTTATGTTGTTGCTCTTTCAGATGCTGTTGCCAACGGACTGCATGACAGTTCATCATATGTCTTGTCAAGCATGTGGTACCCAAGTGGCTAGTGTTCTGGCCAAATTGATCCGCTTCAGACAGATGTTGCAAACAGCAATGCTGCGGTCTACTGCACTCATGTTGAAAAAAGCCCACACGAATGAACTTTTGGGAGTCCGCGGTAAGTTTGCAGCACCCTGCACCAGGGGAACTCTGTGCTGTGATGCAATAGGTTGGCTACTTCTATGGCGACCCCTGGAGCACATCCTGCCTCATTGGAGTTGTGTCTCCTCCTCCCCCTCACTTTCCTCCTCTATCCTGTCAGGTACCCAAGTACAGTCAGTGACCTCATCATCCCCTCCCTCCTTATCACTTGAGCAAACTTGGCAGTATGCTGCAGCAGTGTTGCCAACCGCCCGTAGATTTACGGACAGCCCGTAAAATCAGGGCACTTTTCTCCTGCCCGTAAATGCCCGTAGCAGGAGAAAAGTGCCCGTAAATCTACGGCGGCGGCGGCAAGGTCAGAACTGCGCATGTGCGGCGCGCAGTTCCGGACTCCGGAGATTCCCGAGTTCTCTCGGACTCGCTGAGAAGAGATGCAGGCTCGCACTGCGCCTGCGCCCGCCTCCGCCCCCGCCGTCGTTCAAGTCTTCCCGCCGGCCGCCCGCCAGGCGCCACTGCAACTGCTCCAGTGACAGTGTGGAGTGTGGACTTGGAGTGGACTGGACAGGACAGACTAGAAGATGCTGCTGGACGCACGGTTTACGGATGGTCTCCAGTCCAGAGTCCCTTGTGAGTTGCTATTGCTAGCTGCCTGTATATACCGTATAAGAGCCTGTAAATCCTGGCTCTTTTCCTCCTCCACCTGTCACTATGCTGCTCCCTGTGAGCTGATTGACACGGCTCCCTTGCTGTGGCTGACATTCCTGTTTTTATATGTAAGTGGATGCTTATTTTATATTAAATAGTCTGCCTGGTGGCTGACATCTTTCTGCACTCCTGAGGCTGGACATTCCCAAGGTGGTTTTTGTGGATGCTGCGTCTAACGTATGGCTGACCAAAAGAAAAGAACCTCTACAAGTTTTTTTTTTTCCCCTTAAGTTTTAAAGTTTTTTCCCTATCTGTTGAACAGACATTGTAAGATTTAATGCTCCTACAGCATATAGTCATTGTGGTTCTGAACTTTACACTTGACGTCATCTGTTATTCCTCTAACAAATTGCCTGCCCTAGCATGACAACACTTCTCAGTATGGTTGTCACCGTAGGGCAGAAAGTTAATGGCAGGGTTACCATGTTAACTGCTTGCGCAGTCCATCCGCCATACTGTAAATAGTCTGTAGGGTGACACCACTAGTCTGAGCCTGCAACTCTGAAACCTCCCTATCACCTCCCCACCTCCAGTCCATAACATTGTCCTCCCTTTCCTTTCCTTTACCTGTAAGCTTATTAACCACCTCTCCTGATGCCTGAAACATGTTGTGGTGACATCATTGTGAAATGCAATACACAATCTCAGCCTAATCAAGTTCTGCATATTTATAAAAGCAGCATTTCTGATAGATATTATACATTTTTGAATATTCCTTCATAATATTTACAGGGGGCCAGCAGAGAGTGGTGTTGGGGGATTTAGGTGGGCATAACCAAATTTGCCCATCGTTATAAGGATATCTGACCACCTCCTGTACCATGTCTGCAGTCTCTGACCACCTCCTGTACCATGTCCGCAGTCTCTGACCACCTCCTGTACCATGTCAGCAGTCTCTGACCACCTCCTGTACCATGTCCGCAGTCTCTGACCACCTCCTGTACCATGTCCGCAGTCTCTGACCACCTCCTGTACCATGTCAGCAGTCTCTGACCACCTCCTGTACCATGACCGCAGTCTCTGACCACCTACTGTACCATGTCCGCAGTCTCTGACCATCTCTTGTCTTTTATCATGTCTGCAGGGGAGTCTGCAGAGGAGTCAAGAGTGAGAGCGCCGCCGGGATGGGGGTCACTGGAGAAGTCAGATGTGTGGGGCCTGCAAAGTGGAGACCAGAACCGTCTGACTGAGCCCTGCACAGTGCACCTGAGAGGAGGTCAGTGACAGCGCCGACAGACCAGTCTGATGGGGGGGTCACTGATGTAAGGGGGCACTAATATAAAGATCCCTCTATATTAGTAATCCCCCCCCCATATCTTAATGTAGTCACTCTGTGGAAGGTGGTCTCTGGTCACTGATTGCCCCCCACATCAGAGTTCCTGGGGTTCCCCTTTACATCAGAGTCTGCAGGATTCTCCCCTTACAGTGTGAAGGGGAACTCTGCAAACCCTGATGTAAAAGGGAACTCTGATGTAAAGGGGAATGCAGTGGACTCTGAAATAAGGCGGTTTCTGGTCACCAGAGCACCCACTTGAATCAGAGTTCCCCCTTAAATCAAGATCTGCAGCATTCCTCTTTATGTCAGAGTTACACTGTAAGGGGAAATCCTCCACACTCTGATATATGGGGGAACGCTGTGCTGGCTGGGTTATATTAATCTGACCTTCATTGAAATGGAGAAATATGGTTTTTGACTTTTGTTTAACCTAAACACATTGCTAATAGCACTATCTACATGTTTATAGTTTAAGGCCCCATGCACACGGGGCGTTAGAAAAAACGTACGTCAAAGTTAGTTCTGACGCCGGAAAAAGCAGCTGTAAAAACGTGCTTTCAGTAGCTTTTTCCATTGGCGTTATTGCACGTTTTGCCACGTTGCTTTTAGCAGCGTTTTTTTTTCTTCCATTCAAAATCAATGGTTCCCTATGGGAGCCTATTGATTTGAATGGAGGTCGCACCGCAACACCGCAAGTCGGATCCGACTTGCGGGGCGACTTGCGCTGTGAGAATCTTGAGGGGGAACTCCACGCCAAAATGGGAAAAAAACGGCGTGGGGGTCCCCCCCAGGGTTCCAAACCAGGCCCTTCGGGTCTGTTATGGAATTTGAGGGTAGCCCCATGCCGAAAAAACGGCATGGGGTCCCCCCAAAATCCATACCAAACCCTTATCCGAGCATGCAGCCCGGCAGGCCAGGAAAGGGGAGGGGACGAGCGAGCGGCCCCACCCCCCCTGGACCACACCAGGCCACATGCCCTCAACATGGGGGGGTGTTGGTGCTTTGGGGCAGGGGGAGCTCTGCACCCCCCACCTCAAAGCACCTTGCCCCCATGTTGATGAGGACAAGGGCCTCATCCCCACAACCCTGGCCGGTGGTTGTGGGGGTCTGCGGGCAGGGGGCTCATCGGAATCTGGAAGCCCCCTTTAACAAGGGGGCACCCCAGATCCCGGACCCCCTCCCTATGTGAATGGGTATGGGGTACACTGTACCCCTACCCATTCACCCCATAAAAGGCAGTGTATGGAAATAACGACAAGAGACGTTTTGGAAAGTTTATTAAAAATCTTCATCCGACTCTTCTTGTCTTCTCCTCTCCGGGGGTCTTCTCCGGGGTCTTCTGCTCTTTTGCTGTCCGCCCTTCTTGTCTTCTCCTCTCCGGGGTCTTCTCCGGGGTCTTCTGCTCTTTTGCTGTCCCCCTCTTCTTGTGTTCTTGTCTCCGGGGTCTTCTGCTGTCCCCTCTTCTGCTGTCCTCTCTTCTTTTCTTCTCCTCTCCGGTCTTCTGCTCTTTTGCTGTCGGCTGTCGGCTGTCTTCTTCCTCCGGTCCTCCTCCGACGACGTCTCCGCTGATTATGCCTATCTCCGGTCTCTTCAGCTTATTATATAGCCATTAGGGGCGTGGCCCCGATGACGTCATCTGGAGACCCCCGCCCCCTCATGTCACATATGACGTCATCTGTGACATGAGGGGGGCGGGGTCTCCAGATGACGTCATCGGGGCCACGCCCCTAATGGCTATATAATAAGCTGAAGAGACCGGAGATAGGCATAATCAGCGGAGACGTCGTCGGAGGAGGACCGGAGGAAGAAGACAGCCGACAGCCGACAGCAAAAGAGCAGAAGACCGGAGAGGAGAAGAAAAGAAGAGAGGACAGCAGAAGAGGGGACAGCAGAAGACCCCGGAGACAAGAACACAAGAAGAGGGGGACAGCAAAAGAGCAGAAGACCCCGGAGAAGACCCCGGAGAGGAGAAGACAAGAAGGGCGGACAGCAAAAGAGCAGAAGACCCCGGAGAAGACCCCCGGAGAGGAGAAGACAAGAAGAGTCGGATGAAGATTTTTAATAAACTTTCCAAAACGTCTCTTGTCGTTATTTCCATACACTGCCTTTTATGGGGTGAATGGGTAGGGGTACAGTGTACCCCATACCCATTCACATAGGGAGGGGGTCCGGGATCTGGGGTGCCCCCTTGTTAAAGGGGGCTTCCAGATTCCGATGAGCCCCCTGCCCGCAGACCCCCACAACCACCGGCCAGGGTTGTGGGGATGAGGCCCTTGTCCTCATCAACATGGGGGCAAGGTGCTTTGAGGTGGGGGGTGCAGAGCTCCCCCTGCCCCAAAGCACCAACACCCCCCCATGTTGAGGGCATGTGGCCTGGTGTGGTCCAGGGGGGGTGGGGCCGCTCGCTCGTCCCCTCCCCTTTCCTGGCCTGCCGGGCTGCATGCTCGGATAAGGGTCTGGTATGGATTTTGGGGGGGACCCCATGCCGTTTTTTCGGCATGGGGCTACCCTCAAATTCCATAACAGACCCGAAGGGCCTGGTTTGGAACCCTGGGGGGGACCCCACGCCGTTTTTTTCCCATTTTGGCGTGGAGTTCCCCCTCAAGATTCCCACAGCGCAAGTCACCCCGCAAGTCGGATCCGACTTGCGGTGTTGCGGTGCGACCTCCATTCAAATCAATAGGATCCCATAGGGAACCATTGATTTTGAATGGAAGAAAAAAAAACGTATAACGTGGCTTAACGCACGTTAAGCAACGTTATAGCAAAGTTATTCAGCTTTTAGCAGCGTCAGGCGTTTTTAACGCTGTAACGCTGGTCCTCAGAACGCGCAGGTGGTGGGTTCTTGTTGCAGCCTAAAAACGTCTAAGCCACTTACAGCTCAAAAACGTCTGAGTGTGCATGAGGCCATAGAATAACATGGAGGGGCGTTTTTAGGCTGCAAAAAGAAAACGCCTGACGCTGCTTACAGCGGCGTTAAAAACGTCCCGTGTGCATGGGGCCTAAGTATTGATATTTGCACGGTTTAGCACTGAAAACAGCCTGTTTATGTACATTTTTGCCATGTCAGTAAAAAATTGGTGCCGTCCGTAAATTTTGGACGTTCTGCCAGTAAATTTCCCTCCGGGGGGTTGGCAACACTGTGCTGCAGCTGTGGGAACATGACTGCTAGTTTCTTTTCCGTCATTGTCACCCCTCTCTCTAGGCTCACATTATTCCCTTCATCAACCTGGGAATTAACATCACAGCTTTCAAATTGCTTCACATCCTCTAGCAGCATGTCACTGACACTATGATCGAATAGTTCCAGTGACTCCTCCATGCATGATGGTGGGGCGACAGAAGGAGTAGCTGTGGAGAAGGAGCCTGTGGAACGGGCAACTTTGGCAGCTGCGCTTGAAGGCAAACTAGTATGAGCGTGGGTGTCAGAGGACGAGGAGGATGAGGAAGGCTTATTTATCCACTCCACCAACCCTTCTAAATGTTGTGGCTGAATAACATGGCCAGCACTGGAAGAAAAGGACGGGCGTGCCCCACCTGCAGAGGATGCACCATGTCTGTGACCACCACTTTTCACTGCGGACACAGAGACTTCTTGCCCTCTTTTCGGGGCCTGTGAGCCTCTGCCTCTTCTTGTCGGCCTTTCGGACATGACGTGGATTTTGGGGGTTTTTTATTACTAGTTGATCAATTTATAATCTATATATAATGCACTGCTGATATGTACTGAACTGACCGATAGATACTGAATGGCTTGATATATACTCAAGTGGCCTATATATCTATATAGATATCAATTTATGGTCTATACTGAAATGACCAATAGATACTGAATGGCCTAATATATACTCAAGTGGCCTATATATCTATAGAGATATCAATGTATGGTCTATACAGAACCGACCAATAGATACTGAATGGCCTGATATATACTCAAGGGGCCCATATATATTAGATATCAATGTATGCTCTATACTGAATTGACCGATAGATACTGAATGGCCTAATATATAATCAATTGTCCTATATATAGAGAGAGATCAATGTATGCTCTATACTGAACTGATCAATAGATACTCAATGGCCTAATATATGTAATCAATTGTCCTATATATAGAGAGAGATAAATGTATGCTCTATGGTGAACTGACCGATAGATACTCAATGGCCTAATATATAATCAGTTGATAAATGCAAATCACTTTCCTCTCCCTGCCTCAATCACGATCCTCTCCCTGCCTAACTCACTGCAAAAAATGTCTCTAATTAGACTACACTGCACTGCCTGATAAACTGCAAATCACCCTCCTCTCCCTGCCTCAATCACGTTCCTCCCCCTGCCTCAACCACTTGCTATCTCACCCGAAAAGTCACACTACACGTGGCTGCTGTGCGAGCAGCCTTTATATAGTGTGGGGCGTGTACTTAGCCCCTGAGCCATGATTGGTCAGGGTGCATGCTTTGGCCAATCACATAATGAACTGTATGCGCTGCGCGCACAGTGCATTATGGATGCGGGCGCTCGAATTTCCTGTGAAGAAGCACATTTGTTCGTCATTCAACGTTCGAGTCGAACTTACATTCAGCTCAAACTAGAAGCTCATCCCTAATGTACTATGGTACCCCTACTGCCACAGAGTCTCCAACAGGTAGAAGAATGACCTGGGAATAATTTGGAGAGGCGGTAGGGTGTTAGGTACCATCTATGAATGTTTTTTTGGTATGCTTCCCAATAGTTGGAACAGTGGGAGGCTGTGTAAGTGAGTTTGAAGACTTGTGTCCACATATTAGGGGTGGTGTTCAAATGTAGTTCACCCACCCACTTCATTAGGGAATCGATTTTGGAATAGGGACAATTATCTCTAATGGCGGTGATCAAATACCACCAAAAGAAAGCTCTATTTGTGGAGAAAAAAGGACATTCATTTTATTTTGGTACTGCGTCGCACGACCGCGCAATTGTCTGTTACAGTAACACAGTGCCGAATCGCAAAAAATGGCCTGGTCATTACGGGGCAAAAGGAGTGGTTGACCAGACCAGCAAACACACACACACATCATAGGTTGAACTGGATGGACTTGTGTCTTTTTTCAGCCTCACTAACTATGTAAAATAACACAGTGTCTTGTATCGCAAAAAAGGCCTGGTCATGAAGGGGGGTAAATCTTCCAAAGCTGAAGTGGTTAAAGGTCAAAGCTGTGTTTGGAAGACAGTTTATGGTAGTTCTCTACCTTTGTCAAGCCTTATATTTGCAAAACTAGCTTTAAGCTTCTGTTCCACAATCCATCACCCCCTGCCATCCCTATAAACAAATCAACAACTTGGTAATTCAAGTAAAAGTTTTTTCCCAATCAGTATTATTATCTGCATCATGTGTTTTTAGGTTAATGAATGTGTATGGGTGGGAGTTCAATTTCATCAAAATGTTTTAAGGCTTTCATTACGAGTCAACACACACAGTTTTAAGCAATTGTTTGGACAAATAAAATCAGACTGAAATCACAAGAAACGCATGACTTCACATACAAAGAATAGGTGAGAATAATCAATATTACCAACATAACTCTAAAGAAGACCTGTGATAAGAAATATGGTGGTTGTTGTTGCTGATATCCATGATTACACCTGTCCTGCCGCTTGCCAATTTTTATGCTGCTGTATCATTTGCAGTCTCTTAGTTCTTAATGAGAGTTTGATAAAAACTGACCATTGGCAGGACAATTTTGTCTCAGCAGCAACGAGGAAAGTCAGGTAAACAGGCCCAGTAATTGGGGGCAATTCTGTCTTGCGCAGGGAGGGTGGGGGAGGAGGGAGTGAGGCAGATACAAACGGTGCCTGGGGTCCAATTGTCCCACACACACCCACAATTGCATCTCTCTTCGGCTGCAGGGACCGGACTATCCATTCACTGTGGCAAGCTGGGAGAGCCGCGCCGATACACTAGCCTGCTCAGTGTCCTGGGGGGGTGGGGGTTGGGTGACACCATGTTTTACTGCACCAGGTGACATCAACTCTAGTGATGCTGCTAGCAGAGTTATCCCCATCCAAAGTAAAGAAGGCCACAATGCAGGGGGATGGGGAGGGTTTTACACAAAACTTCATTAAATTGCAATGAGTGACAACTCGAGACAGTTCCATTTACCATAGTGTCATTGTGATGTGATGGTCTGTGACATGATCTGCTGTACTGAAAAATAGTACTGAATGTAGTGCACACCAGAGCAATGCAGTGCTGTAAAATGACAGAATAGGAAATACGGCATTATGCCTTGTCTAAGTTTTGGGACTACACTGGAAATAGCTAATAGCATAAGCTCAAAGCATCTGGTGTAAATGAGCCCTAGGAGTGTTTGTAATCCACTGGGAGAAACTGAGCATAGCAGCCCACTTTATACAGTAGACTCCACCGGCAGTAGTAATTCTTTAGTAAACAACAGCCAGTTGTCTGTTGTCTGTCTATAGGCCACATTAGTGGCCTATAGACCTCTCACCACTCCTATAGCTCTGGTGAAGTCCTCTTAAATGCAGTCCAGTCCTGGGTGATAAATGATGACTATGGATAGGACTAAAGCCTCCGCTCCTGAGGGAAACCAGGTGAAATATAGCCCATCTGGCCTTGGGCCTGGGTCTGCAGCCTGCACATCTGTTTAGATCTGTGGACTTCTTGGTCTTACCTAGCAAAAAGACACTGGAACAGTCAGCAATATAGATCAAAAAGTACCTGGAACAACAGCAGCAACACAGTCTTTTGGACAGCAGCACTACTCACATCAGCACATGGCTGTCTTTCCTCTGGTTACTGCAGCCAGCAGCTCTCAGAACAGGAGCAGCTCTCAGCACAGCAACAGCCTTCTCTCTGCATACAGCTCAGCAGACACATGGTCTTTCCAGTAGCAGCATCTCTTGGTACACTGTGGGCAGCTCAGCACCCCACTGCTCACAGTTAAAGTCAATCTACCCAGCAATATTCTCTCAGGACTCACAGCAGATTCAGTCCCAGGGCACTCCTTCCAGGCTCCTAAAAGTTCTCCAACAACAGCAGCAGTGGGGCTTGAGCAAAAGCCCTTGCAAGCAAAGCATCAGCCAATGAAAGCCCTTACTCTAACCTCCCACTCCCTGCATGTCCATCAAGTGAATAAAGGAAAGTTTGGAGCATCCAAGAGCAACAATCTTTCAGGCAACCTAAAGGAGTTAAGGAGGTCAGCTGTACATACACTATATTGTCAAAAGTAATGGGACACCTGCCTTTACACACACATGAACTTTAATGGCATCCCAATCCATAGGGTTCAATATTGAGTTGGCCCAACCTTTGCAGCTATAACAGCTTCAACTCTTCTGGGAAGGCTGTCTGCAAGGTTTAAGAGTGTGAATGTTTGATCATTCTTTAAGGAGCACATTTGTGAGGTCAGGAACTGATATTAGATGAGAATGGTTCACAGTCTTCGCTCTTATTCATTCCAGAGGTGTTCTATCGAGTTGAGGTCAGGATTCTGTGCAGGCTAGTAAAGTTCCTCCACCCCAAACTCCCTCATCAATGTCTTTATGCGCAGTCCTTTTGGAACAGAAAGGGGTCATCCCAAACTGTTCCCACAAAGTTAGGAGCATGAAATTGTCCAAAATGTCTTGGTATGCTGACACCCTAAGAGTTTGGGGTGGAGGAACTTGACTGGCCTGCACAGAGTCCTTGCCTCAACCAGATAGAACACCTTTGGGATTAATTAGAGTGGAGACTGCGAGCCAGGCCTTTTCATCCACACCAGTGCCTGACCTCGCAAATGCGCTTCTGAAGGAATGCTCAAACATTCCTATAGACACACTTAGGAGTGAACCTTGTGGACAACCTTCCCAGAAGAGTTGAAGCTGTTATAACTGCAAAGGGTGGTGCCAACTCAATATTGAACCCTACGGACTAAGACTGGGATGCCATTAAACTTCATGTGCGTGCACAGGCAGGCATCCCAATACTTTTGACAATATAGTGTATATCTAAATGTATCAATTGAGATGATTTGTTCTATTGTAAAATTTGAATACCTCCTCTGTAGGAATGGAAACACATCTTAATTTTTAATTATTAATTTAAAACTTTTTCATTTCAAAATATTGGCGAGAAATAAAAGATTTTGGCCTTGTTGCTGGGTTATATCTTCTCTGTTAAAATGACAACCAGCAATCATTAATTGTCTTGTGCCAGGTTTGCAATCAGATTTTTTTTTTCCTGAAGCTTGTTGTCTTGCCCCCTGATGTAGATCCATCATCAATCACGCCGCCTGCCAACCCCAAAAAAAGAAAAAAAATCCCTCTCGCCGACATGGAAGCTCTATGCCTACTGCAGGCTCCTCCGTTTGACAGTTCTTTTATAGGGAAGGGGGCGGGGCTGTTCAAAATAGACTTTTCAGCTGTCGCAATACTTCAGGAAAGTTGTTTATTCTTTTAAAGTAAAGCAAAGCAAAACATACAATACAAAACAAAATAGAATAGTTTTCACACATCAAAAGGAGAGAAAGAGAGGTGTTACGTGTAAGAGAGTAAGATGTTATTTTCTCTTCTCCGTTTAATCTTTAGATATAGCTGTCTTTTATGTTGTATGTAAAGAATGTCACCAAAAAAGTGTATCCCAAGAAGGTAGTAATTCTAAATATAAATGTAACACCCACTCTTACATATATGGTTTTTACTCTATAGTTGACACATAACCCTACCCAACATACTAACATAAAAACTCAGAATAGAAATACATACATAGCAAAATGGCTTATCTGTCCTTGACAAAGGGACATATGAAATAACCTTCATACAAACATCATTACAATTATATATTTCAGAGACTTTTATCATTTAAACTCTAAATCTCTAACAGGGGCCACCTGTTTGTCACCTGGTGGCACCACCCCCTTCTGACATCATCGATCCAGCATGCAACAAAATTTGTTACTATTCGTTACTATTTTTACTGTATCCGAATTTCCAAATAATCAAAACATTTTTTAAATTTGTATTCAGACCAAAACGAATTGCACATGTCTAATGATGATCACCCCTGGATGATTGGGTTCACACATATAGGAACAGGCACCAATATGTTTTTAATGTGGCTGGCCGAAATTTTAAACCGTGTAGGGATGTCACGTTTGTAACTGAAAGTTGGACTCCGATGTGTTGCATAGTAGATCATATAATTAATAACCAAAGAGATTTGCACAATGTGATATGGATATGCGTATAATGAATGACCAATGAGATTAATATATTGTGTTATGGATATATGTGCCAACCATGTATTTTTGAGTTGACAATTTAATGAAATTTTAATAAAAACATACATTTTGTGAGACAGTTATGAGTTATATTAGTATCCATAAAGTCCAATTTTTTCCTTTTTGCTTGTGTTATAGGATTATGAAAGACCTGGGGCATCTGGGGGTAGGATCTACAATTAATGGGGGTGGGTAATGAAAAATAGTGCATCACAGTGGGAATGGTTTAAAGTGGAATGATTAAACAGAACCTGTGTTTAGCCACTATATACACTGCACACATATTATATACCACAATCATTGTACCCACAAAATACTCCTAATTAGTGTGCCACAAGTGACCATCTCAGAGATAACATACCTTGGGACAAAGAATCATTTTGAAAAATTAAATTGCTCCATTGCATAAGCTTTTCTGCACACAAAAAACATGACTTTTAGTCTACCTTATCGCCTTCCAGCACAGAATGACTATGCTGGAGGCATGCATATTGTGATATTAGTGGGGTTTTCCTCAAGTGTAGTGTTTTTCCAATGAGTTCGACTTTGTGGCCTATTACGACCTATATGTTTCAATAATAGCTACATGCTTTTATGGTACCAGTATTATACCTGTATAGACTGTTCCTAACCAGTAGGGGTATTTGTTTCCAGGCTAGTGTATTTTGAGCTGTAACACAGACTTTTTCTCAGGTAATCATTGCTTCACGGTCTTTAGTATGGCTCAAGCCGCACTGATGTCTTCCCTTTTCTTTCCTCTTTCTTTTCTTTCTTTTCCCTTTCTGTGCCCTCTTTATCCTTTATCTCTCTATCCTTGAAGCCTTTTTGTCTGTTTGATATGAAGAGTTAGGAGGAGAAAGAGAAGAAGAAAAAAAAAAAAAAGAAAAATATAGAGAAATATGTTTCCTAGCATTGATATTGTGTGACCTTCTGTATCCTGTATAATTTGCTTTTCAATAAAAATTTTTATGGAAAAAAAAAAAAATAAATAACATTAGCCTTCAGGCTCAATTTGGTATTGCCACTGCTCAGGCCTCAAGCTTAGGCCTTTTAGCTGGTTTCTCAGACCATTATCAAGCACCACTGTGCTCGCATGCAACCTCCAAACCTTTCATGCAGCTCCCTCGGCTCTCTTTCTTGAAGCTCCCTGCTGCTCTGGCCCATGTTCTACCCTGTGGGGGAACCTCCTGTCTTCCAGGTAGAGCCCTGGACTTTGGACAGCCCCCTTAAAAAAGGGCTATAGACATAGAGGTTCCCCAGTTGTGGGACTTTTTAGGCACTTCAAACACTTCACAGATAAATTGATAAACACAGATAACTATTACGAAGCATTAATAAAAGGCAAGAAACATGAAATATACATGATATGGACAACTGATAATACAACAACTTAAACGATGATGATACAATCTAGTTGTAACGCTCCTGCGTTTCATGTATGGTGTGGATTTTCAGCTGCAGAAATATTCCACTTCAGTAGTCATGTAAGAGAGATGCTGAGATACCATTCCCAACCTCAATGACTCATCATGTGTGGAAGGTCTTAATTCAGCTAGTAAATACACACACTCAACAAGCTGGTTCCTAGAGTGACTTTATGTATGTAGTAACACAGTGATGAAGATTTAAGAGATAGGTTGAGTGGAGGTGGTAGGTGACAGACACTTGAAGGTAAGACAGTAGCAGATGGATGCAGGTAGGTTTAGCAATCATGTATGGTAGCAGATGACAGAGTAGCAGGTGGACATACAAGAGTGATCAACCCAGTGCAGGAATAAGTAGCAGTAGTCTTAAGAGCTAGCAATCTAGATATGCAGATGTGATAAATAGTCTTTACTATGCAGAGCTAGATAGTGTAAGCTTAGTATAAGTTTATAGAGGGTTCCCCTGCGGGGTACTTAGCACTAATAGCAATACAGCCGAAGGTTGGTTCAGGAGGAGCAGATGATCCGGAAGCGGGATGCAGGGATCAGCGCAGCGAGGTTCCGTCAGCGAGGTATGCTTGCAAGCACGAAAGCTTCAAGCCAAGTTAGCATCCAGGTAAGGGTGTTTGAACGAACACATGTGAGTGAGAACCGGCGCTTTAAATAGCCATCTAGTCCGGCGCTGAGTGATGACAGCTTCAGTCTTAAAGGTGTATGCGCACCTTTCCAAAAGAGAATGGTGGGGCGCATACACTTGTGAAAAGAGTAATTTAGGGTACCAAAGGTACCGGAACATTACAATACCCCCCCCTTAAGGCCGGCTCCTGAAGGCCTCTGGAGCTGGTTTGTCTGGGTATCTCGCATGAAAATTGCGGATTAATCTAGGGGCATGTATTTCAGAGGTGTTTAGCCAGGTGTCGTCTTGGGGCCCATAGTTCTTCCATCTAACCAAGTACTGAAGTCTTCTTCTGTAGATACGAGAATCCAGAATCTCTTTTATCTCGTATTCTTCTCCACCTTCAACTTGTACAGGAGGCGAAGGTGGAATATTAGGCCTTATTCCGTGGTCCGGAACATGGGGCTTCAGTAGCGACACATGGAAAATGGGATGGATTTTTAGGTCTATTGGCAATGTAAGCTGTACTGCAGCTTTTCCAATAAGTTTTTTGATTGGGAAAGGTCCCAAGAACAGAGGTCCAAGCTTTTTGCTAGGGATCTTCAGTCTTAAATTTTTTGTTGAGAGCCAAACGAGGTCCCCGATAGTGTACTGTGGAGAAGGTCTTCTGCGAAGATCATAGTACTTCTTTTGTTGACTGTGAGCGTGTGCAATGGTAGTATTTAATAAACCCAGAGAATCCTTTATTTGGGTAAGATAGTCTGAGGCTACTGGGTTGTTTGAAGGAAGGATGCGTGGTGGAAGAATAGAGGGATGAAACCCATAGTTCAAGTAGAACGGACTCTGCTTGGTTGTACTGTGGGTTGCGTTGTTGTAGGCAAATTCTGCCAGAGGGAGAAGATCCACCCAATCATCCTGTTGGTAAGAAGTGTAACAACGTAAATACTGCTCGATGCATTGGTTGACTCTTTCAGTCTGTCCGTTGGTCTGCGGATGGTAAGGAGAAGTGAGCTTCCGCTCGATCCGTAGTATGTGACATAGTTCTTGCCAGAACTTAGAAATAAATTGGGATCCACGGTCAGACAGAAGAGTTTTTGGGATACCATGTAATCTAAAGACATGTTTCATCAGGAGTTCTGCCGTTTGTTTGGACGAAGGTAGTCTGCGAATAGCAATGAAATGTGGCATCTTTGTCAGATGGTCCACTGACACCAAGATGGTATTAAATCCTTTGGAAGGAGGCAATTCTACGATGAAGTCCAAGGACAAAACTTCCCATGGAGTTTGGGGTATTGGTAGACTGCATAGTAGACCGGATGGTCTCGTAGTGTCAATTTTGGACCTGGCACAGACATTGCATGAAGAGATGAATTTTTGTATAGATGTTTTCATGTCAGGCCACCAGAATTGCCGGGAAATCAAATTAAGAGTCTTTGTCATACCCATATGTCCTGCCATAGGCACATCATGAGATAATTCCAAGATCTTGGTGCGTAGGGTAGGTGGTATGTAAAGTTTGTCGTTGTAGTAGAGGAAGCCTTCTGCATCAGTATTTAGTTGTGGTGGGGGTGAATCCAAACTTATACCATGCAAAACCTCTTCCTTCAAGGAACGGACAACTCCAATAATGCGTTTGTGAGGTATTATAGGAACGGAAGGGATTTCAAAGTAGTTTTCTTCAGTTAGTCGTGATAGTGCATCCGCCTTTTTGTTTTTATCTGCAGGTGTGTAAGTCACTAGGAAGTTAAACCTTAGAAAGAATAGTGACCATCGTACCTGTCGGTGCGAGAGAGTTTTGCTAGTCTGAAGATATTGGAGGTTTTTATGGTCCGTGTATATAATTATTGGTAATTGGGTGCCTTCGAGTAAATGTCGCCAATTCTCCAGAGCCAATTTTATAGCAAGCAGTTCCTTTTCACCCACGGGGTAATTTATCTCGGGACTGCTTAGGGATTTAGAAAAAAAGGCGACTGGATGAAGTGGTGAAGTGTGGGTTGGTCGTTGGGAGAGTATTGCTCCTACTGCCATGTTTGACGCATCTACCTCCAGAATGTATTGGAGGGATGGGTCTGGATGGCGTAATATGGGAGCGGAAGTAAACCTTGTTTTTAACAAGTGAAAAGCATTATTGGCTTCTTCTGACCATTTGAATGGTTTTTTTATGCTAGTGAGCTGTGTGAGGGGTCTCACAATAGCAGAAAAGTTTTTAATGAACTTCCTGTAGAAATTTGAAAATCCCAGGAATCGCTGTAGCGCCTTGCGTGTGGTTGGTGTAGGCCAATCCTGAATGCAGGATATTTTACTCATGTCCATCTCGATTCCTGTTTTGGATATGATGTAGCCTAGAAAGAGTACCTCGTCTTTATGAAACAAGCATTTCTTCAGTTTCACATAAAGGTTATGTGCAAGCAATCTCGATAGTACTAGTCTTACATGTCTTATGTGTTCAGACAGGGTCCGTGAATATATAAGTATATCGTCCAGATATACCACAACACAGACATCTAGTAAGTCTTTAAAAATATTGTTTATAAATCGTTGGAAAACTGCAGGGGCGTTGCATAGCCCGAATGGCATCACAAGATATTCGAACAATCCGTATCTGGTTCTGAATGCAGTCTTCCACTCGTCTCCATCACGGATTCGAATGAGATTGTATGCTCCTTTCAGGTCCAATTTTGAAAAATAGGTAGCTCCACGCACCTGCTCAATGAGCTCAGGGATAAGCGGTAGAGGATAGCGATCTTTTATTGTGATAGCATTCAATTTTCTGTAGTCGATGATAGGTCTGAGACTTGAGTCCTTATTGCGAACAAAAAAGAGTCCTGCTGCTGTGGAAGAAGTGGAAGGTCTAATAAAACCTTTTTCCAAATTCTCATCCAAATAGGTTTTGAGATGGGAAAGTTCATCCTCTGAAAGAGGTTAAACATGACCGAACGGCAATTTGCTATTTGGGAGTAGATCAATGCTACAATCATAGTCTCGATGAGGAGGTAATGCTTGAGTATTTTTCTCAAGAAAAACCTCAGAAAGATCCTGATAACATAGTGGTGCAATCTCATCTGTCACCATAGACAGAATCTTCCCGGAAGACGGGAGGTTACACGTATCCTCGCAATAGCAAGAGAGGAAGGTCAAGGACCGTTCCTTCCAATCTATGGTTGGTTGGTGTGTGTGTAACCAGGGAAGTCCCAACACAATGGGAAAGTGGGGTGAAGATATTAAATCGAAGGTAGTAGTCTCCCTATGAGACTCGTTAATAGTGACTAGAAGTGCTTATGTCTGATCGGTGATTGGACCAGAGGATAATGGAACACCGGTAATAAGACTTACTGAGACAGGTTTAAGTTTAGAAATAATAGGAATTTTATTTGAAGCAGCAAAACATATATCAATATAATTTCCACAAGATCCTGTGTCAATCATGACCTGCTGCGACAGAGCCTGATTGTCTTCTTTTAATTCAGCAAGTGCGTGTATTAACGCAGTTACTTGCTGTTTTAATTGTGTCACCTGAGTGGTTATTTCTGCTGAATCCATTTGTAGGTTCGTTCAATCTGTAACGCTCCTGCGTTTCATGTATGGTGTGGATTTTCAGCTGCAGAAATATTCCACTTCAGTAGTCATGTAAGAGAGATGCTGAGATACCATTCCCAACCTCAATGACTCATCATGTGTGGAAGGTCTTAATTCAGCTAGTAAATACACACACTCAACAAGCTGGTTCCTAGAGTGACTTTATGTATGTAGTAACACAGTGATGAAGATTTAAGAGATAGGTTGAGTGGAGGTGGTAGGTGACAGACACTTGAAGGTAAGACAGTAGCAGATGGATGCAGGTAGGTTTAGCAATCATGTATGGTAGCAGATGACAGAGTAGCAGGTGGACATACAAGAGTGATCAACCCAGTGCAGGAATAAGTAGCAGTAGTCTTAAGAGCTAGCAATCTAGATATGCAGATGTGATAAATAGTCTTTACTATGCAGAGCTAGATAGTGTAAGCTTAGTATAAGTTTATAGAGGGTTCCCCTGCGGGGTACTTAGCACTAATAGCAATACAGCCGAAGGTTGGTTCAGGAGGAGCGGATGATCCGGAAGCGGGATGCAGGGATCAGCGCAGCGAGGTTCCGTCAGCGAGGTATGCTTGCAAGCACGAAAGCTTCAAGCCAAGTTAGCATCCAGGTAAGGGTGTTTGAACGAACACATGTGAGTGAGAACCGGCGCTTAAAATAGCCATCTAGTCCGGCGCTGAGTGATGACAGCTTCAGTCTTAAAGGTGTATGTGCACCTTTCCAAAAGAGAATGGTGGGGCGCATACACTTGTGAAAAGAGTAATTTAGGGTACCAAAGGTACCGGAACATTACACTAGTATCCTCCTCCGCTGGTAGAGGACACCAGATTGTATCATCATCGTTTCAGTTGGTGTATTTTCAGTTTTCCATATCATGTATCTTTCATATTTCTTGTCTTTTACTAATGATTCATAAAAAATGTCTGTTTTTTTATCAATTGATCTTTTATGTGTTTGAAGTGGCTATAAAGTCCCACAGCTGGGGGACCTCTATGTCTATATTTGCATCTAGGGATATGGTACACTCTGATCACCTGGTCTAATCACCAATACTCTTTTAGTCTAATAAAAGGGCTGTACAGATCAGCACACACAGCTTGCTGGTCTTCGGTAAGACTTGGAATCAGGCTTAGAGTTTTTTTTTTCTCTTCCAAAGTTCTTCAAAGCCTCTGGACTCCAGAAGCAGATCCCTGATTTACAAAACCCGGAGGAAACAGAAAGATCAATTTTCTTTGCTTAAAACAGCCATTCTAGAGCCCCTCAATCTCAGTCTTTACCTCTGCCCTGTGTTTGGCCAGTTCTGGGTGGGCATCATATGATGTCCTCCTGTGATCACAGCCGTTGCATGGGTGGCGCCTTGCATGAGCGGCGAGCTCTGTGATCACTGTGCCCTCTGGACACAGCTGGTAAGTGGTAACAGATTGGGGTAAATAGCCAATTAATGGCTCTTTACCACATAATCAGCTGTGTCCAATCACAGCTGATCACAATGTAAACACAAGCAGGTTATTGGCATTCCTTTCCTCATGCTGACAGCATGAGGAGAGGAGAGCCGATAACCGGCTTGTGTGAAAGGGACATCTACATTGATAATCAGGGCACTGGTTATCAGTGTCTTGATTATCAGTACAGTCCCAACCGTGCCCACCATTGCTGCGTATCTGTGCCCACTAGTGCTGCCATTCAGTGCCTACCAGTGCTGCCAATCAGTGTCACCTGTTAGTGCTGCCTATCAGTGCCACCTATCAGTGCTGTCTACCAGTGCCCATCAGTGCTGCCTACCAGTGCACATCAGTGCCACCTATCAGTGCCCATCAGTGCCTCCAAATAATGCAGCCCTCATCAGTGCCCACCAGTGCCATCTCATCAGTGCCCATCAGTGCAGCCTATCATTGCCCGTCAGTGCCCATCAGTGCTGCCTCATCAGTGCTACCTCAACAGTTCCCATCAGCGCACATCAGTGAAGGAGAAAAATTACCTAATTGCAAAAATTTTATAACAAACTATGAAAAAGTTTTTTTTTACAAAATTGTCAGGTTATTTTCATGTATTTAGCAAAAAAAATAAAAAACTGAGTGATGATTAAATACCACCAAAATAAAGCTCCATTTGTGTGAAAAAATGCCACAGATTTCACTCCATTTCCTCCCTCTCATGTCTGTCTTGCTCGGGGGCAGCTGACCGGCAAGTAGAACCGGGTGCCAACCTGTCTTTCTCTTCTCTCTTGAATCCCTGGCTGAACTCTGGAGTGGATTTAAATGTGGTGGACTAATGGTAGGAGAATAGATGGGATACTGGGGGATCCATCATACCATTGGACGAAGCTGCAGGATGGGAAGCAGTGTAGCTGTAGTAATCCTATGTCACTCCTCCTGCTGAGATGACCTGGGGTTGGAGGTGCTGGAATATTTGTTTTGAGTGATATCAGTTGAGGCTGACAAAAGTCTGACTGGTGTCCTGAGCACCACCACTGCAGGGGGCAGAATTAGGGACACATTTTATCCAAAGGCAACCTCCTGGAAGTTGGGTCTTTCCCGGAAACTGGAGATGTCTGGTCACTCTATTTTAAGACATACACATAGATAGGAGTAAATACAGTAAATGCCCCAAATACCGGGTGAAAATTTGATCTGGAATTTCACCTAAATCATTTTTAGATTAAAACTATCTGAAGAGCAGATCAGGAAAAAATTGAAATGGTTACTGAGTGCTGAAATTTTCCCACAAGGCAAGTAGGTAAATATTTTAAGACATACATGTGGTATCAGTCATGTGCTCCTAAAAAACATGTGACTTTTACTGTAAACTTTTATGAGAATTTCTGTTTACTCAACTTATTTCTCTTCTATTATATAAGCCAGCCCCATTCCCTGTAGAGTAAACCTCCACTGAAGTTTTCCAGCTGTCTACATTCTAAGCACCAACTGAACTACCCGGTAAGTATATGCTGGAGTTTCATTATTATAATATTATTCATATTATAATTATTTTTATGGAATAAAAAACTTGATATTCAGCTTTTAGGTAATGTTTAAAAAAAATATTTGTTTTATTTTAATTCTAAATGATGGCAAGGTTTCTTATTATTACTGGTACTTATATACCACTGTCAATTTTCACAGCACTTTACATATATATATATTGTACAATTTCCTTATATAATTGTTATCCTAATAGCTTATTTTGCTAAATAAATGAGAAATTCACATTGATTGACAAAATTTTAAGCAGAAAAAAATACAATTGGCTAACCTAGAATTAAACCAACTATTGTACCTATTTTACAATCATAACTGAAAGCTTTTTAAAAAACAAAAAAACAAAACTAAATGATGGCAAGGTTACTTATTATTACTGGTACTTATATATCACTGTAAATTTACACAGCACCTTACATATATATTGTACAATTTCCTTATATCATTTTTATCATAATAGTTTATTTTGCAAAATAAATGAGAAAATACACATTGCTTGACAAAATTCTAAGCAGAAAAAAATACAATTGGCTAACCAAAAATTAAACCAACTATAGTACTTATTTTAAAATCATAACTAAAAGTTGTTTAAAAAAACAAAAAAAAACGAAATTGTTTTTATGTGCTCTGAATGAAAATATTTAGCTTTTTACAATTTTGATGAAAGTTTATTTAAACTCCAATTTTGAAATATCTTGCTCACATACATTAGATTTTTTTAAAGAGTTTTATGTATCAAAATCATTTTTACAGTTTTGCAATTTTAGGTAATTTATCATCTCAAGTTTTTTCAACCTTTAATTACATTTGAAATGTAAAGAAGGAATCCATTGTTTCACTATAATGGTTGTTCAACAAGGGGTATGGTCAACCAAACGTATAAAATGCCTTTCTAGAAAGAATGATTGCCTGCCTGCTCATGTCTGTATGATTTTTTTTTTAAACTAATATGCTTAGTGATTTATTTATGATGATTCTGCACACAGGCTCACACAGGCCCTCTGCACTTTATTTAACCTAATTGTTAACATTCAGGCAGCTCTGAATTAAATATCTTTTCAAATTAGAAAATGTCCTATACTCTCTAACAGTGGCGCCAGAGGCATGGATTCCAAATTTTTTTTTTTTTAAGCACGTGATTAGAGCCAGAGGCTCTAATAGGCTTCAAAAAAGGGTGGGCTCAGGGCGCCCTGAGCCCACCCAGATCACTGCGCCCTGAGCCCACCCAGTTGTGTGACAATAGCAAATTAATATTCGCTATTGTCACACGGATTCTCCTCCTGGCCAATCAGGAAGCGGGTCCTGAGACCCGTTTCCTGATTGACCGAAAGGAGAAGCCATCCTATTGGCAAAGGAGGAGGAAGGAGACGCAGGGGAAGCCCAACCCACCGAGGAGACTGAGGGGGGAACCCGCCGCCACTGCCTGCCCTCCACATGTCAGTCCAGGGTGAGTGAACCAGTGACTGGCAGGAGGGGGAGTATGGTGTGTGGGCAGGAGCTAGTGTGGTCCGGGGGGGGTATGGTGTGCGGGCTGAAGCTGGTGTGGTTCGGCGGGGTATGGTGTGTGGGCTGGAGCTGGTGTGGTCCATCTGCTGCCCCCTCGGCCCATGGAGCACCAGCCTCCACTGCTCTCTAAATCATTTTAGTTTGCTACCCATCTAGTATATTTTCTTTCTTGTGAAGAATTCACTAAGAAAAGCTTCTGGAAAAAAGCACAGTGTTTCTTCTTTCCCCAGTTAGCTTAGGTTTTGGTCTCCAAAGTTTCTTCAAATCTCATAGTAGGGTCCTGTGATAAGTATTTGTTGAAAGGCTGACCAGTGGTCCTTTTTTTAACTTCATTTTTGGTATTTCTTTAAGGAAATACATTTTAAGGATGAGAAATGTTAAAAATAAAAGGTGTATAATTACATAAAAAAATGTTACTACTAAGAGAAAAAAAAACGAGATGAAATATAACGGTATACATTTAGCAGAAACAAAAAACATCTTTTGCTTCAGTTTTGTATTTGCAAATTTGTGGATATGTGTCTGGATGTTAGAGAACAATTCTGGTACAGAGCAGAAATATGCAGCACATGGTGTAATTCAAATCTTTGTTACCAGCTGACCAGTAGAAGAGTGAGATGGGATATTGCCCTTCAGTACATAGTAAAGCCTATCATACTTTCATTAAATTGCAATATTCAAATATTATTAGAAATGCTAATATACATATCCATAAATTATTGTTCTTTCACGTATGTATGCCCTTATTAGGAAAGAGTACAGTAGAAAGATGACAATCATAATTTATATTCCTTACAATGATCAGTTATTTCCATATAACCTCAATGGTCTCCTTCTTCATCTCTTCAAACCTGGAACAAATTAAAACCACAGAGACCATTCTTTGGGACTCTTTTTATTCTTGCAAGCAAACCCCTAAAGAAATACTTATTCCAGTTAGTGAAGTGCAGGAGTCTTCGAACTATGGCCCTCCAGTTGTTCAAGAACTAGAATTTCCATCAAGCCTAGTCATGTCTGTGAATGTCAGAGTTTTGCGATGCCTCATGGGATGTGTAGTTCCACAACAGCTGGAGGGCCGCTGTTTGAGGATCCTTGGTGAAGTGGATTAATATAATATGTTTTTCAGTCTAACATCCTTTAGCACTGCTTGAGTGGGGGCTAGAGTGGGTAGCCTGGGTAAGGCAAAAGGCATCCCTGTTTAAGATAGAAAGCCCTGAAAACCATAGACAATGGAGATTAGAACTTCAGTTCTTGTGAACCAGCTGCAATGGCATCAAAGAATCTGCTTCGCTCTTCCTTTTGTGGGATCAAGAAACAAGATAGATCAAGACCCATTGAAAAAAAGGGTGGGGTGTTTTGGTGTCTCAAGCCAAAGTAGTGGGACTTTATGGGCAAGTAACGATATTGATTCAAATATAAAAAGTAATAGTTTCGGATTTATTCCATTATATATAAATCCGAAACTATTACTTTTTATATTTGAATCAATATCGTTACTTGCCCATAAAGTCCCACTACTTTGGCTTGAGACACCAAAACACCCCACCCTTTTTTTCAAGATATAGGGACGGAGGCAAAACCTACTCTCACTATCTCAAGACAAAAACCCACCCCCTTGTTAGATCAAGACCCATTAATCATTGTTTTTTCCATGGGTTATCCATGGGTAGACCCAGTGAGGTCTGGAAAGAATCATGCAAATCCGTATAATTAAAACCACTCAACCTGCCCATAATGGGTGTCAGGTGTACGGGATCTTTTGTGATGGTTTGGAGCAGAGGTCTTCAAACTATGGCCCTCCAGTTGTTCAGGAGGTACAAATCTCATCATGCCTAGTCAGGTCTGTGAATGTCAGAGTTTTACAATGGCTCATGGGACTTGTAGTTCCGCAACAGCTGGAGGGCCGTAGTTTGGAGATCCCTGGTTTAGAGCATACAAACATTGTAACTTCTATTGTATTGGAACATCCATTTTATGTGTGCCTAACATTAGAGGACCTCATGTTATTTTTGAGTCATATTTTCAATTGTGTCTTCTTTTTCTTTCCATGAATCCAAATTATCCACAGAGCCCAAAAATGTTCACCTTGAAGAAATCCCTGTTACTCCTTTTCTTTATTGGGACCATCTCCTTATCTCTCTGTGAGGAAGAGTAAGTATGTATAAGACATTTTTAAATAAAAGTATAGGCTTTTAAAAACGTAACTCTCAGCAAACAGTGAAACATAAAGGTGAAATACATATATGATAATTATTTTACCTACCAAATCATTTTTACTTCTGTTTATTCAGTCCTGGAATTTGCACAGCTCTGCTACACAGCACAGTCCTGTTCAAGGAGACTTGATTTTTCTCTGCTGCAGTTAAGTTTCAGGTCTTGCCCTGCCCCCCAGCCTGTGACTGGACAGTGAAAGGAGTAGCAGCAGACTAATGAGCTAATCTTTCTGTCACTCTTCCGTCTCCTTCTATTAATAGGTTCCTTGTGCTGCTTCTCCTTGAGTGATGACCCATTCTCAGAGATCAGCATGTGTCTGGAACACTGACCTGCTTGCCTTTCCTTAGCCCTGTAGCTCATCTCATAGTTACATAGTAGTTGAGGTTGAATAAAAACAATAGTCCATCCAGTTCAACCTGTGTAGGTGTGTGTGGACATATTAATTTCCCTTATCCCTCAATGTTTTGATCTTGGAGATGTATGTCCGAGAGTCTTTTAAAAGCAGCCATACTCCCCGCAGTTACTACCATTTGAGGAAGTGAGTTCTGCAATCTTATTGCCCTTACTGTAAAAAAAAAACCCCTTGCGTAGCCTGAGGTTAAATCGCTTGTCCTCTAATCGCATTGAATGGCCTCATGTCCTCTTGCACTCCTTGAATAGTTTTTCTCCTATGCTTAAATCACCATTGAGGTATTTGTAAATCGCTATCATGTCCCCTCTCAGGCGTCTCTTCTCTAGGGAGAATAAATCGAGCGCTTGTAAATGCTCCTCATAATTTAGGTCCTCCAATCCCCTAATTAGCTTAGTTGCCCTTCTTTGGACTCTTTCCAGTTCCAGCACATCCTTTCTGAGGATTGGTGACCAGAACTGGACAGAATACTCCAGGTGTGGCCGGGCCAGAGTTTTATAAAGTGTTAGGATTATAGATTTAGCTCTGGAATATATGCCCTTCCTTATGCATGCCAATATTCTGCTAACTTTGGCAGCTGCAGCTTGACATTGCATGCTATTGCTTAGTCTATCTTCAACTAAGACTCCCAGCTCTTTCTCCATTCTTGATTCCCCCAGAGGTTCCCCCCCTAACGTGTATTTTGCGTTTATGCTTTTAGTCCCCAAGTGCAATACCTTACACTTCAATTATCCTCATTTGCCACGTAGTTGCCCACTCTGTTATTTTGTTCAGGTCATTCTGTAAGTACCTTCCCATCAGCCAATGATTGAAAATTACGTTTTTCTTGCTGTCTGTACCCCTGTTAGGGAGATTCACCCTCTCTATTTGTCCTGTTTGCCATTATTATTGAAAGTGAAAATAAATTAAAATCCCAAATTTTGGGTTGTCTCCAGATAAGTAATAGAGGGTACATTTTCCAAGGGGGACACAAGTTCTGGTGACCTGGGGGTTCCCAAGGAATTCCTTTAATTTTCAATCTGTTTGGGACAGATAGTGGAGGAAAACCTCCGCAATGGGACAAAGACTGTGAAAAAAAAATCTTACAGGGGTTTTAATACTCTCTTACTCTATCCAAAATGAAAATAAACATTTTTGCCTATACTACTTTAAATTCTTCTGGAAGATAACATGAGGCAGAGGGGCATGACAAATATTTGTCTGTTGTATTAGTTAGCCTGGCTTTAATTTTTTTATGCAGCCTGACTAATTTGACCCTGGACTTGGTTTCAGCCAAAGTAAGAGTGGGTAATTTCTTGGTTTTACCAATCGTTTGGCTTCTGTAGAAGCATAAATCCCATTTGAATTGGATTTTAGGAAAGGCCTGGGGTTTTGAGGTTTAAGAGTGCATACTGAGCTAAGAAGGGGACATGGAGATCATCAGTTCTGAGAACATCTGAAATATTTCTTCCCGGAAGTGCCATGCTATTGAGAAATTCCACCATATGTACAGAAAGTTCTTAATTGAGAAATTATAAGGATATCTTGAAATCCCCTCTACATGCTTGCTTTTAATTGGCTTTACACTGGTAGAATTTCATTAGAAGATTTACATTTTTAGAAGGTTGTTTCAATTTCCTAATCCTTAATGGGGGTCATGATGAGAAAACTTGAAGGAACAGGATACTCTAGTGAATGATTTTTCAGAATTACCATACAAATGAAGTTGTACTGGTGTATGTCCAGCTTTAGCTGTGTCCACTTACTGATGAAAAAGCACTGTGCCATAGTATGAAACAGAGTAATATGCTCCTGCTAGCTATTCAATAACAGATTCACCTTTATGGCATACCGTTGTTCAGTATTCTTTTAAAATCCAAAGTGGTCATAGAATAATAGTCAATGTGGCCCATTAATAAGCATTTTGGTCCCAGTGAAATGCAGTTTTTGTGAAATAACCAATGTTGCTTTATTTAACGATAACTTTGTCTTCTCCCAGGAGAGGTGCCAATGGAGATGAGGAAGAGGAAGAGATGAAAAGAGGTCTTTTCTCCATAGTCAAAGGTGTAGCCAAGCTAGCAGGCAAAACTTTGGCCAAGGAAGGGGGCAAGTTTGGGCTGGATCTTATAGCTTGTAAAATTACCAATCAATGTTAAATCTTCAATTGGAGGTCATCTGATGCGGAATTTCATTTAGCAAAATGCTAATTGTCTAATAAAAAATAGCAATGTCACATACACTGTGTTTTCTTCTTTTTTATTATTATTATTATTGTATTTTATATTATTATATGATGAACCTACTTTTTTTTTATTTTTATGAACCTACTTTAGTTGGGGATAATATAATCCGTAGTGCCCTTTCCAGGGAAAGTAATTATTTACCAACTTTCAGTTGGATCCATCAGCCCCACTGATCTGGATAGATCCTCCATTTTATCCAATGAAGATAAAAGCATACAAAATATATCAGTCCACACTTACTCTTTATACTTTCACTCTGTTTCTACAAATATTTATAAAATATTTTTTATCCAGCAAACCGCAATCAGTAATGGTCACTGGAATTCATTGCAGCAATACCGATATTGCCATTCCCGTATAAGATTAGCTGTATAGGGGTAAACATTTGCTTTGTTTTCAAAGTGGTGTCATCTGCTGTCCATTAAACATAGCAACACACTCTGTATAAAACATTCACAGTACGAATGTGACCGAATGTTGCCATTCTTACTTGTATGTATACAGAGGGACTCAAATGTAAGTGAAGCCGCTGCTCTGCCTATTGAATTCCAGCTCTCCTTTGTTTAACATAGCCATTAGTTCACTTCATGGGTCATGCAGTCAACAATAAACCATTCAAATGTGCTCCTATAGGCATTAAAGTGTAAGTAAATCTCTCCCCATAAATGGGCCCTCAGGAACTTTTAGTCATAATGTGGTAGTCTGTTTCCCCATATTACCCCATTATGGCAGAATTACCTTGCAAGCAATCTCTTCCACCATTGTGGTGTCAGCGCTCCCATTATTCATGGGTGCTTCCTTCTTCCTTTTGAGTTTGGTTTCCTTGGCCTCTTGATTGGATGGGCAGAGATGATGTTGCTCCAGGACAAGCGCTTAAAAATCACATTATCTAAGCACAAAGCAATGGCATAAATATACGCTGTGCTGCGTATGCATGGCTCAGTGTACACAAACACTGACGGGCATGGAGAAGCAGTTATGGCAAAAGAGACCAATAGGGTCCCTTCTATCATAAAAATTGGTTGCCAGTTTAAAGTCTGGGAAATAAACACAGTATCAGCTGACCCCCCCGTTTTCTACAAATAAGATAAAAAGGCCAAAATGGGCAAAAGGACCAGAAGTTACAGAAGGGCTAAAAGTGTCAAGAGGACAAAAAAGGGGTCAACAGGGACAAGAGATGAAAAATTGGCAAAAAGGAAAGAGGATCAACTGTGAAAATAGGGCAAAAGGCAAGAATGGCCAAAAGCACCAAAAAGGAGCAAAAGGGACAAATTGAGTATAAGTGCCAAAAGGGCCCTAGAGGAAAATGGCACAAAAGGACCAAAAGAAGCAACAACACCAGAAATGGTCAAAAATGGGTAAAAGGTGATGAGCCAAACACCCCCCCCCCTCCCCCGGTTTGTTTCGCACCAGAACACCGCAAACAGAGGAAAAGTTTGTTCGAATAAGCAAACCCCATTGAAGTCTATAGGACTCGAACCTCAGAAATCAAACAGCCTCATTTTGAAGGCCTAAATGCAAGTTATTGCCACAAAAAAGTGTATGGGGGTCCGGGTCCTGACCTGGGGAACATGTAGCAATGAAAAAAAAGTTTTTAAAAACTATCGTTTTTAAAGGAGCACTGATTTACTGATTTTAATGAGGCTTAACGTAAAAACTATAAAAATGAAAAATTCATTCAAATATTGTTCGTGGGGGGTCCCCTGAATGTGCCTGTAAAGTAGTGCATATGCTGCCTATCCTATTCTTCTACCTTGATTCTGCTAGCTTCCAACAATGTTTTTGGTTTAGGTCACTACCAACCCCCAAGGCCTAATTTTTCTGCACTTGTATGACAGGTGCATACAATTTAAATGTCGTATGTCATTTTAACAGCAGGCCCTGTCCCTGTGCCCTGCTAACTGAGAGGTTACGGTGTTCAGGCACCACCAACATCAAAGGCCCAATTTTTGGCACCTGTATAGTACATGCAATTTCAAATTTGTATGGAATTGTTACCAGCAGGTCCTATTCCTGCACCCAGCAAGAGTAACTGCGAGGGCTTGGTTACGGTGTTCAGGCACCACCTACAACAAAGGCCAAATTTTACTTGTCATACAGGTGCAGAAAAATTGGGCCTTGGTTGTTGGTGGTGCCTGAGCACCGTAACCCCTCACAGTTACTCTTGCTGGATGCAGGAACGGGCCTTGCTGCTAAAATATCCATAGAAATTTTAAATCGCATGTAGCTGTCATTCAGGTGCAGAAAATTTGGCCTTGGTTGTTGGTGGTGCCTGAAGACTGCAACCCCTCGCAGGTACTCTTGCTGGGTGCAGGAATGGGACCTGCTGGTAACAATTCCATACAAATTTGAAAGCGCATGTACTTGTCATACAGGTGCCAAAAATTGGGCCTTTGCTGTTGGTGGTGTCTGAACACCGTAACCAAGCCCTCGCTATTACTCTTGCTGGGTGCAGGAATGGGACCTGCTGGTAAGAAATCCATACAAATTTGAAATTGCATGTACTTGTCATACAGGTGCAAAAATATTGGACCTTTGGTGTTGGTGGTGCCTGAACACCGTAACCTCTCACAGTTAGCAGGGCACAGGGACAGGGCCTGCTGTTAAAATGACATACGACATTTAAATTGTATGCACCTGTCATTCAAGTGCAGAAAAATTAGGCCTTGGGGGTCGGTAGTGACCTAAACCAATAACATTGTTGGAAGCTAGCAGAATCAAGGTAGAGGAATAGGATAGGCAGCATATGCAGTCTTCATGGGATGGCAGACCCCTAGCAAATTCAATCAGTTACATCGGCATCAGGGGCTTGATAGCTCTTGTTGATCCAGGACTTGTTCATTTTGATAAAAGTCAGCTGGAGGCCACGTTTAATCCGATTTGGACAGATGTTGCAAACAACAACGCTGCGGTTTACTGCACATGTGCTGAAAAAATCCCAACCTAATGAACTTTTGTGAGTCCGCGGGGAGTTTTCAGCACCCTGCACCTGTGGAGCTCTGTGCTGTGATGCAATAGGTTGGCTACTGCTATGGCGGCCCCTGGAGCACATCCTGCGTCTTTGGTGTTGTGCGTCCTCCTCATCCTCCCCCTCCTCCTCCTCCTCCTCTATCCAGTCAGGCACCCAAGTACAGTCAGTGACCTCATCATCCCCTCCCTCCTCGTCACTGGAGCAAACTTGGCAATATGTTTCAGCTGTGGCAACATGACTGCTGGTTTCTTGTCTATCATTGTCACCTCCTCTCTCTAGGCTCACGTCATTCCCTTCATCAACCTGGGAACCAACATCACAGCTTTTAAATTGCTGCGCATCCTCCAGCAGCATGTCACTGACACTATGATAGAGTAGTTCAGATGACTCCTCCATGCATGATGGTGGGGCGACAGAAGGAGTAGCTGTGGAGAAGGAGCCTGTGGAACGGGCCTCTTTGGCAGCTGCGGTGGAAGGCAAACTACTGTGAGTGTGGGTGTCAGAGGACGAGGGGGATGAGGACAGCTTATTATTCCACTCCACCAACTCTTCCACATGTTGTGGCTGAATAACACGGGCAGCACTAGAAATAAAGGACAGGCGTGCCCGCCTGCAGAGGATGCACTATGTCGACTGTGACCACCACTTTTCACAATGGACACAGAGACTGCTTGCCCTCTTTTTGAGGCCTGTGAGCGTCGGCCTCTCCTTGTCGGCCTTTCAGACATAATGTTGATACAGATGAATATAGGGTATACGCAACTGGCTGATAGATACTCAATGACCTGATATGATGTATTCAATAGCCCTAAATATGAATAGAGATGTGATGGGAATAGGGTATACGCAAGTGACCGATTAAAATATTCTATCACCTGATATAATGTAATCAATAGCCCTATATCTAGATAAAGATGTGGTGGGTATAGGGTGTACGCAAGTGACCGATGAAAATACTCTATCACCTGATATAATGCAATCAATAGCCCTATATCTAGATAAAGATGTGGTGGGTATAGTGTGTACGCAAGTAACCGATGAAAATACTCCAACTATAACTTGATATGATGTAACCAATAGCCCTATAATATATATATATATATATATATATATATATATAGGTAAAGATGTGATGGTTAGAGGATGTACGCAAGTGACCGATTAACCACTTAAGCCCAGGAAGATTTTACCCCCTTCCTGACCAGGGCCTATTTTGCGATTCGGCACTGCGTGATTTTAACGTACAATTGTGCGGTCGTGCAACGCTGCACCTAAACGAATTTGACGTCCTTTTTTTCCCACAAATGGAGCTTTCTTTTGGTGGTATTTGTTCACCTGTGCGATTTTTTGATCATGCGCTATAAACAAAAAAGGAGCATCAATTTAGCAAAAATAACAATCATTTTCACATTTTTTTTTATATGAAATTCCTTTCACATTTTAGGCCAATTTGTGTTATGCTACATATGTTTGGTAAAAAAAATTGCAAAAAGCGTATTTTGATTGGTTTACGCAAAAGTTATTGCGTTTACTAACTAAGGGAAAGATTTTTGTCATTTTTGTTGTTATTTTTTTTAACGAGTAATGGCGGCGATCTGCGATTTTTTTTGCGGGACTGCGTCATTGCGGTGGACAGATCGCACCCTTGACTGACATTTTTGACACTTTTGGGGTTACCAGTGACATTACTACAGTAATCAGTGCTATACATATGCACTGTTACTGTAAAAATGACACTGGCAGTGAAGGGGTTAACTTTTTTTGAGAGAGAGGGGTTAAGTGTGTCCCTAGGGGCGTGCTTCTAACTGTGATTGGATGTGGCTTGAGGTGTAAGAACAGAGATCAACGGTCCTACATAGCAGAACCGTATGATCTCCATTCTTACACAGGGGAGAATGACAGGCGGCTGTGTTTACTTTACCCGTCTGCCTTTCTCCCGCTGTAACGGACAATCGCGAGTGCCCGGCGGACATCGGGTCCGCCGGGCACACGTGCGGGGGGGGTCCGTGAGCGAACAGGAGCACGCCTCCGGCGGCGTGCACTCACTCCCTAGACCCTCACAGGCTAGCGACGTAGACCTACGTCGCTTTGCCTGTGAGGGGCCGACTGCCGACGTAAATCATCGTTAGGCAGTTGGCAAGTGGTGAACAATACTCTAACTGATATGATGTAATCAATAGCCCTATATATAGGTAAAGATGTAGTGGTTATAGGGTGTACGCAAGTGAGCGATTAAAATACTCTAACTATCACTTGATATGATGTAATCAATAGGACTATATATAGGTAAAGATGTGGTGGTTATAGGATGTACCGTTTAACAATAATCTAAGTGATATGATGTAATCAATAGCCCTATATATAGGTAAAGATGTGGTGGCTATAGGGTATATGCAAGTGAGCGATTAAAATACTCTAACTATCACTTGATATGATGTAATCAATAGCCCTATATATAGGTAAAGATGTGATGGTTATAGGATATATGCAAGTGACCGATTAACAATACTCTAACTGATATGATGTAATCAATAGCCCTATATATAAGTAAACACGTGATGGTTATTGGGTGTACGCAAGTGACCAATTAAAATAATCTAACTATCGCTTGATATGATGTAATCAATAAAGATGTGGTGGTTATAGGATGTAGGCAAGTGACCGATTAACAATACTCTAACTGATATGATGTATTCAATAGCCCTATATATAGGTAAAGATGTGGTGGTTATAGGGTGTACACAAGTGAGCGATTAAAATAATCTATCACCTGATATGATGTAATCAATAGCCCTATATATAGGTAAAGATGTGGTGTCTAGAGGATGTACGCAAGTGACCGATTAACAATACTCTAACTGATATGATGTAATCATTAGCCCTATATATAGGTAAAGATGTGATGGTTATAGGGTGTACACAAGTGACCGATTAACAATACTCTAACTATCACTTGATATGATGTAATCAATTGCCCTATATATAGGTAAAGATGTGGGGGTTATAGGATGTACGTAAGTGACCGATTAAAATACTCTCACTGATATGATGTAATCAATAGCCCTATATATACTGTAGGTAAAGATGTGGTGGGTATACAGTATACGCAATGACCTGATATGATGTAATTGATAACCCTATATAAAGAGATCTATGTATGGTATATGGTCTATGGTATGCACTACTGAATATACTGTACTTCTCACTATCTGATCTCTGAACTTGTAAAAAGCACAAATCTCTCACCCTCCTTGTGTAATGTTCATGCGTTTTTGTTAGTGGATGGATTTACAGCTGCAGAATTATTACACTCAGTATCCATATAGAGATTCTGTTGAACAACATATCCAACTCTCAGGACTTCATCATAGTGCACAGCCTGTTATACAATATACATATACTCAATCAGATGTATAGGTGGAGGGATAGAATATATGATAAGTATAGATGAGAGACAGGCAATTGTATGGTGGGCACTTAGGAGTAACAAGGAGAGTTGCAGGTGGTGATGATAGGCAGATAGGTTCTGATGTCAAGTATAATGCAGATGGTAAGAGGACACAGATGGAGTATACTTCAGACAGAGTAACCTAGTGCAAGGATAGTGTAGGTAGTCCCAAGAGCTAACAGTCTATGCAGATGATAGGAGATAGATAGATATAGATAGTCCTGGTAGTTGCAGTAGATGACAGTAGGAGTGCAGTTAGTAAGGAATCCCCTGTGGGGTACTTATCACATAGATAGTTTAGTAAAGATAGAGTCCAATGGTGAGAGGTGATCCCGTAGCGAGGTACGGATCAGCAGCGAGGTTCCGGCTTCAGTTCAGCAAAGGGGAATGCCAGCAGCTCCGACTTCACAGGAGAAGGTGCGGTGAACATGTGGTTTGAACGAGCAATGAGTGAGAGAAAGCCGGCGATTGAAATAGCCGCTCATAGCAGCGCTCGGCAATGATGTCATCCGGTCTTAAAGGTATATGCGTCTCTTGTGTAACAAGATGAGACGCAATTAGAAAAGGAGAAATATGGAACAAGGGTACCATCAGTGCCAGAACATTACAGTACCCCCCCCCTTAAGGCCGGCTCCGGAAGGCCTCTAGACCTGGTTTTTCTGGATATTTCGAGTGGAAATTGCGAATCAGTCTAGGGGCATGTATATCTGAGGTATCCAGCCAGGTGTCATCTTGGGGCCCATAGTTCTTCCATCGTACAAGATACTGGAGTCTTCTTCTATTGAAACGGGAATCCAAAATTTCTTTTATCTCAAATTCTTCTCCACCTTCCACTTGTACAGGAGGTGGAGGTGAGATAGTAGGCCTTATTCCTTGGTTAGGAACATGGGGCTTCAGTAGGGACACATGGAAGATGGGATGTATCTTGAGGTCTGTTGGTAATGTGAGTTGTACAGCCGCTTTTCCAATAAGCTTCTGTATTGGGAATGGTCCCAGAAATAGAGGTCCAAGTTTCTTACTAGGGATCTTTAATCTTAGATTTTTTGTAGAAAGCCAAACAAGATCCCCAATGGCATATTGGGGAGAGGGTTTCCTACGGAGGTCGTAGTACCTCTTTTGTTGGCTATGAGCATGTGATATGGTATTGTTGAGTAATCCCAGAGAATCCTTTATCTGGGCAAGATAATCAGATGCCACTGGATTACTTGATGGCAAGATACGTGGTGGAAGGAGTGTGGGATGAAACCCATAATTTAAGTAGAATGGACTTTGTTTAGTAGTGCTATGAGTCGCGTTGTTATAGGCGAATTCTGCCAGCGGGAGGAGATCCGCCCAATCGTCCTGTAGGTACGAAGTATAGCAACGCAGGTACTGCTCAATGCACTGGTTAACTCTCTCTGTCTGTCCGTTGGTCTGAGGGTGATAGGGAGAAGTAAGTTTACGCTCTATTCCTAGTATCTGACATAGAGCTAGCCAAAACTTTGAGATGAATTGTGAACCACGGTCAGACAGCAGTGTTTTTGGAATACCATGTAACTTAAAGACATGTTTCACGAGTAATTCCGCTGTTTGTTTGGATGAAGGTAGTTTTCGGATAGGAGTGAAATGTGCCATCTTGGTCAGATGATCCACTGATACCAAGATGGTGTTGAATCCTTTGGAAGGTGGTAGTTCCACTATGAAGTCTAAGGATACCACTTCCCACGGGACCTTGGGTATCGGTAAACTACAAAGTAACCCCGATGGTTTCATATTGTCAATTTTAGACCTTGCACATATATCACAAGATGAAACAAACTTTTTTACCGTTGTCTTCATGTCTGGCCACCAAAACTGCCTCGTAAGTAGATGGAAAGTTTTAGTCATACCCATATGTCCTGCCAGAGGTACATCATGCGACAATTGCAAGATCTTGGTTCGCATAGTAGGGGGTATGTATAATTTATCATTGTAGTAGAGGAAGCCTTCTGCGTCAGTAGTTAGTTGTGGTGGAGGTGAATCCAGTCCTATGCTGTGCAAAATCTCCTCCTTCAGGGAACGAATGACACCGACAATACGTTCAAGTGGTGTTAGCTCAATTCTCGTCAGGAGGCAATCACGATGATATTACAGCCCTTCAGTTGCTACCCTCCCAATAGATAATGGATTCACCCTCCAACCAGCTGGGAGTTATGACGACACATAGCACTCAAACTTAGTGCAGTCACAACTAATTTTATTGAATGTGAAGCTCCTATTTAAAGCATATTTGTTGAGCAGGAAAAGACTGCTCCAAACCGGTTTTACAGTTCATCAGTCGAATTACATATCAGACAGAACAATACATGAAAGGCCCTTGCATTTGTGTCAATGTGAGGTGTTCCCGTATAATAATTTTTGTCTGAGATGGTGTTTGTGGACAAGGGCTGTTCCTCCTCTACTCAGCTGTCAAGTGTTAATGCAAGCAATTGTCAAATGTGTTTAGGTGGTGTCCGTAATTTCCATGCGCAGACATAACTTTGTCAAGTGTCCCAATGAATGAATGAACAGGTGTTTACATGTCGTCTAAATGCAAAACATAGCTGTCTGCTGACCAAGGTGGATGAATGGTTTTCAGTCTTAGCTCGTTAATATGTGAATGCAAGGGGGCCACAGTCTATCGTAGAATGAGCATGAACTGAAATATATATCTGAAACATCATACGGCATATTAATACAATCTTTCAACCCAACCTTTGATCCCAGCTTATTCATAACGGTGGGATCACTTAGAGTCTCTGAATAGCACAAAACAGGTGACATTATTCCAAGGTGTATGTAGGCTGGTGACTTGGTTGTGTGCACATAGGGATATAACTTCTTAGAATTCTATCAAATCAAAACAGACATGTTCAATGGGGAGGGCCATAGCTTGCAAGAGTCCATGGCCTGAAAAATCCAACTCCATTATTATGGCAATGAAGTCACTACAAAATAGACCATGGCAGCACATACCACCTGTTGACGATGGCATGTGATATTTCAACATGTCCTAAGGCCTTTTCCAGGAAAGGGCAAACTGAGGAGAGGTTCTCGGGTGGTGAGCACATGTTGCAAGTAACCAGACAGTGGCTACTAGTGCTCAGCTTGCAACAAAGCGTACCACTGTCGCATGAATGCGACGTCTTCCAGGAGTAGAGGTGTCCGCTGGCATTGTACCAATGCGTCTGTCTAGATCCAGCTGGAATTCGTCTGGTGCTTGTCGTCACAATCTCCAATGATTCGGCTGGTGCTCGTCACAATCTCCAGTAAGTTGTCTTGGGGTCCAGGGGTGGGGCTTCCATCTGTCGCGATGCGTGGATCCAAGCCGGGGAGTCGTCTGTCAGTACCGCTGTTCTGGTCACTGCTTGAACCGTTGCAGGAGGTCCGTAGGGTCAGTCTAGCGACGTCAGCTTATGGAGGGGCCTTCACCAGGATTCTGTCACCAGGCTTGAATGGGTGGGTTGGTGCACCTGTTGGCAAAGGAAACGAGAGCGAGAGATCACCATAATCACTGTTTAATTTTCCAATTAATTAATTCTGCCACATTTTCCTCTTGCAAAATCTCTAGATATGAGAATAAATGGGGTTGAGACGGGTCTGAAGTCATTCTGACTTTAGCAAGAATAGCAGGTAAGTACAGAGACAAAAATACAAGTTTTACAAGAATGGCAGGAGTATTTTGTGCCACTGGGCTTCTGGCCTATAGACAGGCAGCAAAAATAAATGCTAGTGAAACTACTCGCAGCACTGAGATTTAGGGCCTACAGGAAGGCCTACAGGAAGGCAGGTAACAGGAAGGATACTTAATGGCACTGTTTTGGGAGAACACAGCATGTCTACACATGCAACAATGGTGAGGACCCTTGGAGGGGTTGAACTGCCTTGTATTCCTCCAAAGGTGGAGATGGGTTGAATTGCAGTCCTCTGACTCACCCAAGCAGGAAGCTACCTAGAACTGAGTATCCCTTGCATGGCTAAGATGCTGTGATCACTGAACAACAGGGAGTGAAATTCAAGCTGTCTTGTGTACATGGACACATAGAGACACACAAAACAGCTAGAAGTCAGTACTCATGCAAACATAAATTTATAAGAGATTGCACCGTTTGCTTGGTGACACCTGAACAGGAAATTGAAACCCAAATAGCCTTGGAGACACAAAATCTGACTTCAAGGACCATTCATATGCAAAACCTGGGCAGTGAGTCACTTTCAGGATGAAAAGAGATCAACTAATTGAATTCACCGCAGGAGGTTACCTTTAAAATTTTTATCAAAGTAGTAACGCTGGCATAAATTCATTTTAATTCTTAGCATACTATCAACAAGCCAACCCCTTCCATCCTATTTTTTTTTTTTTTTTTGAATGACAGCTTTCTCTTCTACTATTTAACAATACAGATTTCACATACTGCACATCTGATAACGTGCTGTGACATATAAATGACAATCAGCTCACTAGTTTCCAGAGTTACATATGGTATATGTACACAAATCTGTAAAATTTCATTTGTATTCAAGATTATTATATAAGAGTAGTACTACAGTATCTGCCTGAGCACATTATCCCATACCAATAATCTTGTCAAGAGAAAAGGTAGTAAAAGCATAAGTGCATAAATTCAAAAATTAGTGTTTAGCACCAGAATACAAAAGTATGTACCAATATACCAAAGGAAAACTCTAAAAAAAAAAAAACAGAGATGCTTAATTATCTAAAGCATAGCACCTAATTTATGCCAGAGCTCATATATGTCAAATTTAGAACACATCAAATATCTGACACCCAATAAATAGAAACTTTCTAACACCCATAAAAACAGTCTAATCAATCAGAAAAAAAATCTATTTGGAAACAATACTCCCATGAGGTTGGTTGTTGTTGAAGGCTGTGCTTGGTCGTTCTGAAAATCTCAAATTTCACTTATCTGAGGAATAAGCATCAGAAAGGTTTAGTAACAAAACATTTTACTTTTCCTCCTAAAAATTAACCAACGGTTAGAGGAATTGAGCATACAGTAAGCATATTAAACATTTTCCTTCCTAACAGTGCACTTTTCTAATACCAAAAATTGTTGACGTCAAATGAATTATTACCACGTGGATTTCTATATTTTTTTGTTATTATTATGGTATACCATAAACTTAAAGAAAAAAAATTATTATTGTTCACCATGGTTGAAAAAAAAAACGAGCAGCTCAAAACATTCGTAATTTCTCATTTGAAATACAAGAACCCATACGTCACCCATTCTTTAGCAATTCGGAACATTCCTTAAAACTTGTTTTCTCTACAAGGCAAAACTGATCGTTAATTTGTATGACAATACAACTCTTTACAATCCCTTTGCAGTTACCTGTGTCACAGACCGAAAGAGGTGGGGGGGGGGAGGGGGGTTTGTTTGCTAAAAAGGCACTTAGAAAATATATATTTTTTTTTAAAAAAAGCCAGTGATAAAGAAAGAAAAGTTGGTGACACAAAACCTTAATGATGAAAGTTCAAAATTGCTTACGATTTTTTTAAGGATCGAAATAAAATTTTAGTCCTTAAGGTCACACTTTACACACCAAATATATATTTCCTTGCTTCTAAAAGCTGCCATGATAAGTGTAGTACGGATTTGTTACCTTTCCCGTGGCAAAATCACATCACTTTAAAACATAAGTAATAACCACAAAACAAATTATTATGCAACCAACATTCATTCAATGTTATGAAATGCTTTGCTGATACAGCACCTATAGGGACAGTGTTAAAACGAACACAACATAACGATTCATGGATCTAAGGTTGCCCATACACGATACAATTTTCATACAATCTTCCTAAACGTACATTTCATCATTTTCTCGGAATTCTCCTTACCTTGAAAATTTCCCATTATCTTAAGCTCAGAATACAAAGTGAGATCAGCTGAGTTTGAAGGTTTATATATATCTATATAGGGGTAGTGACATCAGTGTTTATACTTTATTGGAAAAACCTAGTTTCCCAACTTATGTGGTTTCCTGCGTCTAAATAATCAGATTTATACACATCCAACTCATCTATGTTAACTATCCTTGGTGGCCAAGTGTATACCTTCAGGCTCAGCTTAATATCACATACAATCTCCACATACATCTATACAATGGCATGCAATCTTATATAACGACTAAATACACTTAAGTGTCTATACAAATATATACAAGGTTTTGGAGGGGGAATTCACCATCACACACAGTACTGCTGTCATGATTCTAGTCGTACCCGCCAGACGGCTAGGCGTGGCCACCCCACTGGTGCCTTTCAGAGGTATTGAACCTGTGTCCTTCTGGCTTCCCAGTCTGCAAACTAGTATCTGAGCCACTTCAGGACTTTGGATAACTCCTGTTTATTCCTGTATTGCCTGCAGCACTAGGGGGCTGGACTTCACCAGAGGCTCAGACCTGTCAGTAACTCTCCAGCTGTATTTGATACCTAATTAACAAGGTATAAGACACTGCCCCTCCCTAAGGGCAGTGTCAGTTCATTGATTCTGGTTTCCTGGTTTGGTTCCTGTTGTTTGAGTTCCTGCATTCCTGTTTGTTTCCGGCATTTGACCCCTGGCTTCACCTGACGGTTCTCCTGCTCTTGTCCTTGCCTGTATTTGGACCTGGTTATCCTGCACAGCCCCCGTGCACAAACTCACAGGCCAGGTGGCTTCTTACCTGGTCACCCTGGTCTGTGTTTGTTTGCAAGGGTGAGCATAAATCTCTGCCTGAATGACTGCCAACAAAGGTAAGCCCTGACAGAATGAACTGACCAAACATGGAGTCAGCAGAGATGTGCAAGATGCTAACCCTGCAAGTGTCCAGCCTGGCCCAGACTGTTTCAGAGCTGCAGCGTGAAATTCTGTTACTTAAAGGCACAGTACGCCCAGTCTCGGAACCTGCATATTCAGAGCCGTTTGTTGTCATGCCTGAGAGATTCAATGGTAGTCGTGCTTCTTTCCAGTGCTTTAAGGTGGACTGCGAAATTTTATTTGCCTTAAAGCCTCGGACATATGCCAGTGACTTTATCAAGGTCCGTGCGGCTATCAATCTGCTGTCTGGATGGATCAAGACATGGGCACACCAGATGTTGCTTGCTCAGAATCCTGTCCTTGACAGCTGGGTGTCCTTCTTGACTGCATTGGACTCGCAGTGTAAGACCTCTAGAAAACCGTCTACTCCAAGGTCAGGTTTCAGAGAATCCAAGATACCCAGAGACAGGGAATACCAACACCACACGTCAATGTTGCCATCTTGTGAACCTGTTCATAGAGAAACTCCAGAGGTTTCCCATGTTCCTGCCGACTCTGAAGAACCCATGGAGATAGGTCTCATAAAGATAAAGACCAAATTGACACCTGATGAAAGAGACCGGAGGAGAGGCCGTGGTCTCTGCTTTTACTGTGGAGAAAGAGGGCACTTTATCTCTCTGTGCCCTACGCGCCCTCCTAGACCTCGGGCTCTCCATTTGGGTGCTGTTCAGTTATACCCAGTCAGCAATACACCTCTGTCTGTGAATTGCCAACATTGTTGTCACACAAGTTCATGTTCGTCTATGGCCAAAGGTACTCAGACCACTGGGATTGAAACCACCAATGTCCTTCAGGTACCTGATAACGTGACCTCTGTGACACTTCTGTCTAAAGCCCCAGAAGAGGCAACGCTGTCTCCTGAAGATGCAGTTCTTATTAGTACCAACACTACCTCAAGCCTGCTCCAAGAAGATATACCACCAGACTGTACCTATGCTTCTGATGGTACTGTAGTCTGCAAAAAAGACTTGCGTTTATTTGAGGAGGCATTGCGTGCCAGACGCTCCACTCCTGCTGAGGAAAATGTTCACGCCCGGCGGGCGTCCCTAAAGGGGGGGTACTGTCATGATTCTAGTCGTACCCGCCAGACGGCTAGGCGTGGCCACCCCACTGGTGCCTTTCAGAGGTATTGAACCTGTGTCCTTCTGGCTTCCCAGTCTGCAAACTAGTATCTGAGCCACTTCAGGACTTTGGATAACTCCTGTTTATTCCTGTATTGCCTGCAGCACTAGGGGGCTGGACTTCACCAGAGGCTCAGACCTGTCAGTAACTCTCCAGCTGTATTTGATACCTAATTAACAAGGTATAAGACACTGCCCCTCCCTAAGGGCAGTGTCAGTTCATTGATTCTGGTTTCCTGGTTTGGTTCCTGTTGTTTGAGTTCCTGCATTCCTGTTTGTTTCCGGCATTTGACCCCTGGCTTCACCTGACGGTTCTCCTGCTCTTGTCCTTGCCTGTATTTGGACCTGGTTATCCTGCACAGCCCCCGTGCACAAACTCACAGGCCAGGTGGCTTCTTACCTGGTCACCCTGGTCTGTGTTTGTTTGCAAGGGTGAGCATAAATCTCTGCCTGAATGACTGCCAACAAAGGTAAGCCCTGACAACTGCTTTGTAACCGGGTCCCAGACCCCATTTTATCTTTGGCGCTCCAAGCGCTGGAGTATCAAACCCCATCTTTGGGAATTTCAGATTCCCGGGAGTTGCTAAAATTAGCGGTTAACTGGGTACCGTTTATCTGCTCTGACAGTATAGGGTAGTAATAATAATAATAAAAATATAATCACTTATCCCATACTGTGTTTCTGGCAGATCTCACTTTCTGACACCAAAACTGTTAGCTCAAATCTCGTCAGGAGGCAATCACGATGATATTACAGCCCTTCAGTTGCTACCCTCCCAATAGATAATGAGTTCACCCTCCATCCAGCTGGGAGTTATGACGACACACAGCACTCAAACTTAGTGCAGTCACAACTGTTTATTTCAAGTTTCGTGCTCCCATTTAAAGGATATTTCGGCAGCAGAAACTGGTTTACAATTCGTAAGTCAATTGAACAGTACAACATCACTCATAGAAACAGTTACATGAAAAGGATTTTGTGTCCTATACATCTGTGTCAATATGGGGTGTCTTGTTATAGTATCGGTCCGTCTGTGTTCAGCTTGTCATGTGTTAATGTAAGCAATTGTCAATTGTTTATGGGTGGCATCAGCAATCTGTTATGCAAAATGTCCAACTGTCAAGTGTTCAAATGAATGAATGGAGAGGTGGTTTAACATGTCGTCTAAATGCAAAATATAGCTGTTTGCTGACCAAGGTGGATGAATGGTTTTCAGTGTTAGCTCGTTAATATGTAAATGCAAGGGCCCACATTTCATCACAGGATGGGCATAAACTGAAATATATATCTGAAAAATCATAAGGCATATTAATACAATCTTTCAGACATGAAATAATGTGACAAACTAGTGATTCATCTAAGAGCTGCAGAGTAGTTTACTATAGGAGTTTATGTAAAATACTTACAATGTTATCAATGAGTAGAGATGGTCCGAATGACCCCCCTGTTCTGTTTGTGCCAGAACTCTCGAAGATCTCAAAAGTTCGGACACGAATGACTAACCCCATTGAAGTCTATGGGACCCGAACAGGAAAAATCAAAAGTCCCCATTTTGAAGTCTTATATGCAAGTTATTGGCCATAAAAAGTGTTTGAGGGTCCAGGAACTGCCCTGGGGGGGGATGTACCAATGCAAAAAAAAACTTTTTAAAAAGGTCTTTTTTTAAAGGAGCAGTGATTTTAATGATGCTTAAGCTGAAACAGTAAAAAATGAAAAATTCATTTAAATATAGTGCCTGTAAAGTGGCACATCTGTATCGTGTATAGAACCTGCTGCAGCAAAACTGACATTTATAAAGAAACAAAAGAAGCCAAATTATAGTACACTCAGGCCAAGATTTACAATTTTTTTAGCTAAAGTCTGGTGTCTTTTTTTCAGACTTTGGATAGTGTCTTGACAAAGGAGTGCACATGCCCGCCAGTGGCATGTTGCGCATGCTCCGAAACATGTAGTGATGCCCGGATACGCCTATTAAAGCCCAGACTTCCCGTGACGTCAGACGCAGCCGGACGAAGCCTCCACAGCGCTCTACAGCTCCTGTTCCGATCCGACCCGGAAGTCGCCTGAGAGACCCCGGACTTCTCCCGGACGATTGGACCGCACCAGGACCCAGAGCAGGCACCGAGCTACCTGACAACATCACGGAGGGCACCACAGTGACTGCACAGAAGTGAGTCCAGTACCGAGTCACCATAACCTGTTCTTCTTTTTTTTTTAATAAAACCTTTTTTTTAAACTGCACTCCATTGGCGCTTTTTTCCCCCCTCTCTTCCATAACCTTCTAGAGGTAGTCTTGATTAAAGCAAGAATTGGCCTTGTTGTAAACATTTTAAATTTGACACCCCTGTCAAACAGTTGCAAAAAATTGGTCTTTGGGTGTTGTTGGTGCCTTCACCCCTTAACCTTCTAGAGTTGGTCTTGATGAAAGCAAGAATTGGCCTTACCGTAAACAATTTAATTTTGACTCCCCTGTCACACAGTTGTGCAAAAATTATTCCTTGGGTGTTGTTGATGCCTCCACCATGTAACCTTCTAGAGGTAGTCTTGGTAAAAGCAAGAATTGGCCTTGCTGTAAAAAAAAAAAATTAAATTTGATGCACCTGTCAAACCTTTGCGGAAAAACTGGTCTTTGAGTGTTGTTAGTGCCCTCACCCCATAACCTTCTAGAGGTCGTCTTGATTAAAGCAAGAATTGGCCTTGTTGTAAACATTTGAAATTTGACACCCCTGTCAAACAGTTGCAAAAAAATTGGTCTTCGGGTGTTGTTGATGTCTTCACCCCTTAACTTTCTAGAGTTGGTCTTGATGAAAGCAAGAATTGGCCTTGCCGTAAATAATTTAATTTTGATTCCCCTGTCACACAGTTGTGCAAAAAACGATTCTTTGTGTGTTGTTGATGCCTTCACCCTGTTACCTTCTAGAGGTAGTCTTGATGAAAGCAATAAATGGACTTGCTGTGAAAAAATTTAGATTTAATGCACCTGTTAAACCTTTGTGGAAAAATTGGTATTTGGTTGTTGTTGGTGCCCTCACCCTGTAACTTTCTAGAGGTAGTCTTGATGAAAGCAAAAGCTGGTCTTGCTGTAAAAAAAAAATTAAAGTTGGTTCCCATGTCACACAGTTGTGCAAAAATTGGTCTTTGGGTGTTGTTGGTGCCTTCACCCTGTTACCTTCTAGAGATAGTCTTGATGAAAGCAAGAATTACCCTTGCTGTAAAAAAAAATTAAATTTGATGCACCAATTAAAGAGGTGTGGAAAAATTTGGCATTGGGTGTTACTTGTGCCCATTAAACCTATACCAAAACATTACTTCAAGATAAAATCAACACCCACAAAGTGGTATTCAGGACTCCACTAGGGGGTCAATATAAACAATCTTGTGTGAAAATGAAAGTCCACTCCCAAAATAATATTTCAGGGGGCCAGTGTAGAATCTTTTGTGAAGTTGAAATGCCACAATTCTATATGTTTTAGTCCCAACTTCCTCGGACATTGATTATAGCTCCCAACTGTCCTTAAATTTGAGGGACTATACCTGATTTGGAAAAAAGTCCCTCTGTCCCTCTTTCATCCTCATTTGTCCCTTTTTTTGGTCCGATCTATATAGTTGTATATAAAATTCACTAATTATCCTTCAAAAAGTGTTTCCCAGTGCTAAACTTTTCATCCAATTTCTAAATTGCTGCATTTGTAAGTTTCAAAAGCCGGTATTAAATGTACTAGAGGTAAATAAATCACTTGTGGGTTTAACTAATATATATATTTTTTATAATTCTCCTTAAAGGGGGCATGACAGGGGTGTGTCCTATTCTTTTGCTAATAGGTGTCCCTCATTCCCATCACAAAAATCTGGAAGGTATGCATAGATATATGAATTCCCTTACCAGATAACCAGAATCTCCAGATTCTGAGAGATCACTAGTGCAGGATACACCAATCATGAATAACACCAGGGTATGGTAGCAACTTTCAGGCTCATCAGGTCCTCCGCTGACTGTCCAGAATGGTCCTTTATATTTTCCTTTTAATCTTACTGCAGAGAATTGCGCTTTCCGGAGAGCCAGCAGAGGATTTGGTGGTGGAGGTTCTTACCATACCATACCATATATAATCTGGAGATCCTGGTTATCTGGTAAGAGAATTCATCAATCTACAGTATGTCTGAGGTGGTTGGGACTAAAACATGTGGAATCGTTGCACTTCATTTTCACACAAGATTCCACATTGGGCCCTCTGTGGAGCCCTGAAATATCCTTTTGGGAGTGGACTTTCTTTTTCAAACAAGATTGTTTATATTGGCCTCCTCACAGGGCCCTGTATATCCCTTCCGGGAGTGGGCTTTCATTTTTATTATATTACTGTTTGGTATATTAAATATGCCTTTATTTTTCCATGTTATTGGTGTTTTTTATTTATTGATTGCGAATTTTGACCCCTTTGGCCCTTCTTCCTTTTTTTGCCCCTGATGCCTTTTGTGTACTTTTGCATTTTTGCTTCTTCTCCACTTTTTTCTCTTTTGGACCCATTTCGTAATTTTGTTCCTTTTTCCTAAGGATGGGCTGGATGTTCGAGACAAACGTAAGTTCGACTCGAACAAATATGCCTTTATTTTTCCATGTTATTGGTGTTTTTTATTTATTGATTGTGAAATTATTTGTATCACTTTATTGATTGTTTTCGTTGTGATTTTTATGGTCAGAGGTTTTGCACACTGTTTTTGTTTGTTACATAGATTCCAAGCCTGACAAGCGTTAATACAAGATCATAAATACTGTATCAAGAAAACTGATTTGGCCCTTTTTCAAAAGACACTTATTTTTTTTTTCATATTTTGACCCATTTGGCTCTTCTTCCTCTTTAGCCCCTGATGCCTTTTGTGTACTTTTGCATTTTTGCATCTTCTCCACTTTTTCCTCTTTTGGACTCATTTCGTAATTTTGTTCCTTTTTCCTAGGGATGGGCTGGATGTTCGAGACAAACGTAAGTTCGACTCGAACATTGGGTGTTCGTGTGTTTGCCGAACATACGAACACCTGGGGTGCCTGGCGGCAAGTTCGCCTGCCAATGAGCGCCCCACAATGCACTGCGCGATTGCAGTGCATTAAGTGCTTGTGATTGGCCAAACCATGCACCTGACCTGTATGCTGTGGCCAATCACAGCACAATGTCCTGTCAGAGCCATTGCCTTTAGCCAATCATGGCTCCGGGGCTAAGTCCACGCCCCACACTATATAAGGCTGCTGCTGACACAGCAGCCCTGTGTAGTGTGTTAGGAGTGGAGATTAGGCAGGTAGTTAGTGGATTGTGCTTTCAGTCAATTTAATGCAGTCAGTGCAGTGTAGTGTAGGGCTGATTCTTGTGTAACACAGTGTGTTACAATGAACTCTGTCACCCTCAGGGTGACCCTGGATACGATCGACTCCCCAAAAATTTGGCCCCTTATAAACCACATTAATGAGTCCCTCATTCATTTTTGTGGCCATCTTGCAACAGTTTCTAAATTGTTTCTCGACAGCAAGCGTGCCAAATACAGGGTTATAATGTATAAGGTTTGTGGGAGGGCAACGGGCTATATATGTAATTTTGGGATTTACAAGGGATAGGATAGTCACGTGGAGCCCCTCGGATGCCCAGACTACATGGGGAGCAGTGGCAAGATAGCTTAGTCTCCCTTGTTCCGTAAAGGGCAAAAAAAATTGGCCTGGACCTGGTAACTGATCAGTGCTGGATCAAATCCCAGCACTGCTGGGCTCGGCAGGCCTATGCGCATGCGCCCCCGGCTCGGGAACACAGAGGAAGCGAGGATCATGTGTGTGTGTGTATATATATATATATATGTGTGATCCAGCGCACAGCTGCCACCCTGTAGCAGTAAAACAGTCGGCAACTGGTTAATCACCACTGGGATTTTTTTTTGTTTTTTTTTTATAAACAAACAATCTTAATGTCTGTTATAAAATAAGTACCGTATTTTTCGCCGTATAAGACGCACTTTTTCTTCCCCAAAACTGGGGGGGGAAAGTTGGTGCGTCTTATACGGCAGATGTACACATTTTTGCCTGCCAGACTCATCATCATTAGCAAGCGCCGCCCGCCGATCCCTGCGAAAGACAGTTCCGTCTCCCACCCAGCACCGCCCAGAAGTTGAAAAGAAGGCTCGCCTGCCTGTTCTGCGCGGGCTGCGGGCTGCCAATAAATTATCGTGCTGCTGGCTGGGGAGAGAGTGTTGAATTGGCGCGGCGGCGGGACTTGTCCAGAGAACTGTCCCTCTCACTCTGGAGGAGGAACTAGGGAGTGGCACCGTGGCTGGCTGGCTTGTGATGAGACCGGTGTCACCGCACAGCAGAAAAGGAGCCAAAGAGAGAGCACAGCAGCAGGAAGTCTTCTTGAAGTCAGTCAGAGACTCGGGGAGCACCAGAGAGAGTGAGAGACTGAGGGGAGACACTGACTGTGACACAAGGTACAAGTTTTTAAAGATTACCGTAAACTGAACTCAAGTCTATGGGGGAGGGGGGGGGGGTTTTGGGTGGGGGGATCCAATCCACCCTGGTCCCTGGTCCACCCTGGGGGGGGACTGACTGTCACTGGGGGGGGGGATTCACCCTGGCCCCTGGTCCCTGGCCCACCCTGGGGGGGGGCTGACTGTCACTGGGGGGGGAATCCACCCTGGGGGGACTGACTGTCACTGGGGGGGATCCACCCTGGTCCCTGGCCCACCCTGGGGGGGGAGTGACTGTCACTGGGGGGGGATCCACCCTGGGGGGGACTGACTGTCACTGGGGGGGGATCCACCCTGGTCCCTGGCCCACCCTGGGGGGGCTGTCACTGGGGGGGATCCACCCTGGTCCCTGGCCCACCCTGGGGGGGACTGACTGTCACTGGGGGGGGATCCACCCTGGTCCCTGGTCCACCCTGGGGGGGACTGACTGTCACAGGGGGGGGGATCCACCCTGGTCCCTGGCCCACCCTGTGGGGGGGCTGACTGTCACTGGGGGGGGGATCCACCCTTGTCCCTGGCCCACCCTTTTTTTTCTAGATTTTCCTCCTTTAAAATTGGGTGCGTCTTATACGCCGGTGCGTCTTATACGGCAAAAAATACGGTAATTTTTCTTCTTCATTGATGTGGGCTGATGAGGCTGAACTGATGGGCACTGATGAGGCTGAACTGATGGGCACTGATGAGGCTGCACTGATGAGGTAGCACTGATGGTCACTGATAAACTGCACTCATGGGCACTGATGAGGAGGCACTGATTAGGTGGCACTAATGGGCACTAATAGGCTGAACTAATGGGCACTAATAACCTGCTCTGATGGGCACTGATAAGCTGCATTAATGGGGCTGCGCTGATAATCGGGGCACTGGTGGTCAGTACTCTGATTATCAGTGTAAACAATCTACTAACAGGCTTGCTGCCTAATGGCAATCCTTTCCTCACACAGACACAGAGTGTGAGGAAAAGACTGCCGATAACCAGATAGTTTTTTTTTTTACATCTGCCTCTTTGTGTCTTTTTTACCTTTTTGCTCATTTTACCCTTTTTTGCCCTTTTAGCCCTTTTGACTCATTTTGCTTTTTTTTGCCCCTTTCTGCCCCTTTTACCCCTTCTGCTTTTTTTTTCTCTTTTGCCCCCCTTTGAACTTTTGGCCCCTTTAATCCTTTTTTGCCCTTTTGGCCCATGTTTCCTTTTTGACCGTTTCACCTCTTCTGCCCTTTTGCCCCTACTATACCTTTTGTCACTTTTCAGACTTTTACCCCATATCTCCATTTTGGCTGTTTTGCTACTTCCACCAAATTTTGCCACTTTTGCCCCTTCTGCTTGTTTAGCACCTTTTAATTCATCTAGCTCTTTTGGAGAGTTTCCCTTTTTGCCCTTTTACTTCTTTTAGTCCTTTTAGAACTTTAACCCCTTTGGCTCTTTTACCACTCTGGCACCTCTGCCCTTTTGATCTATTCATCCCTTTTTTTACCACTTTTATCCCCTTTGCTCCTTTTTGTCTCTTTTGCCTTTTTGTTCTTTTTTTGCCCCTATTCACCCTTCTGTTCCATAAGTATTTTTGGTTACCACTTTTGCGCCTTTTTTTAAACTTTTTTCTCCTTTTGGCCATTTTTACATTTTAGTACATTTTTAAATCTTTGTCCTCTTTTTATCTCTTTTGGTCCTTTTAACCATTTTTTGACCATTTCTGGTGTTGTTGCTTCTTTTGGTCCTTTGGTGCCATTTCCTCTAGTGCCCTTTTGGCACTTGTACCCCATTTGTCCCTTTTGCTCCTTTTTTGGTGCTTTTGGCCATTCTTGCCTTTTGCCTTTTTTCACGGTTGATCCTCCTGCCCTTGTGCAAATTTTTCATCTCTTGTCCCTTCTGACCCCTTTTTTGGCCTCTTGATACTTTTGGCCCTTCTGTAATTTCTGCCCATTTTGGCCTTTTTATCTTATTTGTAGAAAATGGGGGAGGGGGGGGGGGTCAGCCGATACCCAGTGTCTAATTTCCAGTCTTTAAACTGGCTGACCAATTTTTATGACAGAAGGGACCCTATTGGTCTCTTTTGCCATAACTGCTTCTGAACTGAGCCGTGTATATGATATATATATATATATATATATGCCATTGCTTTGTGCTTAGATAATGTAATTTTTAAGTGCATGTCCTGGAGCAACATCATCTCTGCCCAACCAATCAAGAGGCCAAGGAAACCAAACTCAGAAGGAAGAAGGAAGCACCCATGAATGATGGGAGCGCTGACCCCACAATGGTGGAAGAGATTGCTTGCAAGGTAATTCTGCCATAATGGGGTAATATGGGGAAACAGACTACCACATTATGTCTAAAAGTTCCTGAGGGCCCATTTATGGGGGGAGATTTACTTACACTTTAATGCCTATAAGACCAGATTTTAATGGTTTATTGTTGACTGCATGACCCATGAAGTGAACTTCTATGGCTATGTTATACAAAGGAGAGCTGGAATTCAATAGGCAGAGCAGCGGCTTCACTTACATTTGAGTCCCTCTGTATACATACAAGTAAGAATGGCAACATTCGGTCACATTCGTACTGTGAATGTTTTATACAGAGTGTGTTGCTATGTTTAATGGACAGCAGATGACACCACAGAACAAATGTTTACCCCTATACAGCTAATCTTATACGGGAATGGCAATATCGGTATTGCTGCAATGAATTCCAGTGAGCATTACTGATTGCGGTTTGCTGGATAAAAAATATTTTATAAATATTAGTAGAAAAAGAGTGAAAGTATAAAGAGTAAGTGTGGACTGATATATTTTGTATGCTTTTATCTTCATTGGATAAAGTGAAGGATCTATCCAGATCAGTGGGGCTGATGGATCCAACTGAAAGTTGGTAAGTGATTACTTTCCCTGGAAAGGGCACTAAGGATTATATTATCCCCAACTAAAGTAGGTTCATAAAAATAAAAAAAAAAGTAGGTTTATCATATAATAATATAAAATACAATAATAAAATAATAAAAAAAAGAAGAAAACACAGTGTATGTAACATTGCTATTTTTTTATTAGACAATTAGCATTTTGCTAAATGATATTCCGCATCAGATGACCTCCAATGAAGATTCAACATTGATTGGTAATTTTACAAGCTATACGCTCCAGCTCAAACTTTCCCCCTTCCTTGGTCAAAGTTTTGCACTGTAGCTTGGCTGCATTTTTGACTATGGAGAAAAGACCTCTTTTCATTCTTTCCCCTCCCTCTTCTCCATCGGCGCCTCTCCTGGGAGAAGACAAAGTTGTCGTTAAATAAAGCAACATTGGTTATTTCACAAAAACTGCATTTCACTGGGACCAAAATGCTTATTAGTAGGCCACATTGACTATTATTCTATGACCACTTTGGATTTTAAAAGAATAACGAACAACGGGATGCCATAAAGGAGGATCTGTTATTGAATAGTGTGCAGGAGCATATTACTCTGTTTCATGCTATAGCACAGTGCTTTTTCATCAGTAAGTGGACACAGCTAAAGCTAAACATACACCAGTACAGCTTCATTTGTATGGTAATTCTGAAAAATCATTCACTAGAGTATCCTGTTCCTTCAAGTTTTCTCATCATGACCCCCAATAAGGATTAGGAAATTGAAACAACCTTCTAAAAATGTAAATCTTCTAATGAAATTCTACCAGTGTAAAGCCAATTAAAAGCAAGCATGTAGAGGGGATTTCAAGATATCCTTATAATTTCTCAATTAAGAACTTTCTGTACATATGGTAGAATTTCTCAATAGCATGGCACTTCTGGGAAGAAATATTTCAGATGTTCTCAGAACTGATGATCTCATGTCCCCTTCTTAGCTCAGTATGCACTCTTAAACCTCAAAAATGATAAAAATAAAAAAAAAGGAAAGGGAAGGTGTCAAAATAAAAGTTTAAAAGCAAAATAAATATTAATTAAAAAAAAAAAAAATCAAGAACACCTGTCTCCCCACGTTTGCGCGCAAAGGCAATCCAAATCTGGTGTCATATGTAAACAGCAATTGCAGCGATCATGTGAAGTATCATTGCGAACGTCAGATCAAGCGCAGTAATTATTGCAGTAGAACTTCTCTGTAAATCTAAAGTGGTAACCTGTAAAGGCTTTTAAATATGTACGTAGTGTGTTGCCGCTGCACAGGCGTGTGCAATTTTAAAGCATGTCATGTTTGGTACCTGTGTACTCTGCATAAGATCATAATTTATATTTTACCAAACAATTGGGCAATATATAGTGTATTTGTGCATTAAGTTTAAAAGAAGTGTTTTTTTCCCCCAAAAAATTGCAACACTCACTATTTTATTCTGTAGGGCCTCTGCTTTAAAAAAATACATATATAATGTTTGGGGGTTCAAAGATATTTTCTCGTTAAAAAATTTTTTTTTTTTTCATATAAATGTAGCACTGCCCCCTAAAGGACTGCTGAGAATTACACTTTCTGGATTACCCTGGGTTATCCTAAGCAACTGACAGCAGATAAACAGCAATGAAAGTTCTTGGCTCAGTCAATAATCAATCCAGGGGATGTTGTTTTTGTGTTTTTAGTGAGAACTTGGATAGTAGAAGGGATGAGTGGGAAACTCCAATTATTAACTATTCACAGTCTTGAGGACAGCTAACTGTAAAATGCGACAAGGCCGCTGCTTTAAATGTTCATGCTTGGATATTCTCTTCAGGGTTCTAAACTTGGCACCCCCTTTACCCTCACTGCCTGTGTGCTAACACCCGTCCGCTGACTATCCTCTGGAGTGGTCCTCTTCCTGGCAGACACCTGGGCAAGTTCCTCTGTACTCACAGACACTGTTTTTCCAGAGTCACCGTTGTCTCAAAACTCCAGCAGTCAGCCTCCACTGGACCTCTGGGTTAAGCCACACTTTCTGGTTCACCAGGCCGACTGCCTGTGACCACCTTCCACAGCTTTAGAAGAGGAGACAGCCGTCACCCTCCTTCTGGGACATGGCTTCCCACCCAAAGATACCCTGCCACATGTGCCCTTGGCTTTTATAGCATATCCCAGGATGCACCACTTGTCTGTGCCAAACCACTGAGACAGCTACAAAAGCCTGTGTGTCACTGGCTGGGTTTCCTCCACTGCCCAACAGGCCTCCCCATTGGACACAGTGGGGACACTCCCTCAGCCCAGATGAATCACACATGGACACAAGGAATAAGCCTAACTAACAGATCCTGCTCCTTGTGAAGCAGGGAGCACATAGATTTAGCCTGCTGCTCTGCTGTTAAGCAGACAGAGCCAAAAACTATTCTGTCTATCTAGTACCTGACTAGAAGGGTGGTACATAAACAAAAATTGTCAGAAAAGGATTGGTCTTCAAGTTGTTAAGAGTGGGTGATGTGTGGCATAAGCTTCTAATATTGGGCATAAAATGCTAGAACAGTTCAAACACCCCCCAAATGACCCCTTTTTGGAAAGTAGACACCCCAAGCTATTTGTTTTTTTTTACACAAAGTTTTCACCTAAATTATATATTGCTCACACATTCTGCTTCTCCTTAGTACAGGGATACCACATATGTGAGGCTTTTTGGGAACCTAGCTGTGTACGGGACCCCGAACACCAATCACTACCTTCAGGTTTTCTAAGGGCATAAATTGCTTATTTTACTTTCTCACAACCTATCACAGTTTCGGAAGCCCTGAAATGTCAAATAGCACAACCCCCACCCCCCAAATAACCCCGTTTTGGAAAGTAGACACTCCAAGCTATTTGCTGAGAGGCATGTTGAGTCCATGGAGGATTTTATATTTTGCCACAAGGTTTAAGAAAATGACTTTTTTTTTTTACCCAAAGTTGTGACTTAAATGATATATTTTTCAAACATGCCATGATTATATGTGAAATGACACCCCAAAATACATTCTTCTGCTTCTCCTGAGTATAGGAATACCCCATGTGTGAGATTTTTTGGCAGTCTTGTCACATACAGGACCCCCGAAAACCAATCACCGCCTTCAGGCTTTCTAAGGGCGTAAATTGTTGATTTCCCTCCTTGCTACCTATCACAGTTTCAGAGGCCATGAAATGTCAAGATAGCACAAACCCCCCCCCAAATCACCCCTTTTCGTAAAGTAGACACCCCAAGGTATTTGCTAAGAGGCATGGTGAGTATTTTGCAGATCTCATTTGTTTTGGAAAATGAAGAAAGAAAAGGAAAATGTATTTTTTCTTTATTATTATTTTCAAAACATTGTGACAAAAAGCAAGATTTGCAAAATACTCAACATGCCACTCAGCAAATAGCTTAGGATGTCTACTTTCCAAAAAGGGGTCATTTGAGGGGGGGTTGTGCTGTCTTGGTATTTCATGGCCCCCGAAACTGTGATAGGTAGCAAGGAGTGAAATCAACAATTTACGCCCTTGAAAAGCCTGAATGGTCCTGTATGCGGCCAGACTGCCAAAAATTCTCACACATGGGGTATCCCCATACTCAGGAGAAGCAGCAGAATGTATTTTGGGGTGTCATTCCACATATACCCATGGCATGCGTGAGCAATATATCATTTAGGGACAACTTTGTGTAAAAAAAAAAAAAAATGTAATTTTCCCAAAACTTGTGGCAAAATATAAAATATTCAACATGCCTCTCAGCAAATAGCTTATTGTGTCTACTTTCTGAAAAGGGACCATTTGGGGGGGGGGGGGGGTTGTGCTGTCTTGCCATTTCATGGCCTCCGAAACTGTGATAGGTAGCGAGGAGTGAAATCAACAATTTCCACCCTTTAAAAGCCTGAAGGCGGTGATTGGGTTTCGGGGTCCTGTACACGGCTAGACTGCCAAAAAGTCTCCCACATGGGGTATCCCCATACTCAGAAGCAGCAACAGAATGTATTTTGGGGTGTCATTACACATATACCCATGGCATGTTTGAACAATATATAATTTAAGTGACAACTTTGTGTAAAAAAAAAAAAAGAATTTTTGTCATTTTCTCAAAACTTGTGGCAAAATATAAAATCTTCCATGCACTCAACATGCCTCTCAGCAAATAGCTTGGAGTATCTAATGTGTGAATAGTTTGGAACTATCATGCATCTGTAATTTGGAACCATTGGCTGGTGGGAAGGTACTGAGATGAGCTACAGGGCTAAGCAAAGGCAAGCAGGTCAGTGTTCCAGCCACATGCTGCTCTCTGTGAATGGGAAGGTGCCATGGGTCATCACTCAGACTGCGCTGTGTGGCAGAGCTGTGCAAATTCCAGGACTGAATAAACAGAAGTAAACATTATTTGGTAGGTAAAACAATTATCATATATGTATTTCATCCTTATGTTTTACTGTTTGCTGAGAGGTAAGATTTAAAGTTTTATAGTTTTATTTTAAAAAAGTCTTATACATACTTACCCTTGCTGACAGAGAGATAAGGAGACGATCCCAATAAAGAAAAGGAGAAAAAAGGACTTCTTCAAGGTGAACATTTTTGAGCTCTTTGGATAATTTGGATTCATGGAATGAAAAAGAAGGCAAAATTGGAAATATGACTCAAAAATAACATGAGGCCCTCTAAGGTTAGGCACACATAAAATGTCTGTTCCAATACAATAGAAGTTACAAAGTTTGTACGCTCTAAACCCGGGATCTCTAAACTACGGCCCTCCAACTGTTGCGGAACTATAATTCTCACGCGGCATTGGAAGGCTGAAAGTTACAAGCATGACTCCCATGTGCAGAGGCTGGAAGCTGGAGGGCCGCCAGTTTGAGACCCCTGCTCTAAACCATCACAAAACATTCAGCCCATCTCTAATCATTTGTATAATTATTTTCACCAGATAGTGCGAGAGTTTACACTTCACATTTTTTTAAGCTTTCAGGTATGAATGTAAAAAAGGTATGATAGTTGGTTTAATTCTAGGTTAGCCAATTGTATTATTTTCTGCTTAGAATTTTGGGAATCAATGTAAATTTTCTCATTCATTTTGCAAAAAAAAAAAAACAATTATGATAAAAATAATTTAAGGAATATGTACAATATATATGTACAGTGCTGCATAAATTGTTGGTGATTTATAAGAATTAAAATAAAATTATTATTAATATTATTATTAGAATTAAAATAAAACAAAGGAGTAATTTAAACGTCACCTGAAAGCTGAATACCAAGTTTTTTTTTCCATAAAAATAATTATAATATGAATAGGAATATAAATAAATGAAATTCCACCATATACTTACCGGGTAGTTCAGTTGGTGCTGAGAATGTAGACAGCTGGTAGACTTCAGCGGAGGTCTAACCTACAGAGAATGGGGTTGGCTTATATAATAGAGGAGAAGCAAGTTGAGTAAACAGAAATTCTCATTAATGTTTACAGTAAAAGTCACGCGTTTCTTAGGAGCACATGACTGATTCCACATGTATGTCCTAATATATTTACCAACTAGCCTTGTGGGAAAAATATCAGCACCCAGTAAGCATTTCAAATTTTTCCTGATCTGCTCTTCAGATAGTTTGAATCTAAAATTGATTTAAGTGCAATTCCAGATCAAATTTTCATTTGGTATTATATAGGTAGCAATTAGTCATTTGGGGTATTTACTGTATTTATTCCTGTATATATGTACAATCAGTTTTACTTAAAATAGAGTGACCAGACATCCTCATTTTCCGGGGAAGACCCAACTTCCAGGAGGTTGTCTTTGAATAAAATGTGTCCCTAATTCTGCCCCCAGCAGTGATGGTGCTCAGAACACCAGTCTGACTTTTGTCAGCCTCAACTGATATCACTCAAAACAAATATTCCAGGGTGGGGGAGTGGAGCCGGGCAGCAGATCGTGTAGCCGGATGGTCGTTTAGCAGACGATTTCCAGAAACCAGGAGACATAACGCGAAACAAAGCAATTATCCCTGAACAATTCTCGGCTGAGTTACAAGCCTCCCACCTGGAGAAGATGTTGACCACCCCTGGCAAGAGGAAGAATAGGGAAGGGCTGAAAAAATTAACAGAATTCTTCACTGTGGCAGGAGGAAGAAGGGGCAAAAATGGCGCCGGCTCGTCCAGGCATGTGGCACAGGCGGCAGATCCTTGGTCGGGGGGGGGACTGACAGTTCTCTCTCACTGGACTCTTGAGCAGGTCTAACAGCCCCATTAGGCAAAAAAGGCACCTGAATAGTTCAGGGGAACAGGGAGTAAGTTCAGAGCAAGAAGGGGAATACATGGAGGAGACTAACCAGCATGAGTCACACCTCACTTCTTTCCCTACTAAAGGGCAAACTGTCATGGACACTACATTAAAATAAATGCTTCTCTCCCTGCAGGGAGCACTCCAACATGATATGACATCCTTCATGAAATCAACCTGCAGAGAAATAGTAGCAAAAGGGGACTATTTAGAAACTAAAATGGGAGACTTCACCCCACCCAAGCCCTCAACGAGCTAGTTGATTCCCATTTTGAGCTGGATGATGAACTCCAAGCCTTAAAGCTTAAAATGGCAGATATGGAGGACAGGTCCAGGAGGAACAACGTCAAATTTAGAGGGATCCTGGAGACAGTCAAACCTGCTGGGCCTTTTTCTACAAAAAATGATAAGGAAGCTCTTGCCATCTTCCACCCCCAGTGATGTCATCATAGACAGGTCGCACAGACTACCAAAACCAGCTTACTTACCAGACAAAATTCCAAGGGATGTCATTGCAAGGATTCAATTTTTCCCAGTTAAAGATCAACTAATGCAATTTTCTCAGCAAAGACCTGCTTTGCCGGAGCCATACGCGTGGATCTCCTTGTGTACCGACCTTTGCTGGTACTTCTGGTGGGTACAGCTGTCTGGCACTGCTGGTGGGTACTGCTGGTGAATACTGCTGGCTGGTACTGCTGGTTGGTACTGCTGGCTGGTACTGCTGGTGGGTACTGCTGGCTTGTACTGCTGGTGAGTACTTCTGGCTGATACTGCTGGCTGGTACTGCTGGTTGGTACTGCTGGTGGGTCTTGTTGGCTGGTACTGTTAGCTGGTACTGCTGGCTGGTACTGCTGGCTGATACTGATGGCTGGTACTACTAGTGAGTACTGCTGGTGAGTACTGCCGGCTGGGACTGCTGGCGGGTACTGCTGCTGGGTACGGCTGGTACTGCTGTCTGGTACTGCTGGTGGGTACTGCTGTGGGTACTGATGGCTCCTCTGAGACACCAACAGAGTGCGGCACTAGAGGACGCATGTGACTGCAGTAGAGAGCAGAGCCGCTGCTTCCTGTATCTCTCTTGTGACCTCTCGCAGGTGAAGTACATTTGGTATCACTCCTCCTGTGACAGGAGCCGGAGCTATACAGGAAGCATCGGCTCCACTTCCTCCAGTGTCGGTTTCGGTTTTTACACTGATGCTCGTGGATGGCGGGTCGGGAGCCCACAATCTGGGCTTACCGACCCGCCATTCCAGAGCAGGAGGTAGCCAGGATCCTGTTGGGGGGGGCAAAAGGGGGGCGCAGAATAATGTTGGGGGGGCCATGGTCCCCTCTGCCCCCCCCCCCAGTGACACCACTGAGGATTACTAAAGCTGCACTGCTTCCCATCCTGCTGCTTCATCCAATGGGGACTGGTATGATGGATCCTCCAGTATCCCATCTATTTTCCTACCATTAGCCCACCACATTTAAATCCACTCCAGAGTCCAGCCAGGGAGTCAAGAGAGAAGAGAAAGATAGGTTGGCACCCGATTCTACTTGCCCCCGAGCAAGAGAGACATGAGCGGGAAAAAATGGAGTAATCAGGAAAGAAGAAATCAGAGCCCACATGTCACCGGTCACTTCTGAAAGCTGGAAAAAGTATTGATTAACCATGGAAATGTAAATACTGACAATAAACTGTTGTACAGCAGACTCCTGGAATTCTCTAAAGGTTTTTCTCATGCTGGAAGCTTTTAGTTAAGTTATTTCATGTTTGTCCAGCTTACAGAAGTTTAATCCCCTCTTATGGCAGCTGTACTCATATATGTGGCAGTATGGCAGTAGGATTTGACGCCTTGCCTACCGGGCAGTTTTACCCCCCTCCTGCCAGGGAAATTTTCAGCTTTCAGCGCTGTCACACTTTGAATGACAATTGCGCAGTCATGCAACACTGTACCTATATGAAACTTTTTGCATTTTTTTACACAAATACAGCTTTCTTTTGGTGGTATTTAGTCACCACTGGGTTTTTTTTATTTTTTGCTAAATAAATGGTAGTTTTAGGTAGTTTTTCTACTTCGCTGATGTGCGCTGATGGGGCAGCACTGATGGGAACTGAGGAGGTAGCACTAATGAGGTGGCACTGATGGGCAGTGATAGGCTGCACTGATGGGCACTGATGAGGCGGCACTGGTGGGCACTGATGAGGAGGCACTGATGTGGCTGCACTAATTGGAGGCACTGATGGGCACTGAAAGTCAGCACTGATGGGCACAGATTGGCAGCACTGATGAGCACTAATTGGCAGCACTGGTAGGCACTGATTGGCAGCACTGATGGGCACTGATTGGCAGCGCTAGTGGGCACTGATTGGCAGCGCTAGTGGACACTGATTTGCAGCACTGGTGGGCACATTTGGAACGGCGCTAATAATCAGGACACTGATAATAAGTGCCGTGATTATCAGTGTAGCTGTCCCTTTCACACAGGCCGGTTATCGACTCTCCTCTCCTCATGCTGTCAGCGTAAGGACAGAAATGCCAATTACCGGCTTGTGTCTACATTGTGATCAGCTGTGATTGGACGCAGCTGATCATGTGGTAAAGAGCCGATAATTGGCTCTTTACCCCTATCTGTTACCAGCTGTGTCCAGAGGACACATTGATCACAGAGCGTTCCGTCCATGCAATGCAGTGGGTGCACAGAACTGGCTGGCTACAGCGCAGTTGGCAAGTGGTTAATGTTCTTCTGCCACATATATTGTGGCAGTGCTGGGCCTTTCCACTCTGAAAAGCAGAGTGGGGTGTCAGTGGCAGCAGGGGGCGGGGGGGGGGGGTCTGGCCCAGTGTTAGTAGTTGGGGGTGGGGGTGGAGGTGTTTGTATGTGTAGGAGGTCTGTCAGTCTGGGGTGGAAGTAGTTGCTGGTGGAAATTGTCAGTCTTGGGGAGTGGGGATCTATCAGCCTGGGTTGTCAGTGATGGGAAGAAAAGGTGTCAGCCTGGGATGAAGAAAAAGGAAAAGAGATGCATAGGCGCGGGAATTTTTAATTTAAGTAAAAAGGTTTTTAATGAGGATGAACTTAAAATTTTAGACAGAGGATTAAAATATGCACCACCGAAGCAAATAAACAAATTTAAAACTTTTATTGACCTGCATAAGTTTGTGAGAATTTTAAATATTAAAAAGCATTTTTTTAACAAACCAGCCACGAGCACTTTAACAGATGATATATTTATACATAGTGGTTTAAGAAATAAATCTACATTTAATCCCAAAAACCCCAGGAACCAATGTTTAGAAGTATTTAAAATGATGGTCGAACAGGATTTGGAAAACATTTCAATACACCCAATAAAAGGAAGTAAAGAAATTAAGCAGAGTATAAAAAAACTCGAAAAAGCGAATGATATTATCATCAGACCAGCTGATAAGGGGGGGGGAATTGTAGTAATGGATAAGGACCATTATATTGCAGAACTTAATCGTTTAGTCGAGGACAAGGAAACATACATGAAACTCAAAGGTGACCCAGTAAAGAAATTAAAAGCAATGTTAACAAAGAAAGTAAAGAAGGCACAAAAAGAGGGTATCTTGAATAAGAAAGAGGCCAGATACTTAGTACCAGACCACCCCAAAAAACCCATCATATACCAAAATCCAAAAATACATAAAAGCACTACCAACCCACCGGGGCGCCCTATTATTAATGGAGTGGATTCCTTATACTCCAGGTTAGGAGAATATGTAGACTATTATCTCCAACCACTAGCACAAAAATGCCCAGCCTATTTGAAAGACAGCAAAGATTTAATCAACCGTATAACCAATATGAAAGTGTCAGAGAATACCATTTTAGCTAGCATAGACGTTAACTCTCTTTATACTAACATTAAGCAAAAAGATGCTAGCAAAGCTGTAGAGTGGGCCCTTAATCGGAAAATAAAATCCCACGTGAACAGATTGATTTTATATTAGAGGTTTTAAATATGGCTATGCAAAACAACTATTTTTGGCATGAAGGGCAATATTTTAACCAAACAAAGGGTGTCGCCATGGGGGCTAAGTATGCCCCCACGGTAGCTAACTTATTTATGAGCAAATGGGAGTCGGAAACAATTTTTAAACGACCCCACAACCCTCTCAAGATGTATGTTAGATGCATCGACGACATTTTTATCATATGGGAGGGGTCTAAGAATTCTTTTATGGATTTTATGTCTGTAATAAATAACAATAAGTATGGGATTAGTTTTACGGAAAGTTTTAACACACAAGAAGTAAATTATTTGGACCTCACAATTTTTAAAAATGGTGATAATCTTTTTACTAAAACATATTTTAAGAGCACAGATCGCAATAGTTATATCCCTACCAATAGTGGACATCACCCAAAATGGATCTCAGCAGTACCGAAAGGCCAACTGCTGAGGATTAAAAGAAATTGTAATAGAGACAGTGACTTCAATGAACAAGCAGAAATCTTAATGAAAAGGTTTGAAGAAAAGGGATATAAGAGAGGTAATTTAGATAAAGTAAAAAAACAAGTGGGAGGTCTGGAGAGAAAAGTTTTATTGAGTGATAAACCTAGAAATAAGGATAACAACAGAAAGTTTGACATTGCGTTTTGTACAGAGTTTAACCAGCAATATAAACAGGTTGAGAGGAGTATAAGAAAGCACTGGGACATTTTGTTGAGAGACCCGGTTTTTAAACAGATGTTACCTAGTAGACCTAAATTTATCTACAGAAGACCACCAGTTCTAAAAGATAAGATTGTGAAGAGCATCCCCAACCCTCCTAAAAAATTGGGAACTTTTTTAGATAAAACAGGGTTTTTTAAATGTGGGCGATGCGTGGCTTGTACAACGTGCCGTAAGGACAAGCGTAAGAGTATAAATAACTTTGTTTCGTGGACTACTAAAAAGAAATATGAGATAAAGCAATTTATCTCTTGCTATAATACACACGTGACATACTTACTACAGTGCGAATGTGGCCTACAGTATGTAGGCCGCACTACAAGAGAATTAAGAGTACGCCTCAGAGAGCACGTTAGCAATATAAAAAAGGGGTTCCGTAAACATAATTTATCTAACCATTTTAGGCTATTCCACAATAAGGATCCATCCAAGCTTACATTTTGTGGAATAGACAGAATCAGCCCCCATTGGAGGGGTACACACATGAAGAGGGCTGTATCCCAAAATGAAACTTGGTGGATACAGCAGCTTAAGAGTATGGTGCCGACAGGTTTAAATGTAGACTTAGATATAAATTGTTTTATAAATGATTTTTAATTTTTATATTTATTTATTTTCGTAATCATCTGTTTATTTTATAAAAATATTTTATTATAAACTATGCTTTTTAATATTAAATTTATATTGTATTTTATGGATTATAGTATGCTGCAATATGATGAGAAATTATAGGGTATATGGTTTTTAGCATACTAATGTATATGTATATTAGTGTGTTAGGTCTTTTTTGTGTATATACATAGACAGGGCAACCATCAAGGTACACCGGAATTCGATCGGTTAAATATCATATGACTGAGGGGTCGCTATAGATCCAAATTAGTTTATTATTATAACAATATATTGGTTTATTATTATAGTAACATGATGGTGTTATGTGGCCTTTTACTTTACATGCTGCATATATTCATACATTTTTGGGGCATAATGGCACTTCCGGGTGCACCATAATGGAGATTGATAGGCAGCCCATTGTAAAGGGAGTCCAAAGATGGCGGCGATTGACTTCCGGTCCGCCTCAGGTGTTTACAATGTTGTATTATTGGTACTGTTATATATAGTACTACGTATTCGTGACGCCTTCGCTTTTGATAACGCTCTGATTGGCGGAGCGAAATGCGTCAAGCCGTCCGAATACGTAATACATCACTTCCGGCTGCAACCACTTCCGGCTTCCGGCTTCCGGTTACGCGGGTGGAACGCACGGCCATTTGTTTGGCGTCCCGCGGGTTTGCACAAGGCGATATATTTCCCTGTACAGTGTAAGTGTTATTTGTTTTGCGTGTGAATAAACAAGTCTTATATACTGCACGATGATGGCCCTTTCTTTTTATGAATCGTGAGAACATAACCTGGAGATAGAGTGAGAGGCTTGTGGTGCGATACCTTGCTCCTGTTGGCGATCCAGTGAGGGGTCTACTCCATTTTATCTACTGATAAGGCGTTTTTACATCCAACTTCTGGTGAGTGGGGAGCTGAGAGGGGAGCACCACTTCACCTGGATTGAGCACGAGCACTTTTAATATTCAGTTATTAGTGGAGCACTAAGCACTTAAATTAGCACAGAGACTTTTTTTCACTTTAACAATATCATGGACTATACACTATAGAATACATATTTGTATTTATAAGCTTTTATATTTGCACAAGTTTTTTTATGTGGTATTTTTATATATGGAATTTATAACCGATATTTATTGTGTGTACTTGTGTAATATATATATAGATTTTTTAAGGCTGCACTTAGTACAATTTTGCACTAGCACTTTATTTATTTAATCACATATATTTTGAGGTGTTTAGACACAAGCAGCGCAGGTACATAGTTGTTTTATTGTTTGAGAGGTATTACCTTTTTTACCTGCAGCAGCTCATATTGATTTATTTATTTTTATTGATATTGGAGTATTAACACCCATTTATCCTAAGCGCGAACCCTTTATACTTGCAAGCCTGGGATGTTAGTGGTTGGGGGTGGGTTTGTTTCCTCACTCTTCACTGTGCTTTTTTGCATTTCAATGAAAGTATTTTATAAACTCTGTGTGTTATTTGTTTATCTCTCCATCAGTGGTAATTTCTATTGATATATGGAAAGTGGATCTTCTTGTAAGGGCCCATTCACTCTACATATTTGAATCATAGGTTTACAGACATTTTCTGTCGAACAGTCATCTGTACACATGGGCCCATTTTCAAATGATTTTTGGGCTGTGTGTACCCAGTAGGGATGAGCTTGATGTTCGAGTCGAACGTAAGTTCAACTCGAACATCAGCTCTTCGTGTGTTCGCTGAACACACAAACAAGTGGGGCGCTCAGTGGGAAATTCACCCACGATCAGCGCCCCATAATGCACTGCACTGGTGCAGTGAATAAATTATTGATTAGCCAAAGCATGCACATGACCTGTATCCTTTGGCCAATCACAGCACAATGTCCTGTCAGAGCCATGATTGGTCAAAGGCAGGGTGCCTTTAGCCAACCATGACTCAGGGGCAAAGTCCACGTCCCACACTATATAAGTGCAAGTGCAATTTTCATTATTCAATAAAGTGGTTGATGATTTAACACTATGGAGCCTCTACCTCTTCTCTTGGAGATACTCTGTCTGGAGATGTTTTTCTTAGCATGGGCACAGTCCAGCGAGGTTTATATCAGCGGTATATGCTCTGTTTGGCGTTTTGACCTTTCAGGTCGCCAATATCTGGTAAGCAGGTTATTCATATGGTTTGTGGTTTTCACTGGCGGTGAAAAGTTCCTTCTTCATGTGTGCTTTTCCAGGAATCATCATATATTTACTGTTCAACGAGATTTCAGATCCCTGGCTTTATAATTTTTGCACCTTTGGGACTTTTTGGGACTAATAATTACTGGGCTGTTAATTAGCCCTTTATTATCATATTTATACATATTTTTCACACTTTTTTATTGATATCATTTTTTTACTAATTTTGTGATTATATATATATATATATATATATATATATATGTATACTGTATTTTCTGGCGTTTAAGACTACTTTTGAACCTCAAAAAAATCCCCCAAAAATGGGGGGTTGTCTTATACGCCGAGTATAATATCTCCAAGGTAACCTAAGTATAAGTATTACTGGTAGATGAAAATTAGAGGGGTCGTCTTATACGCCCAGTCGTCTTATACGCCGGAAAATACGGGTATATATATTTTTTTTTTTTATTCACTTTGTAATTTAAATGTATTTATTTACTTCTCACTTTTAGCGCAACTTTTTGAAATTTTTTGGGATATTTTGTTGTCTCACTGTAAGTTGCTGCTTGACATTTGCCACAACGAGCATGGTTTACACTTAACATATATCAATAAAGAAATATTGAAATTTAAACAAATACCAAAACTTAAAAAAAAAACACCTTTTTAGTTTCTGCTATTACAGTTTGCAAATAAATACTCTTTCTTCATAAAGTTAGTCCAAAATATATTCTGCTACATTTCTTTGGAAAAAAAATAATGCAAATCACTGTATATTATTTAGTTTGTGTGAAAGTTATATAGTCTACCATTTACGGTATATATGGTTCAAAATTGATCAATCCAGATGTACTCACTACCTGTCTAATTTCTTGAGGCCATAAAATTCCAGGACAGTAAAATACCCCCCAATGTCCCCTTTTTTGGAGTGTAAAAAGTCCAGGGTATTTAGTAAGAGGGATAGTGAGTTCTTTGCCGTTGTAATTTTTGGGAAAATAAAAAAAATTAAATAAAGTGTGTTTTTTTCACAAAGTTTAGAAACCTGGAAAGCCTCACATATTGTATAGCAATTTTGTTTATGGTAGTTCCGTATTTTTGGCCAAGTCTTATATTTGCAAAACCATCTTTTAGCTCTTGTTCCACAGTTCAGCACCTCCACCTTCCTTACAAAAGGCAAACAATAAAAATGGACCAACAACTTGGTCATTTGGGCAGAAGACTTTTCCAATCAGTATTGTCATCTGGAGCCATTTTTTTCATGTGTGTTCAGGTTAATTAAGGATAATTGGTTGGAGTCCAATTTTATCTAACTGTTTGAAGTATTTAATTTATAGTCCATACTCACTGCTTTAAACAATTATTTGTACAAATAAATGCAGCTAATTACGAGCCAGAATGAAGTCACATGAGGTCTTCAGAAAGGCATGATTTCAGATACAGCTAAGCATACTAAACATCATGGGTGTAACTTTAAAAAAGACCTGTGCTAAGAAATATGGGGGCTGTTGTTGTTAAAAATGTTGGTTGACTGGCTGCCTCTGATTTCAGAACTTTGAGATAGGAAACCAAAATAATATAAGCAAGTAATATTTTCTTTAACCACCTCAAGTCCAAACACTTTCACCCCCTTCCTACTCAGACCAATGTCCAGATTTCAACACTGTCACACTTTGAATGACAAAAACGCAGTATTTCAACATTGTACTCAAAAATAATTTTAGCATTTTTTTTAAAGAAATATAGAGCTTTTTTTTTTTGTTTGTTTTGCTATATAAACAAAAAACTTCCAAAAATGTTTAAAATAAATTTTGCAAATAAATAATCTTTCTTAAAAAATATAGGCCAAAATGTATTCTGCTACATTTCTTTGGCAAAAAAAAAAATCGAAATCAGTGTATATTGTAGGTAAATATATTTCTAAAGGTGCTATTGACAGAAAATTTTCTTCACACGTCGGTAACAACCCTTACGATCCATACATACAAAAACTTTTTTTTTTTTTCCTAATACTGTATATAAACCATTTTTTTGTAGAGTAGACCTCCACTGAAGTCTTCCAGCTGTCTACATTCTCAGCCCCAACTGAACTACCCGGTAGGTATATGTTGGAATATCATTATTATATCATTGATTCTATTATAATAGTTTATAAGGAAATAATCCTTGGTATTCGACTTTCAGGTAACGTTTCAATGACTCCTCTGTTTTATTTTGATTCTAAAAGATAGCAAGGTTCCTCATATGGTTTATCTCATAATGGTCTATTTTGTACAATGAATATTAAAATTAAAATTGATTCACAAAATTCAAAACAGAAAATACTAACATTGGCCAACCTAGAATTAAACCAGCTATTGTACAAGTTTCACAATCTTAATTGAAAGCTTATTAAAAACATTATGATGGATCAGATAAAATTTTATTTTTGTGTCCTGAATGGGACTTTTTTGCTTTTTATAATTTTGATGAAACTTTTAATAAACTTTAATTCCTAAAAATATCTTGCCCTTATTTTAAGAGATTGTACAATAGAAAGATAGCATTCATAAGTTGTATAATGATCAATTGTTTTCACATAATCTCAATAGCTTCATTCTCTTTCTCTCCAAACCTGGAACAAATTACAGATTCAGAATTCAGATACAGAATGCTTTAATAGTCACAAGGGGAAATTATTAAATTACAGAGATCATTATCTGGGGACTCTTCTCTTTCATACAAGAAAAAAACTTATTGTATCTGTAGTAAAACTGATAACTATACATTTATTTTCAATCTAAAATCCTTTAATTTTTGGATAGAAAGTCCTGGAAACCAAAAACAATGGGGATTGGAACTTCAGTTCTTTTGAACCAGCTCCAATGGCATCCAAGAACCTGCAATGCTCTTCTTTTTGTGGGAATGAGAAACAAGATAGATTAATATCCCTTAATTATTGTTTTATCCATGGGTAACCAGTACATTCAGTAAGATCTGGAAAGTATCAAGCAAATCCATGTCATTAAAAAACACTCAACCTGCCTATAATGGGTGTTGGGTGTACGGGATCTTTTCTGATGGTTTAGAGCAAACAAACATTGGACCTTTTATTGTATTGGAACAACCCTTTTATGTGTGCCTATAAATCTAAATTATTCACAGAGCCCAAAGATGTTCATCATGAAGAAATCCCTTTTCTTTCTTGGGGCCATCACCTCATCATCTTATCTCTCTGTGAGCAAGAATAAGTATGTATAAGATTTTTTTTATTTTTATTTTTTTTTAAATACTTTATTGGTTTTTCAAAGTATCAAAATCAAGATAAACACACAGAGGCTATCCCTGGTTAGGGAGTAGGCCTGATAGACATTTATAGTTTGCATGCAGGCGAAAGCTGAGCAAGGTACAGTAGTGTTTGATACAATACAGGTTATAGGGGGTGTAACAACAATACTGGGCTGGTACATAGTGAAGGGTGAAGAGAAGTCTCTCCATTCCTTTTGACTTCATCCCTCCTTGGCTCCGAAATGGGAGAAGGAGAGGGGAGACAGGTGAGTGCATGGTCCTGGTGTCATACCTCCTAAAAGGTAGGCAATAGCATCAAGACCGTAACTCATATAAACGTATTAAAGTATCTTCTGGTCTAAATAGCCAATGAAAATTGTAACAGACAATGGAATGATTTGTAGTTTGGAGATTATGGATTGAAGATATAAAAAATGAAATGCATATGCGGTTGCACCGATATTGTGGCTTTATAATTCAAGCTGGGGATAAGGGGTGAGGAAAGAAATAGAAGGGGGTAGGAGGGGTAGTGGTTGACCCTTATGGATTAAAGTGCTTCAGATAAGAGGGGGATAATGGTGACTAGGGGTGTGCACATAACTGAAAGTCATTCCAGTAGGGGGGGTGGCACCCGTTGGTGTTAGAAGCTAAAAAAAGAAGAGGGGGGTAGGAGTGCCATTGGGTTTGGTTGTTAGCTGGTGTAGATCATATTCTGACAAGGTGAATAAAGTCCTGCTGGTATGAGGTGACTTCATTGGTGACATAAGTGTAAAGGGTAGGGTAGGAGACCAGTGTGGTCTGCATTCGGTAGTGCTGTGGCGATAAAGGGTGCCCATTTGCGTTGAAAGTGGGGTGGCAGTCCTCATTTGGTTAAGGTTGCATCAAGCTTTTCTTTGTTCAAGAGGGATGAGAGATCAATCTTAAAGTCTTGAATTGTAGGGGGGCTGGAGGAGGACCATTTTTTCAGTATAGCACATGTTGCTGACATGAAGCACGTTGACAACCAGGATTAGGCTTTATGTATCCTTTGGACATCTTTTTGTCATAAAAGAAGGGATATAGTTTGGAGGGGGTATAGTAGTCTGGCAAAACCAAAGAGCGAGATAGGGAGGTCCATCCACGTCTCCAATTCATCAATGATTCTAGAGATTACAGGGGTGAAACTGAGATTATAGGGAAATGGGAGTTTTACCAATTTTTATCCCTAAATAGATGATGTAACTTTTTGCTACCAAAAAAATAGAAGATGCAACCTTTGAGGGGGTCCAGGAGTGGAAGAGAGGAAGAATATTGATTTTATCAAAGTTGATTTTAAGGCCTAAGTAACCTCTAAACCTTGTAAAAATGTCTTGTATGAGGGGCATGTCAGATAAGAGGTTGGAGGTGAAAATGAGAATGTCATCAGCAAACAGAGCTGGGTGGCGTTCCTGATGGCCAATATGTACACCATGTAGGGAAGGGTGGGAGAGAAGAAAATGAGAAAGTGGTTCCAGGGCTAGATTGAAGAGAAGTGGGGCGAGAGGACACCCTTGCCATGTTCCCTTGTAAAGTTTGATAGATTTTGAGATGAGGCCAGCTGCCACTATGTTTGCTGTGGGAGCAGCATACATAGTAGTAATTAGATGGAGGAAGGGTCCAGAGAAGTCAAAATGTTGTAGGACTAATGACAGCCAGGGAAAGCCCACATTGTTGAAGGCTTTCTCTGCATCAAGAGAGATTATGGCTATATCATCACTGGAGTTTGCCTTGGCTTGTTTGAGAACCGTAAGAACTTTTCAGATATTGGAAAACACAGATCGGCCTTGGGTAAAACCTGCCTGAGCTGGATGAATTAGGGTGGGCATAATTTTGGCTAGTCTGTTGGCAATTATCTTAGAGAGGATTTTAGAGTCTAGGTTAAGGAGGGAGATTGGTCTCTAGGAACTAGGTTCTGAGGGGTCTTTCCCCTTCTTAGCTAACAGCTTTATGTGGGCCTGGTAGACAGATGGTAGGTAGTCCCCACCTTGAAGAATTTCTTGGTAGACCCTCACCAGAGTTGAGACCAAAGTGTGTGCCACTAGCTTGTAGAACTCAGGGGTATAAAAGTCTGGACCTGGGGCTTTCCCATTTGCAAAGGAGGATATCATTTTATAGATTTCTTGCTCAGTGAACGGAGAATTGAGTTGAGAGAGGAGAGTGGGGTCACTTTAGGGAAGGGGGACCTCCTTTAGGAATCCCTGTGCAGCATTCTGATCGGTAGGGCTGTATAGAGTGGTATAGTATTGTTCCAGAATGGAACTAATGTCGTAAGGGGAGGAGCGTGTGTTTACTTGGGTGTCATGCAGTGATGTTATGTGAGTAGGAACGTGTATGCCCTTGCACAGTCTCGCTAGCAATTTCCCTGACTGTTTGCCATATTTGTGGTACTATAAATCATTATAGGATTTATAAATGCATTCTTGCTTGTCAGCCCAGGGATCAAAATTTGTTTTGGATTCCCACCATTGTGCGGGGGTATTATTTTGTGATAGTTGTGTTTAGGTTTTTCACAAACGGTCACTACCTTCACTGACTTTTTTAAGGACCTCCTTTTTATACATGGTGGTGAAAGTAATCATTTTGCCCATGTCCCAGAACAGGTTGAATCGGTGCAATGAGGGAAATTAGTAAATTCTGAATCAGACCATGTCTCATGTAGAGATTTCTAGAGATCTGGGCTGCGGGCCAGGAATTGGGGGAAGCGCCATATTTTTGTGGGGGGAGACGCGCTGAAGTTGCATATGAATATTGAAACAGGGACATGGTCTGAGATAACAATTTTGTGAATGAGTGTTTCTGAGGTGTTGGGTAGCAGAGCAGAGTTACATAGTAGGTAATTGATACTGGAGAGGATGTGTTGGGGGGGTGAGTAGAAGTAATATTCCCTACCTTCGGGTGCACAACAAGCCATGGGTCAGTGAGCTGGAGGGCTACTTCAAAAGAAGACAGAAGGGTTGTAGTGGTTTAAGAGGGTGGTTGAGGGGGAGGTTTCTCTCTGTATCTATCTTCCTGAGTGTCCAAACCATGTTGAAATCACCTCCTACCAGAAGGGAATACTGCAGGTACAGGGCTAGGTGTGTGGTGACTGCCCAAAAAAAGGATTTGGTGGGAGGATTGGGGGCATAAACATTGGTCACTATAAGGTCTTAGAGATATGAAGGTGAAGGGACAGGAGTCGCCCTTCCTCATCGTGTGTAGATAACACAACATCACAAGGGAGGTTATTGTGAGTCGGTATCAGGACACCTGCTTTGCCTTTTACGGACACAGAACCACATGCTTGACCTACTCTTAATTTACGCATACGCCAGAAGTCAGCCGAGGGCAGGTGGGTCTCCTGAAGAAGTGCAATGTTGGTTTTTAGTCTCTTTAACTGGCGGAGTATTGCCATGCGTTTGTAAATAAAAAAAACTTTTGAAAAAATCCCACACTTAATTTGTTTGTGCTATAACAGTTTGCAAAAAAATACTCTTTCTTTATAAATGTAGGCCAAAAAACATTCTGCTACATTTCTTTGGTAAAAGAAAATGCAAATCAGGGTATATTATTTAGTTTGTGTGTTATATAGTCTAAAATTTATTGTATATATAGTTGAAAAACTGAATAATCAAGATGTACTTATTACCTATCTAATTTCTTGAGGACCTAAAATTCCAGGACAATAAAATACCCCCCAATGTCCCCTTTTTGAAGTGTAACCAGTCCAAGGTATTTAGTAATAGGCATAGTGAGTTCTTTACCGTTGTAATTTTTGGGAAAATAAAGAAATTAAATAAAGTGTGTTTTTTTTTTTTCACAAAGTTTAGAAACCTGGGTAGCCTCACATACTGTATTGCAATTTTGTTTATGGTAGTTCCGTGCCTTTGGTCAAGCCTTATATTTGCAAAACCATCTTTTATGGTAGCTCTTGTTCCACAGTTTAGCTCTTCCGCCTTCCTTACAAAAGGCAAACAATAAAAATGGACCAACAACTTGGTCATTTGGGCAGAAGACGTTTCCCATCAGTATTGTCATCTGGAGCCATTTTTTTCATGTGTGTTCAGGTTAATCAAGGATAATTGGTGGGAGTCCAATTTCATCAAACTGTTTTAAGTATTTAATTTATAGTCCACACGTACAGCTTTAAACAATTATTTGTACAAATAAACACAGCTTATTATGTGCCAGAATGAAGTCGCATGAGGTCTTCAGAAAGGCTTGACATCAGATACAGCTAAGCATAATAAACATCATCAGTGACTTTAAAGAAGACCTGTGCTAAGAAATATGGGGGCTGTTGTTGCTAAAAATGTTGGGGGACTGGCTGCCTCTGATTTCAGAACTTTGAGATAAGAACCTAAAATAAGCCAAGCATCTAGTATTTTCTTTAACCACCTCAAGTCCAGACACTTTCACTGAACAACAAATCAAAAATAGAAGACTGAATAATAAGAGTAATATTGCACTCTTAATGCCTAAAACTGGTTTTCCAACTTTGGCATGTGTTAGTAAAACTTTAGATGCTAGATGACCCCAGAATCTGGGGATGCCAAAGATATGCAAAGATTTTACTGAAGGGAAGATCAGTGTGGGACCTTTTAAATGGATAACCATGGAGACAGAGGTCTTAAAACTTGGTTTGTACAATTTCATAATTAATTTATATTTTCCTCCAATTGTAAAGCACATTTTCACATTTGATTGGTAACTTTAAAACAAACCAGCAAAAAAAAAAACAGAAAAAGAAAAATAGCTTGGCTTGTTCCTAAGTCCCCATTCACACTACCGCGACGCTACTTCCAGGGGCGACCTCCGAGATCGGCCGCCACGGACTTCATAACATTGAAGTCTATGGCGGTCGCCTCCTGGTCGCCCCAAAGGAGCTCCGGACTTGTGTCGCTCCTATTAGAACGGGTCCGCAGCTTCCCTATGGAAGGCGACCTACGGCGACCTGTGAGGCGACCAGGTCGCCTCACAGGTCGCCTTAGTGTGAACGGGGGCTAAATGTATTAAATTAAATATTGAAACAGCCACTCCCCCAGCTATCAAGACAGAGTTGGCCCCAATCTATAGTGCTGATTACAGATTGTTCTTGTTTTCGCTAAGGCAAATCTGTCCTGCCACTGGCCAGATTCTATCAAGCTCTCATTAGGATCTAGGAGACCACAAATGATACACCCGTATGAAAATTGGCAAGCAATAGCACAGTTTTTATCAATATAATAAGTCTTCCAGGTGTATGCCCAATTTTAATTTAGTTAATATGGTGCAGTGAATATATAAATAGAATGGATAATATAATGTGAATGTATAATATAACGTGAGGTGGTTTAGGTGGACACTGTCCCTGCAATTCTTTTCTTTTTCTTTCAAACAAAGTAGCAGCAAGCGGTGAACAAAACACAACTACAAGAAGAGATTGCCAGTGAATATTGTGATTTGAACACCTCAAACCTAAAAATACACCCTGTTAACATAATATTACACAATACAAACCCCAAAATAGTAAAACCCCAAAATTCATGTTTTTAGAACATGAAAAAAGATAGGTGCTTCATACTTCTACCCTCAGAGGTTCCCTGTAAAAAAGAACCTTGTTTTGAAGGCCAACAGTGGCTCCCCATTTTGGCTGCTATCTACGTTGCTCAGAGATGACATTGTAAGGATTTTATGTAAACGACTTTGGTATACAACCCTCATTGCTTCACCCTCTAAATGAATCACTAGCCTTGTGCTCATAATAGGGACACCCCATTGGGACAGGTCAAAGGATAGAGACCGTACAGGTAGATAGCAACAGGTGATTCAGGCTTGTAAGGTAGCAAAGAATCTATTTAATCTAATAATTACCCCACAAAGTTACACTCTGATCCATACTTGTCTACTTGTCTCATTGCATCTTCAAATTATCCATCAGTTTGAGTGTAGAGCATGACCTTCTAGAGAGAGGATCCTTGTGGAATCTCAACTTGTGAATGTAATCTAGGGGCGTAGGTCCCTTCAAGATGTACTAGTTGTGATGAGTGATAAAAATAGGTAAAGAAAGGCTTTTCCGTTAACAAATATACTCTATATTATTTGCATTTTATCTCAGTGACCAAATAATGACCACCATTTTCATAGTTAGGCCCTGCTCTGTCTCCTCTTGGCCATTAAAGTCGATATAATGGTTCAGAAAGCCAGAAGAAGAAGGTCAAACTCATAAAAGGTTAATAGGAAAGAGATAGGAAGCACTGGTTCAAAGGCTTCAACTAAAATCCTTAGTCCAAGGTGGAAATAGCTAGATAAAGTCTATACACACATCCAAGCTGCACTTAATAGGAGTAGAAGAAGACTCTGGAGAAAAACATAAAGGAAAAAAGATGCCTCTAAGTACAGTAAGATTATGTTTAGTTAATTCTACCTACTTTGTTCCTATTAATGGTATTAACGGTGAATTATACTCCCACTTCCCATTTCTGTACATAAAATCCCAAACCTTCAAAACGTGCTTTGTCCATGAACTAGTGTCCTTTGATAAGTACCTATATTGTTGTGGTATCCACACTATCTTATTCAAGTTTACATTACTTAACGTGTTTTCCATCCTGACCCATCTTTTTTCATGAATATTATATGTCCAATCCGTGATCCGTGTTATAATTACCACATTACAATATCTTTTAAAGTCAGGAAATCCCACTCCTCCCTGTTTTTTCTCTTTACTTAAGATTACTGCTCATACTCTTTGTTTTTATATTGCCATATACATTCTAATATCATCTTCTTTATTAACCTGAAAAATCTCTGAGGGACCTGAATTGGAAGTGTAGCAGGTTTTCCAGGCCTGTGGCCTGATGTGGGTCTGCCATTGTTACCGGTTACCTTTTCAGCCCATGTGAGCTGTGGCACTGGGTGTGAGGACTGAGACATGAACCACTCCAGCATCTTTGTTTTGTTGTTTTATTGTAGATAAAGGGGATGGGAGAAGGGAATGAGTGGGATACTCCTTTAAGCTTCAACTATATACACTTGGGACTTTGTTCCTGAAAAATGCCTGTTGGCGCTTCCTTGACACCAGCCGGCACCAGCCAACGCCCACTATCTCTGAGAACACTCTGTAACTTAAGAGAAGTGCTGAATCCTCAACTTGTAGTCCAGAAGATCCAGGACTGTGAAATTGTAGAACCAACGACACTGTTATACTGCAACAAGTCACTGAATACTTTCCCCCTGCCTTGCTTTGGCTCGAGGTAGTATGTTGTACTTTGTAGAATCCTGTCAAACTGTACATTCCACTGGCACACACTGTACAATTCAGGGCCCATTAGTAGGTGCCCCCTTTAGTCTTGAACTATTCGGGGTTCACTGTCTATGCACCCCCCCCCCCCTCTGTAACTTCAGGGCCCTCAACCTAGGTACCCCCTTTCAGCTAGCTGGCACTGGATCCCAGAACCTCTTCCGGAGTGGTCCCTTCTGACTCTTGCAGATCCCCAGAGGCAATCCACAGTACTCACAAGCTGTGTAGGCTTTCCTGGGACTGGACCCTTCTCACTCTCTGCAGGTTCTCGACACCCCGGATCCCCTCAGCCCAACTCAGCACTCTCTGGGTTCTCATGTGACACCCCAAGACATCCTCTTCCCTCAGACAGGGGGAGAGACAGACGCACTCTCCATCCCGGGACTCTGCTCCCGCCAAAGACATTGTGTCATGTGCCACCCCCAAACTTATACCGACTCCCAGAATCCTTTACAGCACAATCTGCCTTCTGGGGTAGTTACAAGCCTAGATGTGTCCCCTGATTGGGTTTCCTCCACCACCCTATGAGAAGCCTCTCAGAGGAACCAGTGGGGAGACTCCCCCTTCAGCAGGCACACCTGGAAACCATGACACCCTGACTAATAAATCACAGCCCTGCTGTTAGGCAGACAAGGCCCACTATACCTTTACCTAGCACCTACCTGTAGTGTGCTACAGAAGCATTTGAAACTTTATATTTAAATAAATTTAAAGAATCTGGTTAAAGGTGGTTAAAGAAAATACTTGTTACTTTGCTTATTTCAGGTTCTCATCTCAAAGTTCTGCAATCAGAGGCAGCCAGTCCCCCAACATATTCAGCATCAACAGCCCCCCTATTTCTTAGCACAGGTCTTCTTTGAAGTCACCAATGATGTTTATTTTGCTTAGATGTATCTAAAATCAAGCCTTTCTTAAGACCTCATGCGACTTCAATCTGGCACATATCAAGCTGCATTTATTTGTACAAATAATTGTTTAAAGTAATGCGTGTTGACTCATATAATTAATTACTTAAAACAGTTTGATAAAATTGGACTCCCACCAATTATTCTTGACTAACCTGAACACATATAAAAAAAAAAAAAAAATTACTCCAGATGACAATACTGATAGGAAAAGTCTTCTGCCCAAATGACCAAATTGTTGGTCCATTTTTATTTGTTTGCCTTTTGTAAGGAAGGTGGAGGTGCTGAACTGTGGAACAAGAGCTAAAAGATGGTTTTGCAAATATAAGGCTTGACCAAAGATACGGAACTACCATAAACAACCTTGCAATACAGTATGTGAGGCTGCCCAGGTTTTCTAAACTTTCTAAAAGAAAAAAAAAAAAAGTTTATTTAATTTCTTCATTTTCCCAAACATTTCTGGCAAGAAATTACAACTGCAAAGAACTCACTATCCCTCTTACTATATACCCTGGACTGTTTACACTCCAAAAAAGGGGACATTGGGGGGTATTTTACTGTCCTGGAATTTTGGGGCCTCAAGAAATTAGATAGGCAGTAAGTACATCTGGATTAATCAACAAAGCAGCAGCAAGCTGTGAACAAAAGGCAACTACAAGAAGAAATGGCCAGTGAATATTGTGATTTGAACACCTAAAACCCAAAAATAGACCCTGTTAACGTAATATTAAAACAGTACAAACCCCAAAACAGTAAAAACCCAAAAAGCATGTTTTTAGAACGTGAACAAAGATAGGTGCTTCATACTTCTACCCTCAGTGGTTCCCTGTAAAAAAAAATTTTTTTTCGAAGGCCAGCAGTGGCTTCCCATTTTGGCTGCCATCTACGTTGCACATAGATGACATGGTAAGGATTTTATGTAAACACATTTGGTAAAATACCCTCATTGCTGCAACTCCGAAATGAATAACTAGCCTGCAGTCATATTCTCTCATGTTCATGTGGCTCTGAGAACCATGTTTTTTGGAGCTTGTGCTTATAATAGGGACACACTATTGCGACAGGTCAAAGGATAGAGACCATACAGGTAGATAGCCACAGGTGATTCAGGCTTGTAAGGTAGCAAAGAATCTATTGGTAATTTAATTACCCCACAAAGTTACACTCTGATCCATACTTCTCTATTTGTCTCATTGCATCTTCAAATTATCCATCAGTTTGAGTGTAGAGCAGGATCTTCTAGAATGGGAATCCTTGTGGAATCCCAACTTGTGGAGATAATCTAGGGGCGTAGGTCCCTTCAAGATGTACTAGTTGTGATGAGTGATAAAAATAGGTAAAGAAAGGCTTTTCCGTTAACAGATGTACTCTATATTATTAGCATTTTATCACAAGAACCAAATAGTGACCACCATTTTCATAGTTAGGCCCTGCTCTGTCTCCTCTTGGCCATAAAAGCCAGTATAATGGTTCAGAAAGCCAGAAGAAGTAGGCCAGACTCATAAAAGGATAATAGGAAAGAGATAGGAAGCACTGGTTCAAAAGGCCTCAACTAAAATCCTCAGTCCAAGGTGGGAATAGTTAAATAAAGTCTATACACACATCTGGGCTGCACTTAATAGGAGTAGAAGAAGACTCTGGAGAAAAACATAAAGGAAAAAAGTTGCCTCTAAGTGCAGTAAGATTATGTTTAGTTAATTGTACGTACTTTGTTCATATTAATGGTATTAACGGTGAATTATACTCCCACTTCCCATTTCTGTGCATAAAATCCCATACCTTCAAAATGTGCTTTGTCCATGAACTAGTGCCCTTTGATAAGTACCTATATTGTTGTGGTATCCACACTATCTTATTCAAGTTTACATTACTTAACGTGTTTTCCATTCTGACCCATCTTTTTTCGTGAATATTATATGTCCAATCCGTGTTATTAATTACCACATTAAAATATCTTTTAAAGTCGGGAAATCCCACTCCTCCCTGTTTTTTCTCTTTACTTAAGATTACTGCTCGTACTCTTGCTTTTTATATTGCCATATACATCCTAATATCATATTCTTTATCAAACTGAAAAATCTCTGAGGGACCTGAATTGGAAGCATCTGAAACTTTATATTTAAATAAATTTAAAGAATCTGGTTAAAGGTGGTTAAAGAAAATACTAGTTGCTCGGCTTATTTAGGTTTTCATCTCAAAGTTCTGAAATCAGAGGCAGCCAGTCCCCCAACATTTTCAGCATCAACAGCCCCCATATTTCTTAGCACAGGTCTTCTTTGAAGTCTCCATTGATGTTTATTATGCTTAGCTGTATCTTAAATCATGCCTTTCTTAAGACCTCATGCGACTTCATTCTGGCACATAATAAGCTGCGTTTATTTGTACAAATAATTGTTTAAGCAGTACATGTTGACTCATAATTAATTACTTCCAACAGTTTGATAAAATTGGACTCCAACCAATTATCCTTGACTAACCTGAACACACATGAAAAAAATGGCTTCAGATGACATTACTGATGGGAAAAGTCTTCTGCCCAAATGACCAATTGTTAGTCCATTTTTATTGTTTGCCTTTTGTAAGGAAGGTGGAGGTGCTCAACTGTGGAACAAGAGCTAAAAGATGGTTTTGCAAATATAAGGCTTGGCCAAAGGTATGGAACTACCATAAACAAAATTGCAATACAGTACGTGAGGCTGCCCAGGTTTCTAAACTTTGCGGAAAAAAAACACACCTTTTTTTTAATTCCTTAATTTTCCCCAAAAAATGTCTGATAAGAAATTACAACTGCAAATAACTCACTATACCTCTTACTAAATACCTTGGACTGTTTACACTCCAAAAAGTGGAAATTGGGGGGTATTTTACTGTCCTGGAATTTTAGGGCCTCAAGAAATTAGATAGTCAGTAAGTACATCTGGATTAATCAATTTTCAACTATATATACAATAAATTGTAGACTATATAGCTTTCACACAAACTAAATAATATACACTGATTTGCAATATTTTTACCAAAGAAATGTAGCAGAATATATTTTGGATGAAATTTATGAAGAAAGAGTATTCATTTGCAAATTGTAATAGCAGAAACTAAATAAGTTTGGGATTTTTTAATTTTTTTTTTTTAAATTTATATAGCAAGAAAAACCCAGTGGTGATTAAATACAACCAAAATAAATCTCTATCTGTCTCAAAAAAGATACATTTTTAATTTCGGTACAGTGTTGCATGACTGAATAATTGTCATTCAAAGTGTGACAGTAATTAAATCCAAAAAATGGCCTGGGCAGGAAAAGGTTAAAAGTGCCCGGTCTTGAAGTGGTTTAAGGGCTCCAAGGCGACTGGACTGAACTATTCTTCTACTGTCCAGACTAATAATCACCTGATCATCACCGGATCAATAAAAAACCTCACCCCTTCCACATTTTATTTTAAATGGAATTCATTATTTATATGAAGTTCTACACCTCTCAAAAAAATCACATTCCAGAGTGTGGCAAAACCTTTTACACTGAACAACAAATCAAAAATAAAAGACTGAATAATAAGAGTAATATTGCACTCTTAATGCCTAAAACTGGTTTTCCAACTTTGGCATGTGTTAGTAAAACTTTAATTGCTAGATGATCCCGGAATCTGGGGATGCCAAAGATATGCAAAGATTATACTGAAAGGAAGATCAGTATTGGACCTCTTAGGTGGATAACCATGGAGACAGAGGTCTCAAAACTTTGTAAAACTTCATAATTAATTTATATTTTTCTCCAATTGTAAAGGACATTTTCACATTTGATTGGTAACTTTAAAGCAAACCAGCAAATATAAAAAAAAACACAAGTTGCTTGGCTTGTTCTAAAGTTATTAAAAAAAATTGCAACAGCCAATCCCCCAGCTATCAAAACAGAATTGACCCCAATCTATAGTGCTGATTACAGATTGTTCTTGTTTTCGCTAAGGCAAAACTGTCCTGCCACTGGCCAGATTCTATCAAGCTCTCATTAGGATCTAGGAGACCACAAATGATACAGTAGTACGAAAATTGGCAAGCAATAGTACAGTTTTTATTAATATAGTACGTCTTCCAGGTGTATGCCCACTTTTAATTTAGTTAATATGGTGCAGAGAATATATAAATAGAATGTATAATATAATATGAGGTGGTTTAGGTGGACACTGTCCCTGCAATTCTTTTTTTTTTTTTTCTTTCAAGCAAAGCAGCAGAAAGCTGTGAACAAAAGGCAACTACAAGAAGAGATGGCCAGTGAATATTGTGATTTGAACACCTCAAACCTAATAATGGACCCTGTTAACATAATACTAAACAATACAAAGCCCAAGACAGTAAAAACCCAAAATTCCGTTTTTTAGAACATGAAAAAAGATAGGTGCTTCATACTTCTACTCTCAGTAGTTCCCTGTAAAAAAGAACGTTGATTCGAAGGCCAACGGTGGCTCCCCATTTTGGCTGCCATCTATATGTTGCTCATAGATGACATGGTAAGGATTTTATGTAAATACATTTGGTAAACTACCCTCATTGCTGCACCTCCTAAATGAATCACTAGCCTGCAGTCATATTCTCTCATGCCCATGTGGCTCAGAGAACCATACTTTTTGGAGCTTGCGCTCCACACCTTTGGGACAGGTCAAAGGGTAGAGACCATACAAGTAGATAGCCACAGGTGATTCAGGCTTGTAAGGTAGCAAAGAACCTATTAGTGATTTCCTCACAAAGTTACACTCTGATCCATACTTCTCTATTTGTCTCATTGCATCTTCAAATTATCCATCAGTTTGAGTGTAGAGCAGGACCTTCTAGAGAGGGGATCCTTGTGGAATCTCAACTTGTGGAGGTAATCTAAGGGCGTAGGTCCCTTCAAGATGTACTAGTTGTGATGAGTGATAAAAATAGGTAAAGAAAGGCTTTTCCATTAACAGATGTACTCTATATTATTAGCATTTTATCACAGGGACCAAATAATGACCACCATTTTCATATTTAGTCTCTGCTCTGTCTCCTTTTGGCCATTAAAGCCAATATAATGGTTCAGAAAGCCAGAAGAAGTAGGCCAGGCTCATAAAAGGTTAATAGGAAAGAGATAGGAAGCACTGGTTCAAAAGGCCTCAACTAAAATCCTTAGTCCAAGGTGGGAATAGTTAAATAAAGTCTATACACACATCTGGGCGGCACTTAATAGGAGTAGAAGAAGACTCTGGAGAAAAACATAAAGGAAAAAAGTTGCCTCTAAGTGCAGTAAGATTATGTTTAGTTAATTGTACGTACTTTGTTCATATTAATGGTATTAACGGTGAATTATACTCCCACTTCCCATTTCTGTGCATAAAATCCCATACCTTCAAAATGTGCTTTGTCCATGAACTAGTGCCCTTTGATAAGTACCTATATTGTTGTGGTATCCACACTATCTTATTCAAGTTTACATTACTTAACGTGTTTTCCATTCTGACCCATCTTTTTTCGTGAATATTATATGTCCAATCCGTGTTATTAATTACCACATTAAAATATCTTTTAAAGTCGGGAAATCCCACTCCTCCCTGTTTTTTCTCTTTACTTAAGATTACTGCTCGTACTCTTGCTTTTTATATTGCCATATACATCCTAATATCATATTCTTTATCAAACTGAAAAATCTCTGAGGGACCTGAATTGGAAGCATCTGAAACTTTATATTTAGATAAATTGAAAAAATCTGGTTAAAGGTGGTTAAAGAAAATACTAGTTGCTCAGCTTATTTTAGGTTCTCATCTCAAAGGTCTGAAATCAGAGGCAGCCAGTCCCCCAACATTTTCAGCATCAACAGCCCCCATATTTCTTAGCACAGGTCTTCTTTGAAGTCTCCATTGATGTTTATTATGCTTAGCTGTATCTTAAATCATGCCTTTCTTAAGACCTCATGCGACTTCATTCTGGCACATAATAAGCTGCGTTTATTTGTACAAATAATTGTTTAAAGCAATGTGTGTTGACTCATATAATTAATTACTTAAAACAGTTTAATAAAATTGGACTCCCACCAATTATCCTTGATTAACCTGAACACACATAAATAAAATTGCTCCAGATGACAATACTGATGGGAAAAGTCTTCTGCCCAAATGACCAAGTTGTTGGTCCATTGTTATTGTTTGCCTTTTGTAAGGAAGGTGGAGGCGCTGAACTGTGGAACAAGAGATAAAAGATGGTTTTGGAAATATAAGGCTTGACCAAAGGTACGGAACTATCATAAACAAAATTGCAATACAGTATGTGAGGCTGCCCAGGTTTCTAAACTTTGTAAAAAAAAAAAAAAAACACTTTATTTAATTTCTTCATTTTCCCAAAAATTACAACTGCAGAGAACTCACTATCCCTCTTACTAAGTACCCTGGACTATTTACACTCCAAAAAGGGGACATTGGGGGGGTATTTTACTGTCCTGGAATTTTAGGACCTCAAGAAATTAGACAGGCAGTAAGTACATCTGGATTAATCAATTTTCAACTATATATACCATAAATTGTAGACTATATAACTTTCACACAACCTAAATAATATACACTTATTTGCATTATTTTTAGCAAAGAAATGTAGCAGAATATATTTTGGATTATATTTTTGAAGAAAGAGTATTGATTTGCAAACTGTAATAGCAGAAACTAAATACATTTTTTTTTTTTTTTTTAATTTTAGTTATTTTTTAATTTAAATAGCAAGAAAAACCCAGTGGTGATTAAATACAACCAAAATAAATCTCTTTCTGTTTCCTCTTGGCCATTAAAGCCAATAAAATGGTTCAGAAAGCCAGAAGAAGTAGGCCAGACTTATAAAAGGTTAAAAAGAAAGAGATAGGGCGCACTGGTTCAAAAGGCCTCAACTAAAATCTTCAGTCCAAGGTGGAAATAGTTAGATAAAGCCTATACACACATCCGGGCTGCACTTAATAGGAGAAGAAACAGACTCTGGAGAAAAACATAAAGGAAAAAAGCCACCTCTACGTGCAGTAGACTATGTTTATTGTATGGGTAAAGATAAAATAACACTCACAAAGATGATAGTTAACCAAGCTCATTAATCCAAACAAAGGCACTGGTATAGGACTCTCCTGTCCCGACTCTTCTTCACAACTTCCAACCGACCAGCAGGGAGCAGATTCACTGGCAAGATGGTTCTTAGATCCAAACTGGAATAAAGGCCTGTATTTTGGTAGACACTTATAGCCAGGAATTATTATATTGCTGATGGTTACCCGAAGATGTTTATAATATGGAACCCACCTCCAGCTCTTCATTCAGGCCACCTAAGGATAGAACATCAAGAGCATATATCCAATATGTCTTTCTTCCTCCCACCCCAATCCCCTCCCACTCTTTCCCTCTCTCCCTTCCTCTTCATTGTTATGTCTTCTCTGCCATATATAATGGAAACACAACACTGAACAGTGGAGTGGCTGCTCACCCCTTAATGATAACTGGAAAAAACTTGATACCGAGGTATCGACCCCCCAGTGGGTTTTTAGGCAGCACAGTAGGTAGTAAGTGAATGAAAAAAAATTTCTTATGTATGATAAAAGTATACTTTATTAACAAATTACATATACAAATATTAAAACCCCAACAGGGGGAAAGACATGAAAGCTCCAGTAACTACAATGTCAATTGATCTCAATAACTCATAACATAAAATGACATGATAACATGATGGTATATCACTTCAACCCCAGAACGAATGCTGGGGGAGCACACACTCCAACGCGTTTCGACCTGTGAGAGGTCTTCCTCAGGGGGACTGTTTTGTCTAAAGAGAACACATTATAATTTACAATATGTCCACACAGTAAGTCAATGGTATTTATATCATTTTGCATTTGAGCTTTACCATAAAGGTGAGATCTGTTGAGAAACAAGGAGCAGGTAAAAACGTTGCATCCTTTACATCCAGAGGGAAGCGGCACCTCCCACCCTGGGCGGCTGAGCCAGTGTGAGGGTCTGCAAGGAGTCACCAAACCATACCAGCCTGCGGAGAACTGCACAGCACCTGATGGGGGATGGTAGGGATTGAGAATTAGCTACGTTTGAGCATTTTTGCGTATACTGCTGGTCTTATTGTGAATACAAATAGCCAGCCTAACAATCGTGACTGGGCAGCATACGGAGCCAAGGGGGCTGAAGAGAGAGAGAGTGAAAGGAGATAAAGACAAAGCAGAGTCTTCTCTGCCATACCCTTCCCCCACCATGCTGCTTTAACAATGTCAGGCATCTCTCAGGAGGACATTCCAAGGTAATCTTTCACATCAGTTACTCCACTTTGCACTTGTAAGCCCCAAAGTTTATATGTCTCCATAAATATCCTCATTGTATGGTACCCAACATATCTAAATTTATGGATTCTAATATAACATCTACATTATAATTGTCCTTTGTACTCTCAGATAGTGTTACTTTGTAACACTGTTTAAAAATATCAATAAACATATTGAACGAGAAAAAAAAATTCTACTTCCATTTTGCAATAAGGGAAAAGAAATAAGGGCACATGCAACACCGTGCTTCTGTTTCTGATCCTGCAGTGACACACCGCCAATAGGACACAGTGCAGCACAGCACCTGCAAACTGCATCCACCCTCCCCTGCACACTGAGCCTTAATCCTGACCCTCATTACCACTGCCACTCAAATAAATCCCTCCAAACATCTGCCCAAACCCACCAATTCACCTCCCTCAGTAACCTTCCTCCTACATAGTCTTGGCACTCACATCTCCCCTGTGGACTGAGACTGGCCAATACTCTCCTGTTTGATCTGCACACAGTATAGCAATGAAAATCCCTCAACCCCTGGGACTGTAGGTGAGGTTAGCCTGGGATTCTCCACTCTCACCCTTTATACTCCAGAACAATATACTTAAAACGGAGCTCCAGGCTCCCTCAAAAATTAATAGTCAGTAGCTACAAATACTGTAGCTGCTGACTTTTAATATAAGGACACTTACCTGTCCAGGGATCCAGTGATGTCCTCACCTGAGCCGATACTTCAATCAGCTCCTGGTGAAGGTGCTGGCATCTCAAATAAGAGAAACAGGCAGTGAAGCCTTGTAGTTTCACAGCCAGCTTCCTACTGGGCATGTGAATGATGTTGTAGTCTTATGGGAATGGTGGTGGGTCCCAGAACAAGGAGGGAGCTGAACTCCTGGCTCAGATCAGAAGTGGGAGCAGGTACCGGTCCAAGCCACCTCCCCCCAAAAAGTGTCAAGTATGACAATGGAGGGAGGATACAAATTAGCGGAATTTCCCCTTTTGGGTGAAGTCTTGCTTTAAATAGGCACTGAGAATTTCTAAACTTTTGCATACAGATGAAGAAAATTTTCAAACAAGCCCAATAGCTTGGGTGAGGTGGCTCCCAAAAAAAACTGAAAAATTGTAGCTCAAACAATTGAAATACTGAAATAAGCATTAGACCAGCAAAGGATGCAAGAATCTAAGAAATATTGACCTATTGGTAAACAAATTATACAAAAATATTTAATGTGTTTTGGAGTCAATACCACATCCTAATTTATCTGGGCTCTTTAAAGAATAAACCTTAGATGGACTCAAAAGAAAATAGAGACCTCACAGATAAATATTAGAACCAAAAATGTGCTTAGCAACAGTCGTACCAAAGTCCATCCAATACTGGTGTCCATCCAAGGTTTATCCTTTGTTGAACCCTGATGAAGGGGAAGTGATGTTGCCCCTAAAACATGTGAAACCAGTGTTGTAGCGCTGCTTAAAATTAGTATCAAAAATATGTGCAAATATAGCAAAATATACGAACCAGGGACATGCAAATTTCTCAAGTTGCTAAAACCACTGATCATATGAAAGAATTAATATATAAATAAATAGTCATCATACATAATCATCAAAGTGCTAGTGACTTGTGCATAATGTGCATAAAAGCAATTCATAAATGTCCATTCAAGTGCTGGTGAATCCTCTGTGTTAATCACTTAGGGTGTGCTCCCCCTTGTGGTAATGTACTCACCACAACACGCTAGGTCATCAGCTGTTTAATAATCCATAGCAGCTTTCCTTGCCAGTGCTGTAGGTAAAGATCCTTCTATGGTCCTACTTGCTTCATATGTCTTCATATGTCCTCAAATATATATAGGCCAAAGATGGTGAAGTACGTTCCATAAAGTTTAATTAAGCAAACGGACTGATACTTACAAACAAACATTTAATAAAAGCAACATAGAGACTCGGCTCGGTGGTTGCTGCTCACACAGCGTGTGCCTCACCGGCCGGAAGTGACATCAGGTCCGCTCAGCCAATCGCTAGACGCGTTTCGCCGTCCAATCACGGCTTCCTCTGTAGCTCAGGGGGGGGGGGGTTGTTCCTAGTCCAACTCTCTCCTTTCGCTCCTGCATCCTCATCTGGATTCTTGCCTGTTGCCCGAGGGGGCCTTACATAGTCACATAGTAGGTGAGGTTGAATAAAGACAATCGTCCATCCGGCTCAACCTGTGTAGGTGTGTGTGGCCGTAATCATCTCTCATACCCCTGAATGTTCTGATCCTTGAGATGCACATTCAAGATTCTTTTGAAAGCCACCATACTTCCCGCAGAAACCACCTCTTGTGGTAGAGAATTCCACAATCTTGTAGCTCCAACAGTAAAGAACCCCCCACGTTGCCTGAGGTTAAAACGCTTCTCCTCTTATTGCATTGTATGGCCTCGAGTCCTCATGCAATCCCTTCGACTGAATAGTTTTTTTTTTTTCTCTCTGCCGAGATCACCATTGAGATATTTATAAATTGCTATTGTGTCCCCTCTCAGGCGTCTCTTCCCCAGGGAGAATAAATCAAGCGATTGCAGACGCTCTTCATTTTAAGGTCCTCCAATCCCCTAATTAGTTTAGTTGCCCTTCTCTAGATTCTCTCCAGCTCCAACACATCCCTCCTGAGGACCGGCGACCAGAAACGGACAGACACTCCAGATGTGGTCGGACCAGAGTTTTACAAGTGGAAGGATTATAGTCTTATCTTTGGAATACATCCCTTTCTTTATGCCTTGACATGCAGGACACGCTCCAGCCACAATCTTTGTTTCACGTCCTGGCGAAGGGGGGGGGGGGGGGGCGGGGGGCCTGATACCTGGTGCCGTGCTGACAGCAGGTGGAAGAATCATGGGAGTAGAGCTGGCAATCCTGTGAGCTTTTCTGGGTTCATAAAATGGCAATACATCTTTGATGATTTGCAGCACCAAAAGTAACACATTCCTTGTTACACAGAGGTCATCAATAGGGTAAATCCGGCCATGTGCCCCCCCTCCCAGGGGTGGATCGGCCGCAGAAGCCTGTCATTTGCCTCAGCAGGGGACCACGCTCTTAGCCCCTCATTGGACCTCCGGCCGTTGCCCGGGGCCTTGACACACGCAGGACATGCTTCAACCACATACCTGGTTCATATCCTGGAGAAATATGTACTTTCGGGGGGGGGCTGTCCATCTCCCTGTCCTTCCCTCAGTCGTAGGTTCTGGTGGGCTCTCACGCACAGCCCCGCTCAACACGCTCAGGGTTGGCGTCCACAGGGCATGTCAGCAGTTGAGTCAGGCGCTTATGTCATCTCACTTGAAGGCGCCAACCACTCGTTCACTCACACAGGCGGCACGCACAAACATCACTGGACGTTCAGCCAAGCCTTTCAGACCCCTCACAGGTTATCACAGGCATGCTGTCTCACTTGGTCATACTCCTTCCATAATCACCTGGCTTGGGGGGGGGTAGTTAGGCAGGTCACTTTCACAGCTAGCCCGAGACCAACACCCATCCTCACGCAGAGGTACTACGCCCATCGGCCCAAATCATAGCTAGCGTCTTGGTTACCCCGCTAGTGTAGAGAGGGCGTCACCTTCCAGAGGCCTACACCCCGCCATTTCATTACTTGGCACAGCTCAGGGCCAACTCATAGACAGCGCCTCTACCTGTGGTGGGTTAGTCAGGGCCTCATGTCCCACTCTCCAGTACCGGTCTCCTCTGGAAAAAAAAAAAACATTGGGGGGGGGGGGTCACGCCCACCAGTGAAACATTTTTCGTCTGCTTATGTCCCATGACCTTTTTCCTTCATGTTTTCCAGGATCTCACGTACTCAGACATAGGGGATAGTACCTCCCCAAGTCTTGACGAGCCCTAGCCCGTCAAGGTCACAGTCCTTCCCGGATCGCCACCGAATTGAGATGGGAGAGGAAGTCCGTTTCCAGGCACCGCCGGGAAGGCTGTACCTTTAAGGATATTGACGTCCAGCTCCGCAGTTTGGGTCCGGCTCACGGGGCAATGTGCGCGATGCCTCACCCCCGGACAGGGTGTTGTGCACATCTCACGGCATGGCATCCACCTCGGCATCCATCTCGTCTTCCATCTCGTCTTACATCATCAATTGCTCAATCAAGGATAGAGTAATTAGAAACTCTGGCTCCTGCTCCCTTGGCCTCCTTGGGTTTCCCTCCCAGGTTGTCGCGCTTGCTGTCTCCCAGTGTGTCGTCGCAGGCACTCTTGCCTCCCCGGCCTCCATGGCTCAGATTATCTCACCAACTCACATGGTCCCTCTCAGCGTCAAGTAAGACATCCCGGAGGGCAGGGACGTTAATTCCATGACCCTGTTGCTTGCACCCCAGGACGTCGTAGGAAGTTAGACCTGTAACCGCGGTGACCTCTCCATGGTAATCGAGGCCATTGACCCCAGGTTGGACAAGGGATGGTCCATCCCCGAGTTTGTGTTGGCCCTTGGACCATACAGGGACACGATTGAATTTCTTTTCCCAAGCCGTAGGGAGGAATTTGCATTCGTGTTTGTACAAGGTGGTTGATTTGGGGCACTAGTATGGGGGCCCGGCTTTCCACGATTACCATAGTTTTTCGGCCAAGGCGGTCGCGTTCGCCCAGTTCAACACTTGGGCAGACTGGGGTTGTTCTGCCGCTACTTCGCCGGGCTCGCTCCACCGGCCTGCGCTAACTGTGCCCCCCCCCTTTTCCACCCCACTGGAGTGACATATACTTGTTCATTCCACCATTCACAGACCACTTTCCAGTGTTCGTGGACTGACGCGGCGGGCCATGCCGGGTTCGCGGTTTTCTGGGGCAACAGGTGGCTCAGGGGTAGTTGACCGCCAGTAACCTCAAATCTGCCATCTTTCAACTCCACTTCGGACCCCTTCCCCCATTGTGGCAGCTGCCAGGGGAAGGGGGGGTGCCTTTGGTTGGGCCAAACCGCAAGTACTTCACCGACAATATGACCACAGGCATCACCTTTAAAGAGGGGTGGTTTTCCTCCCTCACCTTCATGAGTCGTGTCAGGAGGTCCTCTTGGCTGGCCTCCACCTTGCACTTCCACTTGACTGCGAACACGTGCCAGGCATTCTCAACACAGCGGCTGCTGGCCTTTCTCGTTCCAATTTATAGGTCTTCTTCCAGGCACATATCACGGCAGAGGGAGTCCAGAACGATCTACCACCGTTCCAGGAACTCATCCTGGTTTAGCTGTTCTCATGTCCCACCGGCACAGGCTAGCCCAGTTGGCACTTTCGCCAATGCCAGACGCTCTTTCGTGTGAGTTTGACCATCTTCGTCAGGTTCATCACGGAGGTCATTACCTTTTTTTTTGGATCCATCGTCTTTTAGACATCATCGTGGCATTTTTTCTTCTTTTGCCATTGAAATCTTTAAATCTGGCGCATAGTACCATTAAACTCTACCTCTCTGGAGTACAGTTTCATATCATCAACACGTACCTCCGGTCACGGTACATTCATGGCACCAAGTCCCATCAAGAACTTTTGCTAGGCATCCTTCGGAAGGCCGCAAGCCCACGTTTCGTCAACCTATCGACGGCAGCAGGTTCCGGACTTTATCCAACGTGGCGGTCACTAAACTGTTCAAGGCAGGGACCAACGTTACCATCAAGACAGTCATTCATCCACCCTTCCACGCGTTCCTGCAGCCAAACGAGTTCACCGGGAGGAATGCGCTCAGTACCACCTCATGTCACGGAGGGCAGGCGTAGTCAAGGTGAACGATCATTTTGTCCTGACACTTCTACAGTCCAAGACCACTCAACCTGGGGCCACCAGTCAACATATCATGATGTCCCTCTCACCACGATTGGTGCTCAGTCCAGTTGCTAGGCCATCCTTATCCAGGTTTTGGCAGGGTAGGTCAGGGTCACTCCCCTGCTGAGCCTTCATTGCAGGCCTCTCGCTATGCCCAGGTTCATCAAGTGCTTGAGAACCCCGCGGGGCAAGTGGGGGTGCGATCTCGCCTTCACCAGTCATTCTTTTCTGCTTAGGGCCAGCATTGATGGCTTTCAGCCACAGCATTCCAGTGCACTTCATCAAGAGGCTGGGACAGTGGAATTTGTCCGCTTACAGCTGTTACATACCCCAAGCAGACAGCGAGCTCAGACAGACGTTCAGAGATTAGCCGAATTACCTTCCGTTGCGTCTCCTTTCCCTTGGGATACGGGGCACTTGTATACGATGCACTTATATTCAAGGTTACTTACACGCTCTCTCTTTTGCCCTCTTCATTTTACAGGCCTGCCCGAACTACGGTTTTCGGCACGCTACAACCGTAGGTTATGTTAAATATGTTATGTTAAATATGTCATGTTCTCCATCTTGGCTCTATTCCCTGACCACAAATGGCCAGGCGGAGCCTGGAGTTGTGGGAGGGGGAGGAGCCGCCTATTTAAGGTCAGGCCCCCCGCCTCTTCTGGGCTGCTGCAGGGTTTCGTCATCCCACCCACCTCTGCCCCTTTCCACAACATTCCCTTCTTCTTTCTTCCTTCTTGGCGGGCCCTCTTCATTTTACAGGCCTGCCCGAACAACGGTTTCGGCACGCTACAACCGTAGGTTATGTTAAATATGTTATGTTAAATATGTCATGTTCTCCATCTTGGCTCTATTCCCTGACCACAAATAATTATAATAGGATTAATAATATAATAAAGTTATTTTGGCATATACTTTCTGGGTAGTTCAGTTGGATCTGAGAGTGTAGACAGCTGGAAGACTTTAGTGGAGGTCTACTCTACAAAGAACGGAGTTGGTTTATATAAAAGAAAAATTTCCTGACAATAGCACCTTTAGAAATATATTTACCTACAATATACACTGATTTGGATTTTTTTTGCCAAAGAAATGTAGCAGAATACATTTTGGCCTATATTTTTTAAGAAAGATTATTTATTTGAAAAATTGTATAACAATCAACAAAAAAAGTTTTTCTTTTTAATTTTTGGAAGTTTTTGTTTATAACGCAAACAAAAAGCTTTATCTATTTCAAAAAATTATAACATTTTATTTGAGTACAATGTTGCATGACTGAGCAATTGTCATTCAACGTGTGACAGTGCTGAAATCTGAACATTGATCTGAGCAGGAATGGGTGAAAGCTGCTGGACTTGAGGTTGTTAAAGAAATTACTAGTTGTTTGGCTTATTTTAGGTTCTTATCTCAAAGTTCTGAAATCAGAGGCAGCCAGTCCCCCAACATTTTCAGCAAAAACAGCCCCCATATTTCCTATCACAGGTCTTCTTTAAAGTCACTGATGATGTTTATTATGCTTAGCTGTATCTGAAGCCATGCCTTTCTAAGAACTCATGCAAATTCAATCTGGCACATAATAAGCTGCGTTTATTTGTACAAAAAATAGTTTAAAGCAGTGCGTGTTGATTCATAATTAAATACTTCAAATAGTTTGATGAAATTGGACTCCCACCAATTATCCTTGACTAACCTGAACACACATGAAAAAAAATGACTCCAGGTGACAATACTGATGGGAAAAGTCTTCTGCCCAAATGACCAAGTTGTTGATCCATTTTTATTGTTTGTCTTTTGTAAGGAAGGCGGAGGCGCTGAACTGTGGAACAAGAGATAAAAGATGGTTCTGCAAATATAAGGCTTGACCAAAGGTACGGAACTACCATAAACAAAATTGCAATACAGTGTGTGAGGCTGCCCAGGTTTCTAAACCTTGTGGAAAAAAACACACTTTATTTAATTTCTTCATTTTCCAAAAAATTGCAACTGCAAAGAACTCACTATGCCTCTTACTAAATACCTTGGACTGTTTACACTACAAAAAGGGGACATTGGGGGGTATTTTACTGTCCTGGAATTGTAGGGCCTAAAGAATTTAGACAGGTAGTAAGTACAGCTTGATTATTCCATTTTCAACTATATATACAATAAATTGTAGACTATATAACTTTCATACAAACTAAATAATATACACTGATTTGCATTATTTTTACCAAAGAAATGTAGCAGAATATTTTTTGGCCTACATTTATGAAGAAAGAATATTTTTTTTCCAAACTGTTATAGCAGAAACTAATAAAGTGTGGGATTTTTTCAAAAGTCTTTTTTTTTTCATTTATTTAGCAAGAAAAACTCAGTGGTGATTAAATACAACCAACATAATTTTCTATCTGTCTCAAAAATTATACATTATTATTATTTCAGGACAGTGTTGCATGACTGATATATTGTCAATCAAAGTGTGAAAGTGATGAAATCTGAAAAATGGCCTGGGCAGGAAAAGGTTAAAAGTGCCCGGTCTTGAAGTGGTTAAAGGGCCTCAAGGCAACTGGACTGAACTATTCTTCTATTGTCCAGACTAATAATCCCCTGATAATCACCGGATCAATAAAAAAACCTCACCCCTGCCACATTTCATTTGAAATGGAATTCATTATTTATATCAAGTTCTGCAACTCTCAAAAAAAATACATTCCAGTGTGTGGCAAACCCTTTTGCACTAAACAACAAATCAAAAATAAAAGACTAATAAAAATAAAAGAAAAATAAAAATAAAAGAAAAATAAGAGTAATATTGCACTCTTAATGCCTAAAACTGTTTTTTCAACTTTGGCATGTGTTAGTAAAACTTTAGATGCTAGATGATCCCGGAATCTGGGGATGCCAAAAGATATGCAAAGATTATACTGAAGGGAAGATCAGTGTGGGACCTTTTAAATGGAAAACCATGGACAGAGGTCTTAAAACATGGTTTGTACAATTTAATAATTAATTTCCATTTCTCTCCAATTGTAAACGACATTTTCACATTTGATCGGTAACAAAGCAGCAGCAAGCTGTGAACAAAAGGCAACTACAAGAAGAGATGGCCAGTGAATTTTTGTGATTTGAACACCTCAAACCTAGAAACAGACCCTGTTAACATAATATAAAAACAATACGACCCCCAAAACAGTAAAAACCCAAAAGGCATGATTTTAGAACATGAACAAAGGTAGGAGCTTCATACTTCTACCCTCAGAGGTTCCTTGTAAAAGAACCTTGTTTAGTAGGCCAACAGTGGCTCCCCATTTTGGCTGCCATCTACGTTGCTCATGGATGAAATTGTAAGGAATTTATGAAAACACCTTTGGTAAACTACCCTCATTGTTGCACCTCCTAAATGAATCACTAGCCTGCAGTCATGTTCTCTCATGTCCATGTGGCTCAGAGAACCATGCTGTTTGGAGCTTGTGCTCATAATAGGGACACCCCATTGGGACAGGTCAAAGGTAGAGACCATACAAGTAGATAGTCATAGGTGATTTAGGCTTGTAAGGTAGCAAAGAACCTATGAGTGATTCCCTCACAAAGTTACACTCAGATCCATACTTCTCTATTCGTCTCTCTGCATGTTCAAATTATTCATCAGTTTGAGTGTAGAGCAGGTCCTTCTAGAGAGGGGATCCTTGTGGAATCTCAACTTGTGGAGGTAACCCATGTGCGTAGGTCCCTTCAAGATGTACTAGTTGTAATGAGTGATAAAAATAGGTGACGAAAGATTTTTCCTTCAACAGATGTACTCTCAGGGACGAAATAATGACCACCATTTTTATAGTTAGGCTCTGCTCTGTCTCCTCTTGGCCATTAAAGCCATTACCCCTTGTGCCCAATATAATGGTTCAGAAAGCCAGAAGAAGTAGGCCCATAGAAGGGTAATAAGAGAGAGAGATAAGAAGCACTGGTTCAAAAGGCCTCAACTAAAATCCTCAGCTAAAAGGAAAATAGTCCAAGGTGGAAATAGCTAGATGAAGCCTATACACACATCTGGGCTACAGAGACATGCAAAAATCCGGAATATTGCTGCACTCCTTGGTAACTTTATTGAAGTATTAAAATCACATCAAAGGTATGACAGGAACATCCAGGAAAGGAGAAGATGGTAGGGTTGTTGGACACCAATTTGCACCCTTTATCGCCACAGCACTACCGAATGCAGACGCAGAGATGTATAGTAACGAAGTAGAACTACTTAAGTACTGTACTTAAGTACTGTACTTAAGTACCGAAATGCGGTATCTGTACTTTCCCAGAGTAGAATTTTTTTCTCCTACTTCTACTTTTACTTCACTACATTTTTTCGATGATTTCGATACTTCTACTCAAGTATTTTCTTTTTGTGCTGCATAGTTACTCGTTACTTTTAAAAAAATTACCACTGCCAGAACAGTAGATGGCAGGTTGCATAAAGCTCAAAAAAATGTGTATAATGTCATTTGTAAATCAGCGCATACGAAAATAAAGGCTTTGTATAATAAAAGCTGCTATACCAAATCTTTCCAATAAAAAGAAAATATGAAACAAACAAATAAATGGTGCTACAGCGCTTAAAGTGCATCAAGAAACTACTAACAAACACAGGTTAATCATTTGAATAAATCATTTGAAATAATAAAAAACAATATAATGTTCAAACTTTTGACTTCTTTCTTTAATAACTACATAACACAGTACTTGTACTTCTACTTTCAGTACTTGAGTAGAATTTTTTTTTCAAAACTACTGGTACTTTTTACTTTTAGTACTTAAGTAGCAAATTTTTTGAAAAAACTACTTGCGATACTTAAGTAAAAAAAATGTTGAATACTTTAGTACTTCTACTTAAGTAACTTTTTCTGTGAGCACTTCCACTTCTACTCAAGTCACTTTTTGATCGAGCACTTGTACTTTTACTCAAGTAGAAATTTCGAGTACTTTATACAAGTCTGTGCAGACCACACTGGTCTCCTACCCTTCTGCAACCAATGAAGTCCCTTTTATACCAGCAGGACTTTATTCACCTTGTCAAAATATGATCTACACCAGCTAACAACCAAACCCAATAGCACTCCTACCCCCTCTTCTCTATTCAGCTTCTAACACCAACGGGTGCCACCCCCCACCAACTGGAATGACTTTCAGGTATGTGCACACCCCTAGTCACCATTACCCCCCTCTTCTTTGAAAACCTATGATCCATAAGGGTCAGCCACTACTCCCCTGATCTCCTATTTCTTTCCTCACCCCTGATCCCCAGCTTGAATTATAAAGCCACAATATCGGTGCAACCGCACATGCGTTTCATTTTATATATGTTCAATCCATAATCTCCAAACTACAAATTATTCCATTGTCTGTTACAATTTTCACAGGCTATTTAGACCAGCAGATACTTTAATAAGCTTATATGAGTTACGTTCTTGATGCTATTGCCTACTTTTTAGGAGGTATGACACCAGGACCATGCATTCACCTGCCTCCCCCTCCTTCTCCCGTTTTTGGAGCCAAGGCGGGATGAAGTCAAAAGGAATGGAGACACCTCTCTTCATCCTTGACTATGAACCTGCCTGTTATTGTTGTTACACCCCCCTATAACCTGTATTGTATCAAACACTACTGTACCTTGCTCAAACTAAAAATGTCTATCAGGCCTACTCCCGATCCAGGGATAGCCTCTGTGTTTTTATCTTGCTTTTGATACTTTGTTCCCTCTCAGTTTAAAAAACCAAAGTCTTATACATACTTATTCTTACTCACAGAGAGATAAGGAGATGGTTCCAAGAAAGAAAATGAATAACAGGGATTTCTTCATGGTAAACATCTTTGGGTTCTGTGAATAATTTAGATTTAGAGGCACACACAAAATGGTTGTTCCAATACAATAAAAGGTTCAATGTTTTTTGGCTCTAAACCTTCACAAAAGATCCCATCACCCGGCACCCATTACGGGCAGGTTGAGTGTTTTTAATGACATGGATTTGCTTGATACTTTCCAGATCTTACTGGATGTACTGATTACCCATGGATAAAACAATGATTAAGGCATATTGATCTATCTTGTTTTTCAATCCCATAAAAAGAAGAGCATCGCAGGTTCTTGGATGCCATTGGAGCTGGTTCACAAGAACCAAAGTTCCAATCCCCATTGTCTATGGTTTCCAGGACTTTCTATCCAAAATAAAAGGATTTTAGATTGAAAATCAATGTATAGATCTCTGTTTTATTACAGATACAACGGTTTCTAGAGGTTTTTTTCTTGTATGAAAGAGATAACGGTCTCTGTGATTTAATAATTTCCCCTTGTGAATAATAAAGCATTATATATCTAAATTCTGAATCTGTAATTTGTTCCAGGTTTGGAGAGAAGGAGAATAAAGCTATTGAGATTATGTGAAAATAATTGATCATTATAAGGAATACAACTTCTGAATGTTAGCTTTCTATTGCACAATCTCTTAAAATAAGGCCACAATATTTAGGAGTTAGAGTTTATTTAAAGTTTTATCAAAATTACAAAAAGCAAAAAACTCCCATTCAGGACACATAAATAAAACTTTATCTGATCCATCAAAATGTTTTTAACCACTTAAGCCCTGGAAGATTTTACCCCCTTCCTGACCAGGGCCTATTTTGCAATTCGACACTGCGTGACTTTAACGGACAATTGCACGGTCGTGCGACACTGTACTGAAACGAGTTTTATATCATTTTTTTCCCACAAACAGAGCTTTCTTTTGGTGGTATTTGATCACCTGTGTAATTTTTTGATCATGCGCTATAAACAAAAAAAGAGCGTCAATTTTGCAAAAATAACAATATTTTTCACATATTTTTATATGAAATTCCCCCCCAAAAAAATGTAAAAATCTAAATTTTTTAACATTTTTGGCCAATTTATTTTATGCTACATATGTTTGGTAAAAAAAAAATCGCAAAAAGCGTATTTTGATTGGTTTGCGCAAAAGTTATTACGTTTACTAACTAAGGGAAAGATTTTTGTCATTTTTGTTGTTTTTTTTTTAACGAGTAATGGCGGCGATCTGCGATTTTTTTTTGCGGGACTGCGACATTGCGGCGGACAGATCAGACCCTTGACTGACATTTTTGACACTTTTGGGGTTACCATTGACATTACTGCAGTAATCAGTGCTATACTTATGCACTGTTACTGTAAAAATTACACTGGCAGTGAAGGAGTTAACTTTATTGGAGAGGGAGGGGTTAAGTGTGTCCCTAGGGGCGTGTTTCTAACTGTGATTGGCTGTGGCTACTAGTGTAAGAACAGAGACCAACGGTCCCACATTAAGATTGTAAAACATGTACAATAGCTGGTTTAATTCTAGGTTGGCCAATGTTAGTATTTTCTGTTTTTAATTTTGCGATTCAATTAGAATTTTAACATCCATTGTGCAAAATAGACCATTATGGGATAAAGTAAAGATAAGACCCCAAGGGTAATGAGGCCAGCTAAAGCGCTTGCTAGGATTAAACCAGGGATGGACAATAACTTGTCGATGTCCAAGGTTTGGAGAATGGTAGGCGTTTATATAAAGTGCTAAGTGTTAAAGCGGAGTTCCGGGCACAGAAATGATTTTTTACTGAACATACCCCCGGGACAGTCAGGGCTAGCACATTCCACAATGGCTAGCCTCTGATCTGTCCCGGTTCGCACTTACCTTTTAGAAGAAATACTTACTTAGAAAATTTCTTCCACAGCGTTTCCATCTCTGTTGTGGGCAGCTGAAGCCGGCGCGGTCCTCTTTTCTGTCTTCTTCCGCGTCTTCGTGTCCCAGAATGCACTGCACCGGCCCCTCTCGTCACTTCCGGTGCGGCGCCGCATTCCTAAACAGCTTCTGGGCATGCCCAGAAGCTGTTTAGCAGGGGAATGCGGCGTCGCCCGGAAATGACGAGCGGGGCCGGTGCCGTCGCATTGATTCCTGGGAGCTATGACGTTTAGCTCCCAGGAATCATCGCGAGGCAGGAAGTGACGGGGTGAGCCGCAGCTCCGAGGGAGGAAGCAGTCAGAGGTGAGTATTTACGATCTTCAATAAAAAGGTGAGTAAACAAAAAAAATAAAAATAACTATCCAATTCCTTTTCAGGTGAGGTCTACCTAGCGGAGGGGCACAAAAAAAAAAAAATAGTTTTTGTGCCCGGAACTTCGCTTTAATGTATAATCGGTCAGATTATTATATATACATAAAGTTAAATAGAATCAAAGAAATAAAAATCACAGTAGTTAATTAAACCAGTGCTATAAGTGGATGAAGGCAATAATAAAATTCATATAAAGCACAGTAAAAATAAATGAATATATAACATATGAGTGCCTCAAGTGCAAATAGTGCAAATTAAAGTCCAAGTTAAAAGTTCATATGTGACTTGGGTGAAAATACAAATAGATCTTGAGTGCCAATAAAGGAAAGTGCAGGTGCTCTGTGTTGAATCCTCCAATGATCCAATGGTACTTGTGGTGTGGAGGAATAATAAGGGGATGCACTCACCAGAAGTAGTGGGTCTTATATACCGTACGGTATTAAGACCTATATACGCCTTATGGCCGCCTGGGCCGGATAGGTCACTGCTGGGCTTTGTTGCCGGCCCAGGCGGCCATAAGGCGTATATAGAGGTCTTAATAACGTTAATCAGTGCTAAAAATATGCACTCTTACTGTATAAATGACACTGGCAGGGAAGGGGTAAAACTGGGGTGATCAAGGGGTTAAGTGTATGCCTAATAGTGCTTACTGACTGTGTGGGGGGATGGGTTGGACAGAGGCAGGGAGCGATCGGTGATTCGGTGATCAACTTAGAAAACTATAAATGTAATTTGTATTATTATGTATGTTTTTTGATATGCAATAAAGAGTATGAAAAAAAAATAATAATAAGTCACCAAATGCTTCGGGTGACACTTGGGTACATTATAATCATTCATTTTTTTTAACTAAAGTTAATTCTACTGTAGCACCCTCCCAGGTAGGTGCTAGTGAGAGAGTATAGTTTTGGCTCTGTCTGCCTATCAGAGGAGCAGCTGGCAAATCTATATTGCTTTCTGCCTACCAGAGAGCAGGATCTGTGAGTTAGGTCTGCTCAGGGTGCTCAGTGTGTGATTCATCTGGTCTGGGGAGTGTTTCACACTGGTCCAATAGGGAGGCATGTTGGACAGTGGGAGGAAATGTGACCGATGGGTACACAGGCTTTGATACAGTCCTTGTGATTGGTAAAGACTGGCTGTCTTGGTGCATTCTGGGATACTGTATAAAAGCCAGGAGCACATGTGCTGCGGGGTCTTTGGTTGATGAGCAGAGTCCCACAGGGATGGTGGCAGCTGCTTCCTCTTCTGTAGCAGTGGCACGTGATCACAGTCGGTCGGCCTGGGGACCAGAAGGAAGGAGCTGAACCCAGAGGCCCAGGAGAGCGGACTGAAGGGGTAGAGACACTGGAGACCCTCGAAAAACAGTATCATGAGTACAGGGGATCGTGTCTAGGGGCCTGACCTGAGGGGGGCCTCATTCTGTATTCTGGGATACTGTATAAAAGCCAGGAGCACATGTGCTGCGGGGTCTTTGGCTGATGAGCAGAGTCCCACAGGGATGGTGGCAGCTGCCTCCTCATCTGTAGCAGTGGCACGTGATCACAGTAAGTCGGCCTGGGGACCAGAAGAAAGGAGCTGAACCCAGAGGTCCAGGAGAGCTGAATGAAGGTGTAGAGACACTGGAGACCCTCGAAAAACAGTATCGTGAGTACAGGGGATCGTGTCTATGGGCCTGACTTGAGGGGGGCCCCATTCTGCATTCTGGGATACTGTATAAAAGCAGGGAGCACATGTGCTGCGGGGTCTTTGGCTGGTGAGAAGAGTCCCGGAGGGAGGGGGGCGGCTGCCTCCTCTTCTGTAGCAGTGGCACGTGGTCACAGTCAGTTGGCCTGGGGACCAGAAGGAAGGAGCTGAACCCAGAGGTCCATGAGAGCTGACTGAAGGGGCAGAGACACTGGAGACCCTCGAAAAACAGTATAGTGAGTACAGGGGATCGTGTCTAGGGGCCTGACCTGAGGGGGGCCCCATTCTGCATTCTGGAATACTGTATAAAAGCCAGGAGCACATGTGCTGCGGCGTCTTTGTCTGGTGAGCAGAGTCCCAGAGGGAGGGTTGCAGCTGCCTCATTCTCTGTAGCAGTGGCATAGGGTCACAGGCAGTCGGCCTGGGGACCAGAAGGAAGGAGCTGAACCTAGAGGTCCATGAGAGCTGACTGGAGGGGTAGAGACACTGGAGACCCTCGAAAAACAGTATCGTGAGTACAGGAGATCGTGTCTCAGGCCTGACCTGAGGGGGGCACCCCGGCAAAGGGTAGTCAGAGGATGGGTGTCAGCAGGTGGAGTGAAAGGGGGTACTAGGTGTGTATCCCGAAGATAATTCATCCTAACAAGTCATCTACACAGAGGTTTAATCCTAGATTCATCTAGTGGCAGGGGTGAATCTGCAGCCTGGCTGCAGCTTCAGACAGGAGTCCTCATCTACTGTGAATAGTTAAAGTTGGAGTATCCCACTCTTCCCTTCTCCCATCCCTAATTTAAATAAAACCACAAAAACAACTACATCCCCTAGACCAGTGATGGTGAACCTTGGCACCCCAGATGTTTTGGAACTACATTACCCATGATACTCAACTACACTGCAGAGTACAGGAGCATCATGGGAAATGTAGTCCCAAAACATCTGGGGTGCCAAGGTTCGCCATCACTGCCCTAGACTGTTCATTGACTGAGCCAAAGAGTAAAGAGTTAAATTGTGCATGCTGCAGTTGCTATCGGTAACCCAGGGGGATCCCAAAGTGAACAATCCAGCAGTCCTCAAGGGGGTAGTGCTACACTACTTTGAGTTCCTATACAGGCAGCAGAGGCCATTTACATATTAAAAGATGGTTCCCCCGTGTGCATATAAATTATAGAAAGTTTAAAAAATGTTAACTTTGACCTTAGTTACGATAAGCTGAACACAATCAGTTATGGCTACGAATACCAAAATAAGGTGATAGATTTATTTTACGGGGAAGCGCTGGATATCAGTGGAGCAAGTATCTAAAAAAAGCTTAAGACCTAAGGAACCGAATAATAACGCCTGTAGGACCTTGAAGAGGTCCCATTACCATTACAGTTATGACTAAGCGAATACGATTTTCGTGAAACGCGTCAACTGTATTTGTCCCCTGTCTCTGATTTTTGTCACTGTGGACTCTTTGAACCTTTAATAAATGGTTTTTAATCATTTTCAACTTTCAAGTCGGTGTGCTGTTGCCTACTTCTTAATTGTCCCATTACCATCTAGTTCACCTGAGGTTGAAGCTTGAGGTGTTTCCACCATTATCGCTGTATAACTATTTGAATTTTTGAAGGCGAACCAGTGGGCCCATATTCTAGCATGAGTGTCAGTTTCGCCCTTAACAATGTAGGTAAGTTCTCTCAAGAGACACACTTCATTTATTTTATGAAACCATTGCTTCAACGTAGGAGTCTCCGGACGGCCCCACAAGGACGGTATGAGAGCCTTTGCAGTATTTAGCAGATGGGGCATGAAAGAGCACCTATATAGGCCCACTGGCTCATGAGTACAATGAAATAATATAAACCAAGGGTTAGAAGGTATGAAAAGCTTTGTGATCTGGCACGTAAGGTTGGTTATGTGGGCACTCCCACCATATATGTGAATGTGAAGCTGTGCCCCCCACAACTCCTCCTACACAACAGGGAGTTAGATGGGAACATCCTGTGTAGTTTAGGTGGGGTGTAGTGCCATCTGCCCAAAAGTTTGTAGTTGGTTTTAGCCATTTTTGAGGCGATGGATGAAGATTGTAAGAGAAGTAGGATAGTGTCTTTCTCTTTATCCGTTAAGTCAGTTTGAAGTTCCACTTGCCATCTATCCAGGTATTCATGGTATGGAGGGCAATCCAGTTCAACAAGTGCCCTGTAGAACAATAATACATCATGTGATGGGGGACTTTTTGATTAAACACAAGCTCCTCTGTAGTCAAGTCACTTAAGTCTCTTAATGGTTCAGGTAAAGAACGTAAAAAATTGAAGTAGTTGGTTGTATCTCCATCTCCAACTATCCATAAACGAAACTGGGGTGGACTTCAGTAGAGGTGGAAGAGGTTTGGGGTGTTTAGCATGGATAACACGGTGCAGCAACAGAGGGCCTCCAGAAGACCAAGCATTAAGGCCTTTTTCTAGTGAGCCAGGTAGGAAAAAGTTATGGTTCAACAGAGGCATCAATGGCGAGTCTTAGGACTATGTTTTTGACTTCTTTATATAACAATGTAAAAACAATGACTTAGCGCCGGTTCACACTACCGCGACGCTACTTCCCGGGGCGACCTCCGAGATTGCGGTGCGAGCAGCGCGCCGCGACCTCGGAGCGGTCGCCACAGACTTCATAACATTGAAGTCTATGGCGGTCGCCTCCTGGTCGCCCCAAAGAAGCTCCGGACCCTTTTTCTAGGTCGGAGCGACTTGTGTCGCTCCTATTAGAACGGGTCCGCAACTTCCCTATGGGAGGCGACCTGCGGCGACCTGTGAGGCGACCAGGTCGCCTCACAGGTCGCCCTAGTGTGAACCGAGGCTTAGGGCCAGCTCTGTCCCTCTCTTGATTTTGAGGAAGTTTTAGGGGGGTCTACCATCAGGCTCCATTCACACCTGAGCGTATCATTTTCAGGCGTTTTTTTTAGATGTTTTTCAGATGTTTTGTTTGGGCGTTCTTCAGGCGTTTTTTGCAGGTGTTTGGAGACAGGCATTGACATCTAACAAAAATGCTTGTAATCTTCCAAAAAAGACACTCATGTACTTTTTTGAGCTTCAGGCGTTTTTCTTCAGGCGACAAAACGCTCATATGTGATCAGGGGCCATTGAAATGAATGGGATTTTGCTTGTTGGGTGTTTTGAGACTTCAGAGATGAGCGTTTTACGAGCTGAAAAACGCTCAGGTGTGAACAGGGCCTTAGGGTCAGCTCTGTCCCTCTTCTGATTTTGGAGGAAGTTGTAGGGGGGTCTACCATTAGGCTCCATTCACACCTGAGTGTATCGTTTTCAGGCGTTTATTTGGGCTATTTTCAGGCGTTTTTTGCAGGTGTTTGGAGACAGGCATTGACATCTAACAAAAACGCTTGTAATCTTCCAAAAAAGAAGCTCATGTACTTTTTGGAGCTTCAGGCAACAAAACGCTCATATGTGATCAGGGGCCATTGAAATGAATGAGATTTTGCTTGTTGGGCGTTTTGAGACTTCAGAGATGAGCGTTTTACGAGCTGAAAAACGCTCAGGTGTGAACAGGGCCTTAGGGCCAGCTCTGTCCCTCTTCTGATCTTGGAGGAAGTTGTAGGGGGGTCTACCATTAGGCTCCATTCACACCTGAGTGTATCATTTTCAGGCGTTTTTTTGGGGGGCATTTTTCAGGCTTTTTTGGGGCGTTTTTCAGGCGTTTTTTGCAGGCGTTTGGAGGCAGGAATTGACAATCATCTAACAAAAACGCTTGTTATCTGCCAAAAAAGACACTCATGTACTTTTTTGAGCTTCAGGCGTTTTTCTTCAGGCGACAAAACGCTCATACGTGAACAGGGGCCATTGAAATAAATTAGATTTTACTTGTTGGGCGTTTTGAGACTTCAGAGATGAGCGTTTTACGAGCTGAAAAAACGATCAGGTGTTAAAGAGGCCTAACACATGTAGATGTGTGTAAACATGTCTAAATGCACGTTAACACAAGGTGCTTTATGTCCCTAAGGCCCCTTTCACACTTATGCGACCTAAAAGTCACGCGATTTTGCCCCATTTTTTTTTTGCTGCGATTTTGACGCAATTTTGACTGGACTTGAAGCAATGCCTATGTCTTTGGACCTCAAAATGCTTTAAAATCGGCCCAAAATAGCGCAGGGTCTACTTTGAACTTGAAGTCACACAGATATGAACGGTACTCATTGGAAATCATGGGGTACGACTTGTCACGCGACTTTGCAGTCTCAAATCGCAGGACAAGTCGCACAAGTGTGAAAGAGGCCAAAACGCTGCTGCCGGGAGGAAAGGCGTCTAGGAGAGATGGCATTACGTCCAGTGTACCTCCAGCAGAGAACGGGAGGAAAGGCGTCTAGGAGAGATGGCATTACGTCCAGTGTACCTCCAGCAGAGAACGGGAGGAAAGGCGTCTAGGAGAGGTGGCATTACGTCCGGTATACCTCCAGCAGAGAACGGGAGGAATGGCGTCTAGGAGAGGTGGCATTACGTCCGGTATACCTCCAGCAGAGAACGGGAGGAAAGGCGTCTAGGAGAGGTGGCATTACGTCCGGTATACCTCCAGCAGAGAACGGGAGGAAAGGCGTCTAGGAGAGGTGGCATTACGTCCGGTATACCTCCAGCAGAGAATGGGAGGAAAGGCGTCTAGGAGAGGTGGCATTACGTCCGGTATACCTCCAGCAGAGAACGGGAGGAAAGGCGTCTAGGAGAGGTGGCATTACGTCCGGTATACCTCCAGCAGAGAATGGGAGGAAAGGCGTCTAGGAGAGGTGGCATTACGTCCGGTATACCTCCAGCAGAGAATGGGAGGAAAGGCGTCTAGGAGAGGTGGCATTACGTCCGGTGTACCTCCAGCAGAGAATGGGAGGAAAGGCATCTAGGAGAGATGGCATTACGTCCAGTGTACCTTCAGCAGAGAACGGGAGGAAAGGCGTCTAGGAGAGGTGGCATTACGTCCAGTGTACCTCCAGCAGAGAATGGGAGGAAAGGCATCTAGGAGAGATGGCATTACGTCCAGTGTACCTCCAGCAGAGAACGGGAGGAAAGGCGTCTAGGAGAGGTGGCATTACGTCCGGTATACCTCCAGCAGAGAACGGGAGGAAAGGCGTCTAGGAGAGATGACATTACGTCCAGTGTACCTTCAGCAGAGAAAACATGTCTAATCAGTTTCTTATTTCCCCACAAGATGGCGGCCTCCCTCCCTGACTTTTTGCTTCCCTCTGCGCACGCTTGTCACCATAGCAACTGGGCACATCTGGGCGTCTCAGGGAAGGAAGGACGATGGCCATTTTGTTGTAGCTCACAAGGAAAATAGAAGCATCTCTAAGAGACTTCCTGGTGGGGGTGCAGAGCGGAGAATGGATGCTGAATGAAGAGGAGGTAATAATGTCTTCTTATTATAAGAGAAGGGGAAATAGATAGGGGGGGATCATGTCACCTCCACAAATCCTCATCTTCCTGCATTCCTCTGATGTGTAGAACATTAAATGGGGGGGCTTTGCTGAGGCTGAGGATGATGGCTCTGGGGGGCGCTGTAATCGAATCCATAATTGTGAATAATTATCAGCCATCTGTATTTTTTTTTATAAGGCCTCATGCACACGGGATATTTTTTTACAGCGGCTGTTTTTGGCGTCAGACGTTTTTTCTGCAGCCAATAATCTCCCCAGCATGTTCTCCTATGTCTCCAGGCACACACAGGCTGTTATCAGCAGTTTTCGGCAGGAGCGTTTTCTGGCTGTAAAAAAAAAAAAAACAAAATGATAATTAGTGGGTTTTGAGTGGCGTTTTTCAGTTGTAAAAACGCTCTAACGTCAATAAACGCCGATAAATGCTGATAAACGCCAAAAAAACGCTGCTAACTGGCGTTTTTTTTTTTTTTACGCTTTTTATTACATTGCTTTTTTTAAGCCTGGGTTGTGTTTGGAGGTGTCGTTGATGGAACATCGCCTGGGGTCACACTGGTGCACGCTGAACACCTCATGTGATTTGCACCAAAAACGCACCGCATTCCTGTGCACATCACATGGGATGTCTGTGCGATGCGATTTGAGCCATATATTTTGTATGGCTCAAACTGCATCACCTTTGCACCAAAATGTTGTAGGACCCTTTTTAATTCCTCCACACCAAATCGCATTGCATGGGTGTGAACATGATGCGATTCTGGCAAGGGCACTGCATTTTGCAATCTGTTTCAGGGGATCGTTCATGGAACATGAAGCCCTGTTGACATTGTGCCAATTTGGCATGCGATTTGTCAGACATCTGTACGGGTTCATGCACAGATTATTGAAGTCTATTGAAATCACCCTGAAGTCGCCAAAAGTAGTGCAGAAACTAGTTTTGGGAATCGGTGCGGCGCCGCAAAGTCAGGGTTGCACCAATTCGGACAGTGGCGTTGCCGGCAACAGGCTCTGATTTGCCATGCGATTTGACAAGTTAAATCTGCCCGATGTGAACAGGGGCCTAATGTTCCATGAGCGACACCCCGAAACAGACTGCAAAATGCAGTGAGCTTGACAGAAATGTGAACACTCATGCAATGCGATTTTGATGCGGGGAAAAAAGGGTCCGCATTTGCACCAAAATGTTGTAGGACCCTTTTTTCCCCGTACCTATCTTATCGCATGGGTGTGAACACCCATAGGATGCAATTCTGGAAGCATTGCATTGTGGGAAAGTCGGGGTTACTAAAATAGCAGAGAGCTAAAAACGCCAAAAACGCCGAAGAACGCCAATGCAAAAAAAATCTCAAAAAATGCTGAAAAACTCACTACAAATCTACTGGCGTTTTTATAACGTCCCGTGTGCATGAGGCCTAAAGATTGTGGCATAAACACCTGGATGGCCTGTGAGGTGTACATGTTTATGATTATAAATGGAGAGCAGGAAGACATGCCTTCAACATGAGGGGGTGGGTGCTTTGGGCAGGGGGGGCGCCATTGGGGGGGTACAGGCAATACACTTGTAAGGGGCCCTACCAGACCCTTATCCAGGCATGCAACCTGGCAGGTCAGGAAAGGGTGGGGGGGCGAGCGGGTGCCCCCCTCCTGAACCAAACCAGGGCACATGCCTTTAACATGAGGGGGTGGGTGCTTTGGGCAGGGCCACCATTAGGGGGGTACAGGCAATACACTTGTAAGGGGCCCTACCAGACCCTTATCCAGGCATGCAGCCTGGCAGGTCAGGAAAGAGTGGAGGGGGCGAGCGAGCCTCCTCATCTCCTGAACCAAACTAGGCCACATGCCCTCAACATGAGGGGGTGGGTGCTTTGGGCAGGGCCACCATCAGGGGGGTACAGGCAATACACTTGCAAGGGGCCCTACCAGACCCTTATCCAGGCACGCAGCCTGGCAGGTCAGGAAAGGGTGGAGGGGGCAAAATACAAACAAGGGGGGCAAAATACAAACAAGTGCCCCCCCCCCACCTATGCCTGGTATTTGCAGCAAGGAGCACTGGAAGGGTGACATATGTCAAAGAAATACAAAGAGATTTCCAAGCTCAAACTTACCATCCTGCCATCGACCAAATGAATTGACCTGTCTAACAATGGACAATAGACAATAGTGCCCAATTGTTGGTGTCAGTGGGAGGAATAGTGCCTGATTGTTGGTGTCAGTGGGAGGAATAGTGCTCAGTTATTGGCATCAATGGGAGGAATAGTGCCCAATTATTGGCGTCAATGGGAGGAATAGTGCCCCATTGTTGGTGTCAGCTGGAGGAATAGTGCCCAATTGTTGGTGTCAGTGGGAGGAATAGTGCCCAATTGTTGGTATCAGTGGGAGGAATAGTGCCCAATTGTTGGTATCAGTGGGTGGAATAGTGCCCAATTGTTGGTATCAGTGGAAGGAATAGTGCTCAATTGCTGGTGCTAGTGGGAGGCATAGTACCATATTGTTGGTGTCATTGACAAGAATAATGCCTCAAGGGCCAGATAAAGACATGCAAAGGGCCACATCTGACCCTCGGGCCACAGTTTGTAGTCTCCATAATGTGGTAGATGATATTTTCAAGATCTACGGTAGGAGACTTGGTTTCTTCCAGACCATTGCTGGACAGGTTTGCTGGACAGGTTTGCTGGACAGGTGTAGAGTCCATTCTAGGCTGGATAGTATATTTGAGCAAGGTAAAATTTAAATTTATAACACTGTGAAATTTATAATCCTTCTTTTATTCCGAGTTTGGAGAAGGGAGCATTTATCAGACCACAAGGAACTCTACAAGGACGTCTTCATGGAGAGCCATCCACCCATCACATCACCGGGTAAGAGAAGACTTTCATTTCTTGTAAAGGAGAGAAGAGTATTGAGGATCCCCCTAGATACACACATCCTCTGATATAAAGACATAGAAACAATGTATTCAGTCAGTGTGTGTGTTTCCTACAGATGGATCCAGTAATGGGAACCCACCAGAGAGATGTCCCCGTCCTCTGTATTCCCGGGATTCCACACAGGCACATCATAAGATCCTGCGCTGTTATCAGGTAGGAGAAACCAAGATTCTTGTAGCAAGTTACGTTGAATGTTTTCAGGGTCTTAGCTGGTCTGTTATATTGTCAATTTTTGATATTGTTCAGTATAAAAGGTTGAAGCATATTACAACTGAAGCGAAAAAGGAAGCTAAAGAGATGTCTCCAAACGGTGAAAAGTCACGTGATGAGGAGGATGTTCCTATAGAGATCAGCACAGGTGAGTAACAAACACCAAATCCAGAGAAGAGTCCCAGATTCTCCTTGTTCAGTCACTACAACAATCTCTTCTTCTCCCCCCTCCTCTGTCAGTAGACAGTAATGGGGGGACAGTATGTGTCTAGTGGGGGAGTCAGGAGCCATCAGCCTCTATTAGACTCCGTCTCTCCTCCTCCCATCATGTCATTGTGTGTTACGAGCCAAGAGACGTGGCCAGGAGGATCAGAAAACCAAAGGATTGGCAGAGCTGGGGGTTACTACTGAGCGGGGGATCAGCAGAGGTGGGGGTTACCTGACCAGTCTCCCTCCTCCTCTGTCAGTAGACAGTAATGGGGAGACAGTATGTGTCTAGTGGGGGAGTCAGGAGCCATCAGCCTCTATTAGACTCCAGTCTCCCCCCCACACACACTCTCTGGGATTCCCCATACATCTCAGTACAGGGGGTAGTTATAAGGAAGAAATAACCCAGGTGGCCCACATCTAGCAAGACCCAGCAGTCTCCGTAGTAATAACAACCTTAGCCTAGGCTTAGTCCAGGCCATGCTTCCAACATGTTTCCCCCCCCCCCAACTTATGTGGTTTGGTCATGGAGGTCCCCATGAGAGAGGCCAAACGTGACAGGGCGTGGCCTTGACGGACCCCAGGCTGAGGCTGCTCTTAGTATGGAGACTGCTGGGTCTTGCTGGATGTGCCCCATCTGGGGTATTTCTTATACCTGCATCTATTGAGCCAATACGAGCTCTCCCCTAGTCTGCACCCTCAACAGGAGTCACCCAATTTGGATATACAGGAGGCTGAAGCAGCAACAAAATCTTTTTCATATGGGTTCACAGTTGGTACCGGGGGGCTTCATCTAATTTTTTTTTTTTTTCACAGACCCTGGAGACACCAGAGCCACTCAGAGAAATGCCAAAGCTGAAAATGAAGAAAGACGTGTGAAGGCCAAAATGAAAATTTTAGAGATTGGCATGGGTGAGTAATAAACTGTATACACAATCAAAGGAAAAAAATAAAAAATAGCGTTCCTATTTTCACAAAAATTGATGTTTTGCTCTCTTCCTATGTAAAAATAAATGCAACCAGTTGTCGAGCGCCCGCTGAAGTTTCACTACGGCAATGTGGCTCGGCTGCACGAACCAACCTAACTGTACGTCGGTCGTGTGGGGCACGCGCGCACCTGCCGGCACTGCTATGTTCTGATTCGGTTCAGAACAGATCAGTTATCGGGTCCAAGCCAATGATTTTGGCCTGTTCCTGGTGATTGGTTCTGACCAATTGCAGAATGTCCTGTGCCTGTGTAATGTAAACACAGGCCCAGAAAATGATGCAATCTTCTCTACTGGAGCCCTTTTCGGTTCCAGCGTGAGAGGAGAGAACCTCACAGTGAGTACACAAGCACTACACTGACAGCAGTACACATAGGCACACATTAAACCCCCTGATCACCCCCCCAGTAATCCCTTTCACTCCCTGTCACAGTGTCACTGTGGAAGTTCACCCACTGGTGTCAGTAGTTTTTATTTTTTGGTATTTTAATTGTATTATTTTTTATCATTTTATTTTATTTTTTTACAATGTCACTGACTATGACTCTGTCCATTCAGAAAAGAGCTGGTAAATTACATATCTACTGACCCCTTCCTGGTTCTCTGTTGTGACACATCCCATGCAGCAGCCAGCAAGAGAGGGGAGGGAGTACATTGGGGGGGGGGAGCACAGTGGGGTTGGGGAAGGGGGGGACCAGGGGAGCACACAGAGGCCCAGAGACAGCGGAACACAAGTGAACTGGATAGGAGTGGCGGGGGGAGCATACAGAGGAACCAATCTCCTCCATTTTCCTCCTGCAGCTACAGGAGGAAAAAGGAGGACAGTGATTTCTCTACATGCTGCCCCCGCAGCCCTTTCTATCCAGGTGTACAGGGAAGCCACACAGGCCCCCTGGAGCATGGGGCCCGGTTGCAGTTGCAACCCCCTGTAGTTAAGACCTTGCCTAGTTAGCTTTGCAGATACCACCATTCTACTGTACTGTATGCTATTATACTGTAATGTTTTATTGTTGCTGTGTTTTTCATTGTTAACCATAGTTTTCTTTGCAGATACCACCATTCTACTGTTTTACTGCACTGTATACTATTATACTGTAATGTTTTATTGTTACTGTGTTTTATTGTTAACCATTGCTTGTTTTGCAGGTACGCCCATCAGCTGCAGTACTGATTTGTTTGTTCTGACAGCAACAACGTTTGCTTTCAGCATATACATAAATCAATGATTGCAGCGCTGTAAGAGGTGATTTCACCACCACAGTTTTAAAAAAAAGAGCATATATGGCGAAGCATAGGGGATGGGGTGGACACAGCGGGTGGATCTCCCCTAAGCTTCGCCATATATTTTTTAACACTTTTCTTAGCAGAGATTTCTTCATCCACATCGATCGATGCGAATGGATGAATCTGCGATGTTCTTTTTTTTTTCGTTCAGCCCAAGGGCAACTAAAGGTAAAGGTTGCCATTTGCAGCAGGACATACATGGAAGATGGCCCTGTCGGGAATATAGGGTACTTCAGGAAAGGATATATACCCCTATGGCTGCATTTTTGTTCTCCACTGCGGAAGCTATTCTATGGTGTCATTGGATTTAATGCTCATATTGAGTGCCCAAGATTGTTGGCTCAAAAAGAAGATGGCCAGTGAGTTGCAGTTTTTTGGTCGCATACATATCAGTTCCCCCTACACAAGGGCTGTCTATGTGGCACATATAAAATGGGGAAGTAGATAGCTGACTTTGGTGTTCCCCTGATGGATTCATGGACATAGCTCCATTACAAGGTCTCAAATGACAAACTTAAACAAAGACTGATTTACAGCTTGGTCTTGATAAAGCTAAGATTTGCGAAACGCGTCGACCTACTGGCTGTATTATCTCTTTACTATTGGAACTGGGCCACCTCATGGTGGTTGTGTGGGATATAAAGGACTACCCTTACTCCCCTACCAGGAGAGAGTGTCCTTTGTTCCAGTTTGTTTCATGTCCTGTTATGCTGCTTTTAAAAAATATGTCTTTTGTGATATATGGTTATATATGTTTGCTCTGGTTATCACTGTAAGTTTTTGGTCACGATATGTGATTCTTGTTGTTTAACTTGAAAAATAAAGATTATAATTTTTACCAATCTGGTCTCAAGCATTGCCAGTAAAGTCCTTCTAGATAGGCAGAACTGGGGTTCTGGTAACTTTTATGTATTAAAGGTAAAGGCAGTCGTCCCAATACTTTTGACAATATAGTGTGTATATACAATATATATATATATATATATATATATATTTACAGGCCACTTTATATGCATGCAATTTGCGCCTATTCAGTTTGTGTTGATACATAAGATCGCACCGCAAAGTATCGGTTTCGGCATAAGGGGCATTTGGGGCGAGTACCGATACTCACGCAAATGCTTGGTATCGGCATCAATGCGGATAACGGTATTGGTGCACCTCTACTGAAAATGATAGGGGGGGTTTAGTTCCACTTTAATGTAATCATATCTAACTGCTTCATTATCACGTGTTCCCTATTTCCTGCAGATGGACGATACAGATGGTACAACACCGAAAAATATCCAGACAGTGAAATAGTAGATGAGGACATCACAGCCTACGTGGCAAAAGAAAAAGCCATGACGCCAACTCTTCAGCCGCTACGCTACAAAGAGGAGAAGCCATATCTATGTCCCGAGTGTGGGAAACGCTTTACGCATGAAAAATATCTCATCATACACTACAGAAGTCACTCGGGGGAGAAGCCATTTTTTTGCGCTGAATGCGGGAAGAGTTTCCCGTACAGGTCCAGCCTTGATAAACATAAGATAACTCACACGGCGGTGGGGGCTTTTCCTTGTCCGGAATGTGGAAAACGCTTTCGCGCAGGATGGATTTTAGCTGCACATCAGAGAGTTCATTCAAGTGAGAATGTACATAGATGATCTACGTCTTTTTATTTCCAGAAATGATATCCTAAAGGGAATGGATACTTGTTTTGTATATAATTTTCCTTTTATTTATTATGGTCAGGACAGAAAAAAAATAAATTTTCGAGAAACATTTCCTTTGTCAAGTCAATATGAAATAATGCCTATGAATATTTTTTATTCTCTTGAGCCAGCAGGTGGAGCTATAGGAAGACCATGCATGATTCTTTTTTTTTTTTTGTTCAACCAGAGGGCAACCGTGCAACCTGATGGTGATCCTACCATTACCCATGCCCTCCCGTAGCATTTTAAACCACGCCAAGCACAGAAGAAAATTCTGTAGGTATATTTTGATACATTGCAAGTCCGGGTAAAACATTTCCTTCGATGAGATCCTTTAATTCATTTATAGTCCTAAAAAAACTCCTGCATGTTTTTTTAACCACTTTACCCCCGAAAGATTTACCTACATTTTTTGCGATACGGTACTGCGTTACTTTAACTGACAATTGCGCAGCCGTGCGATGCTGTACCCCCCCCCCTTTCCCCCCACAAATAGAGCTTTCTTTTGATGGTATTTGATCACCTCTGCATTTTTCTACATTTTTGTTGTGCTATAAACAAAAAAAAGACTGACAATTTTGAAAAAATAAATAAATAAATAATAATAATAATTTTTACTTTCAGCTCTAAAACATATCCAATAAAAAAAAAAGGAAAAAATAATAATAATATTTTTTTACTTTCTGCTCTAAAACATATCCATTAAAAAACGGAAAAAATAAATCTCTTCATCATTTGGGCCAATTTGTGTTCTGTTACATATTTTTGGTAAAAGAAATCCCAATAAGCGTTTATTGATTGGTTTGCCTAAAAGTTGTAACATCTATAAATTATGGGATATTTTTTTTTAATTTATTTTTTACTAGTAATGGTGGCGATTAGCAACTTATAGCGGGACTGCAATATTGCGGAGGACAAATTGGACACTAACTGACACTTTTGATACTTTTTTGGGGACCAGTGACATTATTACAGTGATCGGTGCTAAAAAAAATATGCACTGTCACTGTACTAATGACCCTGGCTGGGAAGGGGTTTACATCAGGGGCGAGCAAAAGGGTTAACTGTGTTCCTAGCTGGTGTTTTGGTGTAGTGTGGGAGGTGCTTATACTATTGGAAGGCATGGATCGGTGCCCCTGCTTTACAGAAACACTGGATCCATAGTTACATAGTTAGTCAGGTTGAAAACAGACACAAGTCCATCTGGCTCAACCAATAAAAAACAAAAAACAGTAAAGAAAACCCAACCATACAATCCCATATACACAATCCTATACCTGCAGTTGATCCAGAGGAAGGCGAAAAAACCCAGCAAAGCATGATCCAATTTGCTACAGCAGGGGAAAAAAAATCCTTCCTAATCCCCCGAGAGGCAATCAGATATTTCCTGGATCAATTTCTCCTATAAATATTAGTACCCACTTATATTATTTACACCCAGGAAAGAATCCAGGCCTTTTTTAAAGCAATCTACTGAGCTGGCCAGAACCACCTCTGGAGGGAGTCTATTCCACATTTTCACAGCTCTTAAGAAGAAGGTGAAGAAACCTTTCCATATTTGGAGATGAAATCTCTTTTCCTCCAGACATAAAGAGTGCCCCCTTGTCCTCTGTGATGACCTTAACCACTTAAGCCCCGGAAGATTTTACCCCCATTCCGACCAGGGGGTATTTTGCGATTCGGCACTGTGTGAATTTAACGCACAATTGCGCGGTCGTGCGACGCTGTACCTAAACGAATTTGACGTCCTTTTTTTCCCACAAACAGAGCTTTCTTTTGGTGGTATTTGATCACCTGTGCGATTTTTTGATCACGCGCTATAAACAAAAAAAGAGCGTCAATTTTGCAAAAATAGCAATATTTTTCACATTTTTTTATATGAAATTCCCCCAAAAAAAATGTAAAAATCAAAATTTTTAAAAATTTTCGGCCAATTTATTTTATGCTACCTATGTTTGGTAAAAAAAATCGCAAAAAGCGTATTTTGATTGGTTTGCGCAAAAGTTATCGCGTTTACTAACAAAGGGAAAGATTTTTGTCATTTTTGTTGTTTTTTTTTTTAACGCGTAATGGCGGCGATCTGCGATTTTTTTTGCGGTACTGCGACATTGTGGCGGACAGATCGGACCCTTGACTGACATTTTTGACACTTTTGGGGTTACCAGTGACATTTCTACAGTAATCAGTGCTATACATATGCACTGTTACTGTAAAAATACACTGGTAGTGAAGGGGTTAACTTTATTTGGAAGGGAGGGGCTGTGTGTATCCCTAGGGGCGTGGTTTCTACTGTGATTGGCTGTGGCTCTAGCTGTAAGGACACTGATCAACGGATCTACATACCAGATCCGTTTTATCAGTGTCTTTGCAGCGAGGAGAATGACAGGCAGTTTGTTTACACAAGCTGCCTGACATTCTCCCTCTCCCCCGCCGATCGCCGAGTGACCGGCGGACATCGGGTCCGCTGGTCACACGCGCGGGGGGGTCCGTGACCACGCGGGAGCGGGAGCGCGCCCCGGGGGGCGCGCGCTCGCTCCCTAGACCCTCACAAGCAAGCAACGTAGCCCTACGTTAGTTTGCCTGTGAGGGGCTGACCGCCGACGTAGATAGTCGTGCGGCGGTCGGCAAGTGGTTAAGGTGAACAACTCAACACCAAGTTCTCTATATGGACCCCTTATGTATTTATACATGGAGATCATATCCCCCCTTAATCTCCTCTTCTCAAGAGAGAATAAATTCAGTTCCTCTAATCTCTCCTCATAGCTGAGCTCCTCCATGCCTCTTATCAGTTTGGTTGCTCTTCTCTGCACTTTCTCCAGTTCCCCGATATCCTTTTTAAGAACTGGTGCCCAAAACCGAACTGCATATCCATGCCTACGGTACGGACTGAGCGACAATCTGCCTTGTTCAAATAGCCAGACTGCCATTCTGTCTGTGTCCCCAGGACAGTGCCCGGACCCCCAAACTCTTTTTATGGCCAATAATTTGAAAATAAGCCTTCAACAAAATGAGAACTTTTGATTTTTAAAGTTTTGAGTCCCATAGACTTTAACAGGGGTTGCGGTTTGGGTCCGATCTTTTTCCATGGTCTTGAGTTCTTGGTGTGATGTCACGCAAACAGGCCTGAAGACTTTGGCTATATTACTGGTCATCTGGGTGGCCAATAATTTAAAAATAAGCCTCCAAAATTAGAAACTTTTGATTTTTAAAGTTTCGAGTCCCATAGACTTTAATAGGGCTTGCGGCTCGGGTCCGATCTTTTTCCATGGTCTGGAGTTCTTGGTGTGATCTCTCGCAAACAGGCCTGAAGATTTTGGCTATATTACTGGTCATCTGGGCCACCAGGGTTTCTCTAAGGCCTGGCCACCAGTTGGTGAACTAGAGTAGAACTAGAACTTCTCTAGTCACACAGAGGCCAAAGTGACGAGTCAACATTGAAGAGAATGCGGAGCTGGAAGGAGGTGCGAGCTTTCCTTGCTTTTTCTCCAGCCCTTCCTTCGGGTACATAGTTGATGGGTGTGGGCGGACAAAGAAAAAAGAAAAAAATATCAAATACTTACTGTAATTTTCCTTTCCTGGTGCCAGTCTATGGTAGCACACATGTGATAATATGCTGCCATGTTGGCCCTAGGAAGTGGAAAATTGTGTCAAATACCGGAATTTTCCTTTCCTGGCACCAAGCCATTAAAGCATACGTGTTCAGTTTTGGGCACCAGTTCTTAAAAAGGATATCGGGGAACTGGAGAAAGTGCAGAGAAGGGCAACCAAACTGATAAGAGGCATGGAGGAGCTCAGCTATGAGGAGAGATTAGAGGAACTGAATTTATTCTCTCTTGAGAAGAGGAGATTAAGGAGGGATATGATCACCATGTATAAATACATAAGGGGGGTATGATCTCCGTGTATAAATACATAAGGGGGGTATGATCTCCGTGTATAAATACATAAGGGGGGTATGATCTCCGTGTATAAATACATAAGGGGTCCATATAGTGAACTTGGTGTGGAGTTATTCACCTTAAGGTCATCACAGAGGACAACGGGGGTTTTCTTTTCCTGGCACATGTATGCTGCCATTTTGATGCCAGGAATGAGATTTCTTGATCCGGAGGGGCTCTAGTTATTGTCCCTGAACTTTATGGGCCATGCATTGGGCTCTGATTGCGGTGGCGCGGTTGGATGCAGCGTCTACTCCGGTTCCGAAGGACAATGCTTTTATGTTCTTCACACCGCTGACCCACGACTGCACTGCCAAATTCAGCTCCAACCACATCATCGATTTGTGGGTGACACAACTGTGGAGGGTCTCACCGGCAACAATGATGAAACATTCTACAGAGAGGAAGTGGCACCACTTGGGTAAATGGTGGATTTGGGGCAAGGTTGTGTTAGGAGGCAGAATTTGGGGGGTTGCGCTAGGAGGGGGCAATTGCTGGGAGGTTGTGTTAGGAGGTGAGTTTGAGAGCCAGAGGTGGGGAGTGGGGATTTGTGCTAGGAGTGGGGATTTGGGGCGAGGTTGTGCTAGGAGGCAGAATTTGGGGGTTTGTGCTAGGAGGGGGCATATTGGGGGGTTAGGAGTAGGGGGGAGGTTGTGCTAGGAGTGGGGAATTAGGAGGAGGTTGTGCTAGGAGGTGAGGTTTGAGAGTCGGGGGTGGGGAGGAGCGCTTTGTGCTAGGAGTGGGGATTTGGGGTGAGGTTGTGTTAGGAGGCTAAATTTGGGGGTTTGTGCTAGGAGGGGGCATTTGGGGGTTAGGAGCAGGGGGAAGGTTGTGCTAGGAGTGAATAATTGGGGGGAGGTTATGCTGGGAGGGGGGGTTTGGGAGCCGGGGTTAGGGAGGGACGCTTTGTGCTAGGAGTGGGGATTTGTGTTAGGAGTGGGGATTTGTGCTAGGAGTGGGGATTTGTGCTAGGCAGGGGGGATTTGGGGTGAGGTTGTGTTAGGAGGCGAAATTTGGGGGTTTGTGCTAGGAGGGGGCATTTTGGGGGTTAGGAGCAGGGGGGAAGTTGTGCTAGGAGTGGGGAATTGGTGGGAGGTTGTGTTAGGAGGTGAGTTTGAGAGTCGGGGAGGGGCACTTTGTGCTAGGAGTGGGGATTTGGGCTAGGCGGGGGGGATTTGGGGCGAGGTTGTGCAAGGAGGTGGAATTTGGGGGGTTGTGCTAGGGGTGAATATTTGGGGGGAGGTTATGCTGGGATGGGGGGTTTGGGAGCCGGGGTTGGGGAGGGACGCTTCCTGCTAGGAGTGGGGATTTGTACTTGAAGGGGGGATTTGGGGTGAGGCTGTGCTAAAAGGCAACATTTGGGGGGTTGTGCTAGGAGGGGGGATTTGGGGGGTTGGGAGGAGGTTGTGCTAGGAGTGGGGACTTGGGGGGAGTTTGTGCTAGGAGGGGGGTTTGGGAGAAGGGGATGGGTTAGGGGCACTTTGTGGTAGGAGTGGGGATTTGTGCTAGGAGGGGGAAATTAGGCGGGATTTGTGCTAGGAGGCGGGATTTGTGCTAGGAGGCGGGATTTGTGGCAGGAGGGGGGAGTTGGGGGGAGGTTGTGCTAGGAGGGGTGATTTTGTGCTAGAAAGGGGGGGGACTTGCCTTTTGCAGACCTGACATTAATTCCTACTGACACCCCCACACATCTACCAAACGCGTGTACGTTGACACCTGCTAAAATTTATGGTGCCGCAGCACCATGCGTGTTTGGGAAGATCCCGCCAGGACCTTTTATTGCGTGTTTCACCCACACAAAGCAGCCCAATAAAAAATGCAGCATGCGGGAACGCTCAAAAGACTGCGCGCTACTCATGGTGTGAGGGAGCCCCCAGATCGGTGTGCCCCGCAACAACCGCCTGCGCTCACTGTGCAGCCACTCGGCACTGGAGGCCGCCGGCCATCAAACTTGACCGACTTCACAATCTTAGAGGCTCATAGAGCAATGGACTCATATCCTGGAGCTCAGCAACCAGCGTACACAGTAGTCGTAGCAGCCCAGAGCTATGTGACCCCCTTTCTAGCTATGTGACCCCCCTTTCTATCTTCCTCCTCTCATAATAAGACATTATCACCTCCTCCTCACTGGGAGCACACTCCCCAGCCTCACACCCCCCAACTGCTCTCAATAATAATAGAATATCCCTGGCTTCTACATTTGACCTACAAGAAAATGGCCGCCTTATCCCCCCTGAGCATATAGAGCTAAATCACTCACAACACGCAGGCGCGAACAGTCACCATAGCAACGAGGCTTCGGCTTTCAGGCTCTGGACCGCACGCTGCAGTGCGCAGCCGCAGACTTTTCTATCTGGCACCGCCCACGGCCCGGGTTGCTGAACAGCGAGCGACCACTAGAGGGCGAAACCTCCCAGCAAAAACGTCTCTTATAACCACAGAGTTGTAATTAGGAAACGGACAGTGAATATTTACAAAGTATCATGGACACTATTATCAGTGTTATCAGTTCCTATATTGGACGGAGTCCCGTCAGAAAATGGAACGAAAGTGACCTTTTTGAGCGAAAATTGCGTAGTGCGCATGCGCCATGCGTTCCAACATGGCCGCTATGCGTTCCAATAGGGTTTTTTGGGGGTGGCGGCCATTTTCTTGTAGCCTACAGATGGAAGAGGAGGATTTGCTATACTTCCTGGAAATGTCTGGTGTTGCCCATCAGCTTGCAGAGTTCCCAGTGGGGAGGAGGTAATAATAATATTCTTATTGTAAGAGAAGGGGGGCCCAGCACTCTGTGTATGGACTGGGAGGGGGAGGGGAATCATGCCACACCCACAAAGCATCTTCTTCCTGCAAGTCCTCTGATATAAAGAACATTGGGGGGGCTCCTCTGTTATATAAAACATTGGGGGGGGCTCCTCTGATATATAGAACATTGGGGGGGCTCCTCTGTTATATAAAACATTGGGGGGGGCTCCTCTGATATATAGAACATTGGGGGGGCTCCTCTGTTATATAAAACATTGGGGGGGGGGCTCCTCTGATATATAGAACATTGGGGGGGGGGGCTCCTCTGATATATAGAACATTGGGGGAGGGGGGCTCCTCTGATATATAGAACATTGGGGTGGGGGTCGCATACAGTCACTGCGATCGAGCGACTCGCTGCCTATTTACTAAACACAGAGGCGCCAATCGTTCAGCACCTCCACCATTCAGAGAGCGACTTGTAATTTACCAATGAATACTAGGTGTTCCCTGATTGGGTGAGGAGGAGCAAATGCAATCACAATCTGTCTTGTCCAATCAGAGAATTCTTCTGTATTCACTGAAAAAAAAAATACAAGACATTCTCTGATTGGACAAGACAGATTGTGATTGTATTGGCTCCTCCTCACCGCCTCATCCAATCAGGGAACAACTAGTATTCATTGAAAAAATACAAGACGTTCTCTGATTGGACAATACAGATTGTGATTGCATTTGTTCCTCCTCACTGCCTCATCCAATCAGGAAACACCTAGTATTCATTGAACAAATACAAGACATTCTCTGATTGGACAAGACAGAGATTCTGATTGAACGAGCCTCATCCAATCAGGGAACACCTAGTATTCATTGAAAAAATACAAGACGTTCTCTGATTGGACAAGACAGATTATGATTGCATTTGCTCCTCCTCACCGCTTCATCCAATCAGGGAACACCTAGTATTCACTGAAAAAATACAGGACATTCTCTGATTGGACAAGACAGATTCTGATTGCATTTGCTCTGCCTCATCCAATCAGGTAACACCTAATATTAGCTGAAAAAATACAAGACGTTCTCTGATTGGACAAGACAGAGATTCTGATTGAATGAGCCTCATCCAATCAGGGAACACCTAGTATTCATTGATAAAATACAGGCCGTTCTCTGATTGGACAAGACATTGCCTCATCCAATCAGGGAACACCTAGTATTTATTGAAAAAATACAAGACGTTCTCTGGACAAGACAGATTGTGATTGCATTTGCTCCTCCTCACTGCCTCATCCAATCAGGGAACACCTAGTATTCATGGAAAAAGTACAAGACGTTCTCTGATTGGACAAGACAGAGATTCTGATTGTATTTGCTCTGCCTCATCCAATCAGGGAACACCTAATATTAACTGAAAAAATCCAAAATGTTCTCGGATTGGACAAGACAGAGATTTTGATTTAATGAGCCTCATCCAATCAGGGAACACCTAGTATTCATTGAAAAAAGTACAAGACATTCTCTGATTGGACAAGACAGATTGTGATTGCATTTGCTCCTCCTCACCGCTTCATCCAATCAGGAACACCTAGTAGTCGTTGAACAAATACAAGATATTCTCTGATTGGACAAGACAGATTCTGTTTGCATTCGTTCTTCCTCACTGCCTCATCCAATCAGGGAACACCTAGTATTCATGGAAAAAGTACAAGACATTCTCTGATTGGACAAGACAGATTGTGATTGCATTTGCTCCTCCTCACCGCTTCATCCAATCAGGAACACCTAGTAGTCGTTGAACAAATACAAGATGTTCTCTGATTGGACAAGGCAGATTCTGATTGCATTTGTTCCTCCTCACCGCCTCATCCAATCAGAAAACACCTAGTATTCATTGAACAAATACAAGACATTCTCTGATTAGACAAGACAGAGATTCTGATTGCATTCGCTCCTCCTCACAACCTAATCCAATCAGGGAACGCCTAGTATTCATTGAAAAAAATTAAAAGACGCTCTCTGATTGGACAAGACAAAGATTCTGATTGAATGAGCCTCATCCAATCAGAAACACCTAGTATTAATTGAAAAAATACAAGACGTTCTCTGAATGGTGGAGGTTCCATGTGTGAGCGACTCCCCTGTGTCCAGTATACAGACAACAAGTCGCTTGAGCAGCACCTGGAAGAGGACAGTGCTGCCTGTACCCCTGACGAAGTCCTGTAGGACGTAACGCGTACGGGAGGAGGAGTTACAGCGCTACACGTCACCCCGCTGCTATCCCTCTCGGCCGGCATTGTGATATCTCTCCTACGCTCTCTACCAGGAGGATGTTCCTGTGACTTTTATTACAATAAGTGTTTTCTTTGGAATGGCAGAGAGCACTTCGATGTATTTTATTTATGTTTATACGCGCGTGATTGGCTGTCTAGGAGGTCCCGCCCCGGCTCTGTGGCTGGCCCGGAGCCATGATGATGTCACGTCCACGCATGGCAGCCGCCGTTAACGGCACAGGACGCTGAAGGAACGGCACAGGTGGCCAATCCTTCAGAGCGCATGCGCCAGTGATGTCAGTAAATCTCTCTTAACCACTTGCCAACCGCTTACCGCATATTTACTGCGGCGGGGCGACTCTCCTAGGCAAACTGACGTAGGGCTACGTAAGTCGATTGGTGGCAGCTAGGTGGCGAGCGCGCGCCACTGGCGGCACGCTCCCGCCCCTGATCGTCAGTGGGGACCCCGATGCAACGGGCAGGTGGCTCCGATTGCCCCCTGACACCCGCGATTGCTCCCCGCTGAGCGATAAGGACGGTCGGCTGTTGTAAACACATCTGACCGTTCTTCTCCCTGGAATGATCATAGAGCGTCTGTGATCCTTCTATATAGGATCACAGGTCTCTATGGTAATTTCACATGCCCCCCCCCCCCCCCCACAGTTAGAATCACTCCCCTAGGCACACATTTAACCCCTTGATCACCCATAATGTTAACCCCTTCCCTGCCTGTGTCATTATTACAGTAGCAGTGAATATTTTTAGCACTGATTGCTGTAGTAATGTCACTGGTCCCCCCAAAAGTGTCAAAAATGTCAGTTAGGGGGTCCGATCTGCCCGCCGCAATGTCACAGTCCCGCAAAAAAAAAAAGCAGATCACCGCCATTACTAGTAAAAAAAAAAAAAACAATAAAAATGACAAAAATCTTTCCCGTAGTTAGTAGATGCGATAACTTTTGCGCGATCAAATCAAAATACGCTTATTGCGATTTTTTTTTTTTTTTTTTTTTTTTTTTTTTTACTAAAAATATGTAGCAGAAAACAAATTGGCCTAAAAATGTCAAAAAAAATTTGATTTTTACATTTTTTTTTTTTTTTTTGTGGAATGTTATATAGCAGAATGTGAAAAATATTATTTATTTATTTTTCTTTTTTTTAACTGAATCGTTGCTCTTTTTTTGTTTATAGCGCATAAAATAAAAATCGCACAGGTGATCAAATTGGCCTAAAATGTTTAAAAAATTTTGATTTTTACATTTTTTTTTGGGGGGGGGGGGGGAACGTTGTATAGCAGAATGTGAAAAATATTGTTATTTTTTTTTTTTTCAGAATTGTTGCTCTTTTTTTTGTTTATAGCGCAAAAAATAAAAATCGCAGAGGTGATCAAATACCACCAAAAGAAAGCTCTATTTGTGGGGAAAAAAGGACGTAAATTTTGTTTGGGTACAGCGTCCGCCCAATTGTCCGTTAAAGTCACGCAGTGCCAAAAAAAGCCTGGTCATTAAGGGGGGGCGAATCCTTCTGGTCTTAAAGTGGTTAAACGCTGCACGTTTAGATGATATCTACACTACCTGTAGGTAAAAGTCAGGGATGGAAGTTAACTTCCGTTTTAAAGTGGAGGTAAACCCTCCTATCGTTTTTTAGCCAAGGAAGCCGCCATCTTGGTCTCGGTTTGATCTTCAACTGCCATGGTGGTGCACATGTGATCAGTTGTGACACCAGCCATTGGAGTTTGGTAGAGAGTACACCGATGGGAGAGTTACATTCCCGGCATGTACCGGAAATATAACTGTTTTTTTAAACTGTTAGATATTTGGGTTTACTTCTGCTTTAACTTTATTTGAAGTGTGACTCGGTGACACTCCATTCATGTGCACAGCAGCATGTTGCTGTGTGGTGGCATGGAGCACGCTGTGGAGAACGATATGCTACATTTTTCTAGAGCTCACCAGTGTTTTCGGCGTCAATGGGGCATGTAGAAAACAATTCTTTTATATGAACCCTAGCAGTGACATACATTTTCCCCACTGCAGAAAAAAAACGCAGGTCACTGCTAATAGTGTGAACAATCCCTTAACATTGCTGTGTTTTAATTAATGTGTTGCAGTGTTTAAAAGTCTTCCAAGAACAGACTCCCATGCAGAGGAGTGGGAATAATTTTGAAAGACATAAGGGTCTGTAGAAGAAGGTCATGATGGCGAGCCAGCCAACCCTCACATCTATGATGGCGAGCCAACCAACCCTCACATCTATGATGGCGAGCCAGCCAACCCTCACATCCATGATGGCGAGCCAGCCAACCCTCACATCTATGATGGCGAGCCAGCCAACCCTCACATCTATGATGGCGAGCCAGCCAACCCTCACATCTATGATGGCGAGCCAGCCAACCCTCACATCCATGATGGCGAGCCAGCCAACCCTCACATCTATGATGGCGAGCCAGCCAACCCTCACATCACCGGGTAAGAGGAGACTTTAATTTCTTGTATTGAGGATCCACCTAGATACACACATCCTCTGATATAAAGACATAGAAACAATGTATTCAGTCAGTGTGTGTGTTTCCTACAGATGGATCCAGTAATAGGAACCCACCAGAGAGATGTCCCCGTCCTCTGTATTCCCGGGATTTCACACAGGAAGATCACACCATCCCTCACCATCATCAGGTAGATGGATCCAGTAATGGGAACCCACCAGAGAGATGTCCCCGTCCTCTGTATTCCCGGGACCCCACACAGGAACATCAGGAGATCCCTCAGGAGGATCAGGTAGGAGGAACTAAAAGTTTGAATTAAAAATTCTACTCTTTGCATCATACATTATACTCTGTTTTAAATATATGATGTTGTCCTATCTAGGGTGAAGGCCTAGTTACTGTTAAAGTTGAAAATGAGGAAGGAACTTCTATGATGGGCGATGATCGGTGTAAGAAGGAGGAAGTTCCTCCAGAGATCAGCACAGGTGAGTAATAAACAGTAAATCCAGGGAGGAGTCCCAGATTCTCCTTGTTCAGTCACTACAACAATCTCTTCTCCCCCCCCCCCTCTGTCAGTAGACAGTAATGGGGAGAGACAGTATGTGCCCAGTGGGGGAGTCAAGAGCCATCAGCTCCTCCTCACATCAAGTCATTGTGTATTACCAGCCAAGAGACAAGACTAGGAGGATCAGAAAACTATAGGATCAGCAGAGCTGGGGGTTTCTTCTGAGTGGGGATCAGCTGAGCTGGGGATTACTTCTGAGTGGGGATCAGCTGAGCTGGGGGTTACCACGCACACTCTCTGGGAACTCTCATACATCTCAGTACAGGGGGCTTCACTCTCATCTTTATTCACAGACCCCGGAGACACCAAAGAGACTCAGAGAGATGTCAAAGCCGAGGAGGAGGAAGAAGAACGTGTAAAGATTAAAGAGGAGGGAACTCCTATAGAACTCAGCAGAGGTGAGTAGTTAAAGAAAATCAATCCTTATTCTTGCTGTAAAAGTTTTTTTCTGTTTCTCTTCAAGAGATTTTGCAGTGACTTTGAGAAGATTTAGAACACCTAAAATCGTTGGCCTTGGCTTATAATTCAATCAGAGGGTGAAGATCGAGTGTAGTATCTGTTCCTATCAGTGTTCGATAGGGTTGCTCCACCATCATTCTAATCTTTTGGCTGACTGTATAGTATCCCTGCTGGTATGATGGGGGTTCTGAGGTATGTGTGGTGGAGGCTAGGAGTAATTCCCTGGTTGAAGATTCCGAGGGGCCCAGTGCCTCTTGAGTTGAGCGGTGCTACCTGGTCTGATGAGGGGGCTGGGAAGGTAGAGAACTCATAATGTTGAGCGCCCCTTAGGAGTGACATCCCACGGGTGCTTTAAGTATCAATATGGGTGAGAAAGGGTACTCAGCCACAACACTAACATTTTTTGCACAGCGCCTTATGGGTAAGACTAGGCCAATTTTTGTTTCCAAGTCTAGGGGGAGGAGGTGCAGCCATTGGGCCGCATTGGGGGGGGGGTCTCTTTTTAGGAGAGCCTCCCACACTGCACTGGTTGGTCGGCTTTGGCTAATCATAAGAAGCTGGGTCTGCCTCTCTTTTGGTTAGGTGGACCTGACTTTGCCTTACCCCGTGAGGAGTCCCCCCCCCCCCCTCCCCAGGAGGGGACCATTTGACACACCATAGTACACTGTACACTCACATGTAGAGAATGAGCTTTAAAGTCCAACTCTGGCTTACAAGCTAAGGTTTAATGTAGTGGTGCACCAACATTTCGGCAACCAAATTTTTCGGCCGAAAACGGGCCTATCCCATTTCGGCCGAAAACGGGCCTATCCCATTTCGGCCGAAAACGGGCCTATCCCATTTCGGCCGAAAACGGGCCTATCCCATTTCGGCCGAAAACGGGCCTATCCCATTTCGGCCGAAAACGGGTCATATATGCCGAAAATTATTGGCCGTAGCAGCTTTCTCTTTAACTTATATGGTGTGTGACCGGCCGTGGCCGGCTCCCGAGACACACCGTTTGTACCTCCTCGCCCGCCCTGTGCTAGACTGGTTGCTAGAATCGCCAGCCACCTGGCGTCTAGCAACCAGTGACAGTATAGTTCATATTCCTATCGCACACCTTCCTGGTTTGTAGGCTCGTGTGTACTGGGTGCTGAAGCGATCACCAGTTGGCAACTGGATCGGATACAACTAGATACATATTCGCCAGCACACCAAGGATCTTGCAAAAGCAGTCCTAAAACTTTATTCCAATTAAGATCACATCAGAAAAATATAGTGCAAGCATGTGATCTTAGTGTGCTGGCGAATATGTATCTACTAGCAACCAGTGACGTCACGGTCCCAAGAGGAAAGCGAGGCCGAAGAGAGGACCCAGCATGCAGAGCGGAGGAGGATCTTCCTCGTCCTCCTCCGCGCCTATTACTGACTCTCTGGCTCCACCCACCTCCTCCTTCCATCTTCTACTGTATGGCCGCTGCAGATAGGAAGGACAGGAGCAGAACCAGAGTCAACCTGCCATCTGTGGGGATCAGAGAGTGACAACATATTATGTGTTATGATGTGCATCATTGCTTCCTTATACTTAGCTACCCCCTGGCACTATACCTGTATAATACAGCTATGGGACAGGTATATAGTGCTAGGAGCATCTATATACAGGCTGTAACTATTTTAAAATAATTTGGGGGAAAAAAGTCATTTTCGGTTTTCGGCCAAGGGCATCCTGAATTTTCGGTTTCAGAATTTTAATTTCGGTGCATTCCTAGTTTAATGCTTGTTAGGTACAAGGGGAGCTTAAAATGCTGTATTGCTTACCTTACCCCCACTGTGGCCTGCTCCAACGCTGTTCTGTTCTCCCTCTTGCCTGTGGTTGGCTCCTTGGCATCACCATGTACAATGCAGGGCTATTAACCTTACATTGTTTGTGGAGGAGGCTTGGGTGCAATCATGGCCTGGAGCGGTTAATCATGCGCTTTGAACCTCATGTGTTAAGGGTCTGGTGCTGGATGGATTTGTCTACTTTTTATTGCTAGGGACTCCACCCCACTTTGGGACTCCACTGGAGAGATTTCCCCTCATTTCTTTAAACTGTGGCACCAGGACAAGAAATTAATGGAATTAGTGTTGGTGATACGGGAAGATTAAAACTTTTGAGTTCCTAACCTTTTATCACAGTCCTTATTTTTATTTTTATCATAAAAACATATAATTGTCCGAAATCCAGCTTTATTAATTGTGTTTGTGACGGAAGTGTGAGCGGCACAAAAACACACATGGAGATTAAGAATGGTTTTAGGCCAGTTGCATATAAAGAAAGGAGACCCCAGAAGTTCCATATACACTGGTAAAACTGGATAAACACAAAATCGAACCCTGTTACGTTGTTAAACCATAGGTTTCATTCAAAAATACAAACCTTAAGTGACGCATAGGAACCTACTCTTCTGTATTGAACTAGAACATATGCTTACGCATCTAGTGGTGGCCCTTCCAGTCTTCCCCCACTCCTAAACCACCCCCCCTCCTTTTCTCAGAAATTAGCCATAAAGTGTTAGATTCATAGTATAATGATGTTAGAAGATTGGACAATCCTCTGCGGAGACAGCTCCTTGTTCCTTGTTTCGGTTTTATAGTTTTGTTTTATGTCAGTAGTCTTTCTATGCTCATAAGTAAAGGCACCCAGATAGGGCTAATGGCTTGAAAGATCCAATTGGGACTTACCTGGTCTCAGTCGGCTGATTGCGGGCAGCAAGGAAGGACGCTCTTATGTGCCTGTGAACCAAACGGTCTGGTGTTAATTCATCTGTCTCGGATCCTGAAGAAGCCTTCACACTTGGACGAAACGCGTAGATCCAGCTCCAGAAATACCCACATTTCAAGATGTTGTCCTATTTTTAGGCTTTTGATATCGAGAAAATGTACTACTTTTTTTAACATTGTCTATATGTCTATTTATGCCTGGCACTCTCAAATCCTTCTATTTCTACCCGTTTCTCCTGAGGGAGTGAGAGGGGTGGTTATTCCCTACTGTTATGCCTTGCTAGTGAGGGATAGTGCCTTGGTATATTATTATTCTCTTTTTTTGTGCAATATTAGAATCTCTCCCCACCATCCCCCAATACTTATCTGGACTTACAAATGTCAGTTAATACCCGTTCACAGTTTGCTTCCATCAGGGGTGACGGGTCCAAAAACTTTTTACTAGAATAATCTCAGTATGTACTGCTTATTTAAACATGAATAATAATCATTGTTAAAAAAAGAATGGTTTTAGATCCCCTAACCAAGGGGTTTGTTTATTTGGGGGTGCTGAAAAAGCAGGAATTCAGATAAGGGGAAGCTCATAGGGCAATAATCCAAACACAGTGAGGGACAGGCAGAAATTTACCAGGATGACAATAGGGCACATCCAAGGGTGAGTCCACATGCACAGGGCAGCAATTTGGTACAGCAGAAGTTAAGTCCAGGGTCACAGGGCAACGATCTTGTTGCAGGGAGTAACAGGCCACAATCTGGTACAGCAGGGTTAAGTCCAGGGCCACAATCCAGGCACAAAATGGACATGCAACAATCTGGTACAGTAGGTGTTAATGTGATTGTAAAGGAAAAATGTTTAAGAAAAATAATAAAAATGTCATATTTACCTGCTCTGTGCAGTGGTTTTGCCCAGAGCAGCCACAATCCTCCTCTTCGCAGCCCCCCTGACAGCGCTCTGGGCCCCCCTCTTGACAAGTGCCCCCATAGCAAGCCACTTCCCGGCCAGCTCAGGCCCACCCCCCGCTCCTGCCTCACTGGCTGTGATTGACAGCAGCAGGAGCCAATGAATCCTGCATCTCAGCCAATCAAGAGTGAGATACCCAGGAGAGCCCTGAATCTCGTGCATATCGCTTGATCTGGATTTGGCCTAGGTAAGTATTAGAGGGGGTTGAGGGGGAAGCTGCACACTGCTCCCTCCTTCAGCCTTTACAACCACTTTAAGCCCAGGGCAACAATCCATGCACAACAAGGGTTCAGGCATTCACCATCCAACAGCAACCTTAGGTGAAAAAGTCGAGACAGAGTGGCAGGGAAAGGAGCTCCAGAAGGCAGAGGTTCTTCACAAACTCTTTGCAGGTTCTCAGAGGGCTTTGTGTTCTGGGAGCAGCTTCAGGACCACACAGGCAGCAGATGCAGGAAGAGCAGAGGAGAGAGTAGAGTCCAGAAAGCCTCCCAGGCAATGCGTAACTACAAGTTCCAGCAGCCCAGAAAGAAATACACAACCCATACGGAAATATCTGTCTCAGCAATTCCACACATCTTCTAGCCTAGTAAGACCTGCAGCCATGAGCTCCTTTGTCCATTACTGATATAAACTCTGAACTGTCTTTGTTATCTGGTACTTTAAATTCAGCCATAGATCTCCGCTCCGGTTTCTTGGTGCCGAGGTGTCCGGCTCTATATTGGTGCATCTGATTTAAAGATCGTTCTTTTCACAAAACATATGTAGCACTGCCCCCTAGAGGACTGTTGAGAATTACACTTTCTGGATTCCCCTGGGTTACCCATAGCAACGGACAGCAGATAACAGCATTAAAAGTTCTTGACCCAGTCAGTAATCCATCCAGGGGATGTTGGTTTTTGTGGTTTTATTGAGAACTTGGATAGGATAAGGGATGAGTGGGATACTCCAACTATTACCTATTCACATTCTGAGGGACAGCTTGCTGTAGAATGCGGCAAGGCCGCTGCTTCACTTTACCACTAAATGAAGGTACTTTAAATATTCTTGTGTAAATATTCTCTTCAGGGTTCTGAAACTGGCACCCCCTTTCCTCTCAATGCCTGTGTGCTGACACCCAACTGCTGACCCTAGCTTCTGGAGTGGTCCCCTTCCTGGCAGACCCCCGGGCAAGTTCCTCTGTACTCAGGGACACTGTTTTTCCAGCGTCACCGTTGCCTCCAGACTCCACTTGTCAGCATCCACCGGACCGGGTTCAGCAACACCTTCAGGTTCACCAGACTGACTGCCTGTGACAACCTTTCATAACTGCATAAGGAGAAACAGCCGTACCCTCCTTCTGAGACTTGGCTTCTCGCCCAAAGACCCCCTGTCACATGTGCACTTGACTTTTATAGCCTATCCCAGGATGCACCACTGTTTGTGCCAACCCACTGGGACAGCTACAAAAGCCTGTGTGTCACTGGCTGGGTTTCCTCCACTGTCCAACAGGCCTCCCTATTGTGGGGACAGTCCCTCAGACCAGATGAATCACACATGGACACATGCAAAAGGCATAACTAATAATCAGACTCCCCTGATAAGCAGACAGAGCAAACTATATTCCACCTGCCTAGCACCCACGTGTCTAGGTGGGTGCTACACAAAAAAAAGAAATATCCAATATTTGTGACTTACATTACAGTGTTATTTGTCTTATCTCCTTCAGATGGACGATACAGAAGTGACACCGAAGAGCTTTCCATTACCCCTTCAGATGGGGAAATAGAAGATGATGAGGTCACATCCGATTCTTCAGAAGAAAGCCCCATAGCCGCAAATCTCCATCCAGAACCTCCTAGTGCAGATTCATCACCCAATGCCTCCACACGTTGGGGGTGGTTTCCTGACCATGCCTATCATACCATCCAGCACACACCACAGACAGAAGATAGGCCTTTCCCGTGTTATGAGTGTGGGGAGTCTTTCACCATGATAGAAGAGCTTATTTCACACCGTGCCAATCACAAACTGGAAAAGCCATTTTCATGTTCTGAATGTGGAAAATGTTTTGCTCGGAGATCCAATCTTCTTCAACATCAGAAAATTCACACGGGGGTGAAGCCTTTTTCATGTTTGGAATGTGGGAGAGGTTTTACAGAGAGATCCAGTCTTATTCAGCATGAGAGAATTCACAGGGGCATCAAACCTTTTTCATGTTCCCACTGCGGGAAAGGCTTCACTCAGAGATCCAGTCTTACTGAACACGAGAGGATCCACACAGGTGTGAAACCATACTCATGTTCTGAATGTGGCCGATGTTTCGCTAAAGGGTCAAATCTTACCGCACATCTGAGAATGCACTCTGGGGAGAAGCCATTTGCCTGCTCCGAATGCGGTAAAAGTTTTCTCTTTAAATCGTATCTTATAGTACACGAAAGAATTCATACCGGGGAAAACCCGTATACGTGTTCGGAGTGCGGGAAGTGTTTTTCTCAGAAGCAGCATCTGATTTCACACCAGGGGACTCACACGGGCAAGAAGCCATTTTCATGTTCGGAATGTGGGAAATCTTTTTTCCAGAAAGCCCGTCTTATGTCTCATCAGATGACTCACACGGGCAAGATGCCTTATTCCTGTTCTGAGTGCGAGAAGTGTTTTTCCTATAAACATTTACTCCTTAAACACTATAGAGTGCACACAGGAGAGAAGCCCTTTTCCTGTATGGAATGCGGAAAGCGGTTTTTTGAGAGAAAACGCCTCCTCTCCCATCAGAGATCTCACACCGGGGAGAAGCCGTATTCCTGTTCAGAATGTGGGGAGAGTTTTACTTCGAAACATTCACTCACGGTTCACCATAGAGGTCACACGGGAGAGAAGCCGTACTCCTGTTCAGAGTGTGGGAAATGTGTCACCACAAGGTCAAGCCTTGCCAAACACCAGGCACGTCACACGGGGATGAAGCCATTTTCTTGTTCTGTATGTGGCAAACATTTTTTCCACAAATCTATTCTCATCACGCATGAAAGACTTCACACGGGGGAGAAGCCCTATTCCTGTTCCGAATGTGGCAAATGTTTTAGCGATAAATCAAATCTTACTTCACATCAAATAATTCACAAGAGTGATCTTCAATACATCTGTTCAGATTGTGGGAAAGGATTTAAAAGGAAGTCAGACCTGGCTTCTCATAGTAGCCGAATCCACAAGAAAGGAAACCCTGTCTAGCAGTGGAAGATGCAAATGGTAGAAGCCATAAAAATGAACTTCAGCCGAATACAATTGCCACGTACTGTGAAGTACTTGAATCCAGTACCACATTCATCAAAAATATTGTTTTTCAAGAAGCTAAAATCTTTGTTCATTTTTAGTCCTAAAGGGATAATGATGTGTTGGGAATCCAAAGACTTCTCATTGATTGAATTGCCATTAAGTTAAATAAAACCAAAACCCGCAGAGTTTCATGTTTTGTGATCATTTTTTATCCACTTCTGGACCGTAGGATTTTCCCCTTTAATGACCAGGCCATATTTTGCGATTCGCCACTGCGTTACTTTAACAGAAAATTGCGCGGTCGTGCGACGCTGTACCCAAATAAAATTTACGTCCTTTTTTTCCCACAAATAGAGCTTTCTTTTGGTGGTATTTGATCACCTCTGCAATTTTTATTTTTTGCGCTATAAACAAAAAAAAGCGATAATTCTGGGAAAAAAAAAAAACAATATTTTTTACTTTCTGCTATATAACATTCCCAAAAAAAAAAAAAGTAAAAATCTAAATTTTTTTAAATTTTAGGACAATTTGTTTTCTGCTACATATTTTTGGTGGAAAAAAAAAAATTGCAATAAGCGTATTTTGATTGGTTTGCCCAAAATTTATCGCGTCTACTAACTACGGGAAAGATTTATGTAATTTTTATTGTTTTTTTTTTTACTAGTAATGGCAGCGATCTGCGATTTTTAGTGGGACTGCGACATTGCGGCGGACAGATCGGACCCCTAACTGACATTTTTGACACTTTTGGGGGGACCAGTGACATTACTACAGTAATCAGTGCAAAAATATGCACTGTTACTGTAATAATGACACTGGCAGGGAAGGGGTTAACACTGGGTGATCAAGGGGTTAAATGTGAGCCTAGGGGAGTGATTCTAACTGTGAGGGGGGCGTAGCTTGTGAAATGACCATAGAGACATGTGATCCTATATAGAAGGATCATAGGGGCTCTGTGATCATTCCAGGGAGAAGAACGGTCAGCTGTGTTTACAACAGCTGACCGTTCTTCTCTCTCAGCAGGGAACAATCACGGGTGTCAGGCGGCAATCGGAGCCACCTGCCCCGTGCATCGGAGTCCCTGCTGCCGAGTGGGGGCGGGAGTGCGCTGCCGGCGGCGCGCGCTCACCCCCTAGCTGCAGATGCGCGACCGACATAGGTCTACGTCGGTTTGCGCAGGAGGGCCGCCCTGCCGCAGTAAAAAGGCGGCAGGTGGTCGGCAACCGGTTGATTTAACATTTTTTAAAAGTTTTTATCACATACCTGGTGCTGGAGGCCAATGGAGAGAGGGCTTCCCTTGCTCATAAGTTCCAGACTCCCTTGAGGCTGGGTTCACACCGATGCAAATTGGGTGCCGGTTTCCCCCACATCCAATTTGCATGACAGGAGAGTGTGACTGGCTCTCAATGGAGCTGGTTCACGCAGCTACGGAGCGCACTGGAAAAGGGTCCTGTGCGTCTTTTGCTCCATTTCAGGAGTGATTACAGGCAAAAATTCTGACCTGATTTGCACCTGAAACAGTGAACAGACACGGACCGGACCCCAGGCATGAACCTGCAGCCGCATCAGTCTGAACCCAGCCTCAAGGTGAAACGGGAAGTAAGGTTCAAAGAAGCACAGGTCGCCTGCTGGAAATTCAGAGATGTTCTGACTGGAGTGCCTTCAGATGAGATGTCCAGGTACTCAGACGGGACACGGGTGGGAAGTAGCAAAATGACCAGGAGCCGGAAGAGAAGCCAGTTCAAAGCCAAGGTCAGGTATTGGGTGTGGACAAGAGCAAACATAGTCAGATAGCTGGGGTCATACACAGGAGAGCAGGATAAGGTCTGTTACCGTATATACTTGAGTATAAGCCGACTTTTTCAGCATGTTTTTTTATGCTGAAAAAGCCCCCCTCGGCTTATACTCGAGACACGGTCTCACTTACCTTTTCTCCGGTCAGTGCTCATGCGCCGCCGCCGCTCAGGAAAGCCTGTACACGTTCGGGTATTCCGGGGCAGACGGCGCATGCGCGTTGGCGCCGTGAAGCGCCATTTTGAAATGTAAGGTGCCTCTTTTAAAGGTAAGTGAGACTCCTCCACAGCCCCTGCATTTCTGCAGGAGATGCAGTGCTGCGGGCATGGTACAGGAGATTCACCTGTACCATACCCGCAGCACTGCATCTCCTGTGCCACGCCTGTACCATCCCCTGTGCCACGCCTGTACCATCTCCTGTGCCATGTGTGTACCATCCCCTGTGCCACGCCTGTACCATCTCCTGTGCCATGTGTGTACCATCTCCTATACCATGCCTGAACCATCTCTTGTACCATGCCCACAGCCCTGCATCTCCTGTACCATGTCCGCAGCCCCTGCACCATGCCTGCAGCCCCTGTTTTGGGTCTCGTGGTGGTCCAGTTGGGTCCAGTAGCTGCTGCATTTCCCACACCTAGGCTTATACTCGAGTCAATAAGTTTTCCCAGTTTTTTGTGGTAAAATTAGGTGCCTCTGCTTATATTCGGTTCGGCTTATACTCGAGTATATACTGTAAATTAGCCGAGGACAAGTCCAGGGGCAAGCGTAGTCAGTATAATTAGTGCTGGAAGAATTTTAAATTTTAGGGGAGTGGCAGTGGTGCAATATTGAGGCGAAATTTGGTGGGGAAGACGACTGAGCGGTGTAAACACAACTAATTTATTTTATTAACAACTCAAACCGTGAGCCTTTTAACATAAAAGGGAGCCTATTTCTCAACCTGGAGCCCATAAGCAGAAAATAAAATATTTGCAAAAATTCACAAATGTTATAAAAATATATTTTTAAGAGATAGCCAAAAAATGTACAAAACAAATATGCAATCCCTCTAAATACCATAGCCTAGTTTTCACACATTGGAATTTGAAAACCATTTAATGCCGCCTTTCTCAACCTTTTTTTACCCCAGGGGAAACCTTGAAATAATGTTCAGGTCTCAGGGAACCCCCTGCTAAAACCAATTAATTGTTGGCCGGTGGGTGAATGCCCCTTACATTAGTGATTAGAAGAAGAATGCCCCGTCCTCTTATACTGAAGGTCAGAATGCAACCTCTACAACAGTGGTCTGCAAACTGCTGCCGGAGGTTATATGCGGCCCTTTGTTTGCCTTTTCTGGCCCTTGGGGCAATATTCTTGCCACTATCAGCAGCAGTAGGTCATCTTCTTGCCACTGACACCAACAACCGGGCAGAGATGTATAGTAACGAAGTAGAACTACTTAAGTACTGTACTTAAGTACCGAAAGGCGGTATCTGTACTTTCCTAGAGTAGAATTTTTTTCTCCTACTTCCACTTTTACTTCACTACATTTTTTCGATGATTTCGATACTTCTACTCCGATATATTTTTTTTGTGCTGCATAGTTACTCGTTACAATTATAAAAATTACCACTGCCAGAACAGTAGATGGCAGGTTGCATAAAGCTCAAAAAAATGTGTATAATGTAATTTGTAAATGAGCGCATACGAAAAAAAAAAGGCTGTGTATAATAAAAGCTGCTATACCAAATCTTTCCAATAAAAAGAAAATATGAAACAAACAAATAAATGGTGCTACAGCGCTTAAAGTGCATCAAGAAACTACTAACAAACACAGGTTAATCATTTGAATAAATCATTTGAAATAATAAAAAACAATATGACGTTCAAACTTTTGACTTCTTTCTTTAATAACTACATAACACAGTACTTGTACTTTTACTTTCAGTACTTGAGTAGAATTTTTTTTTCAAAACTACTGGTACTTTTTTACTTTTAGTACTTAAGTAGCAAATTTTTTGAAAAAACTACTTGCAATACTTAAGTAAAAAAAATGTTGAATACTTTAGTACTTCTACTTAAGTAACTTTTTCTGTGAGCACTTCCACTTCTACTCAAGTCACTTTTTGATCGAGCACTTGTACTTTTACTCAAGTAGAAATTTTGAGTACTTTATACAAGTCTGCAACCGGGTATTAGTCCTTTCACTAATACCAATGATGGGGCACTATTCCTCCCACTGATACCAATGATGGGGCCCTATTCCTCCCACTGACTCCAATGATGGGACACTATTCCTCCCATTGACCAATGATGGGACACTATTCCTCCCACTGATAACAATGATGGGACACTATTCCTCCCACTGATACCAATGATGGAACACTATTCCTCCCACTAATACCAATGATGGGGCACTATTCCTCCCACTGATACCGGGACACTATTCCTCCCTCTAATACCAATGATGGGGCACTATTCCTCCCACTGACACCAATGATGGGGCACTATTCCTCCCACTGACACCAATGATGGGGCACTATTCCTCCCACTGATACCAATGATGGAGCACTATTCCTCCCACTGATACCAATAATGGGGCACTATTCCTTCCACTGATACCAATGATGGGGCACTATTCCTCCCACTGACACCAATGATGGGGCACTATTCCTCCCACTGACACCAATGATGGGGCACTATTCCTCCCACTGACACCAATGATGGGGCACTATTCCTCCCACTGATACCAATGATGGAGTACTATTCCTCCCACTGACACCAATGATGGGGCACTATTCCTCCCACTGACACCAATGATGGGGCACTATTCCTCCCACTGATACCAATGATGGAGCACTATTCCTCCCACTGATACCAATGATGAGGCACTATTCCTCCCACTAATACCAATGATGAGGCACTATTCCTTCCACTGACACCAGTAATGGGGCACTATTTCTCCCAATGAAACCAATAAAGGGGCACTATTATTTTCAATGACCCCAATTCATTTATTTGCTTTTAGCTCAGGCTATACTACACCCCTGTTTCTGACATTGCACTCTCTTCCATTCTTCTCTCCTGTACACATCTACAGTCTCACAACTGTGACAGTGGGATTATAGGCTTCTGAGGGTGAGCTGACAGCAGGGCTAAATGACACACAAGTGTCCCCTGTCACTCACAGTTCTTAGTCATGGTTCTTGGCATGTGCCCTGGGTGTCCAGTGGTAACAACACCATGGTGGGGTTGAGATCTACCCATCACATGACCGCAATTGACAGTTAGATCAAGATCAATCTGTTACCGGCTTGTACTATAAGCTAAATTGTATATTGTATACTCTGACCCATTTTCTCTATACAGTGTTACATATTCCGATCCCCGCACTCTATATGCTATGTTATATTATACCTACACTTATCTGTTCACTCTATATGTGTCAGGGCACCAATACTCGTACAGCTAATGCTCATACTCATGCAGCTCATGCTTGTGCACATGTTCCAGCACAGAGATGGACTTTGGCCAGTAACCAGCATGCACTGTCATGTTGGCACATTCTTAATTCTGGGAATGGCACCAAGCTGCCTATTTAAAGGAGGCCCAGATGTCTGTCCTTTTCTGGATGTTCTTCAGTTACCCATGACCTGGGTTCCTGCTCTTGCTGTTTGATCTCCCATTGCTGACCCAGCCTGCGTCTTCCTGATAACGACCTCGGTCTGCTGCTTGCCTACACTTCTCCTGCTCTTCGTGTATGATTGTGGCTTGGCTTCTGACTATGTCCTTACTGTCTATCCATGCTGACCCTGGCTTGCCATTTGACCACATCCCTGATCCTAATGGTTGTCTTCATCTACCTCTGACTATGTGCCCTTGCAGCCTCTATGCCAAGCTTCTGAGGTCCAGTTCCTGGGTGGCATCCCTGGTCCTCTTCTGGTGTACCTGCACTGTTGCTGACTGCTGTTCAGAGGCCACCACTGCTTGCTACCTGATTAATAGCACACATGCTCCTTTGCACCCTGGGCCCCTGCTCCACCCTCAGGGGTACTTGGACCAGAGCCCCAAGGGGAAGCCTTCATGTCACTTTGGCCTCCAACCAAGGTACGTGACAATATGCTATGCTGACAACTATATTCATCAACTATATTCATCTGGACAGCATGGGCAGTGAGTTCCCACCTTGCACCTCCTCGTCTGATGTGTCTTACCCAGAAGATGGGAGGTAAGGAAAAGACGAAACGTCCCAGGAGGCGGAATGGTTTTCATTTTTTTCTATTTTTCGGGTCGGCGGGCGGCGTGATTGACGGTGGATTTACATTGAGGGACGCTATTTTTTTTGGACCTCCTCGTCTGATGTGTCTTACCCAGAAGATGGGAGGTAAGGAAAAGACGAAACGTCCCAGGAGGCGGAATGGTTTTCATTTTTTTCTATTTTTCGGGTCGGCGGGCGGCGTGATTGACGATGGATTTACATTGGGGGACACTATTTTTTTTGGACCTCCTCGTCTGATGTGTCTTACCCAGAAGATGGGAGGTAAGGAAAAGAGGAGACGTCCCAGGAGGCGGAATGGTTTTCATTTTTTTCTATTTTTCGGGTCGGCGGGCGGCGTGATTGACGATGGATTTACATTGAGGGACACTATTTTTTTTACTTTTTAATAAAGGATTAGTCAAAAACTGTCTCGTGTGGGTATTGCTTTTCTACACTTTTTTGGTGATTGGGTAGGGGTACTATGTACCCGATAGACATGTGCAGAGCGATGACACCCATTGTGGGTAGGGGGGCATTGACAGAAGTGAAGAGTGACATGGAGAAGCAGTATCAGGGCCAAGCACTGGTAAGGTAACATGGGAGTTTTTAGCAGTAATGAAGAGAAAGCAGGACATTAGGGCAGAGGAATCAGTAATAGAAGGGAGAACAGGGGTGCTAAAAAAAAAGAACTGGCAGTATTGGTGACAAAGGAACTGGAAGGCCAGGGGCTGCAGTGACTAGGGTGCTAGGTGACAGTGGGGTTCAATTAGCCTGGGAGTTAAGTGGAAGCAGGGTTCAGAAACATCTGACTTGTCTATGAATGCAACTAAATTTTGCGCATACATGGGAAAAGTATATGGTTGACTTCTCCTTGATAGTTCCCTGGCTGTCTTGTGCCACCTTCAATTTTGAATTTTCACTCATTTTTAGTCCCAATGGCAATGGTTAAGGAGAGGAAATATCCCAGCAGAGAAGCAAAAACTCATGTACATGTGAAATTATGAAAATTAACAATTTGCCATTTTTTAGCTAGCAGGTGCAGCCCCTGGCTCCTTTTCACATGTTTTGCCCTACAGCTTGCTGCCTGTTGTCAAATGAATGACTCCGATGGGCATCTCACTGCTTTTGGGACAGCTCAGTTCACTGTTTCATTCATACAGTCTCAAAACAGATAGCATCTATTGTGCTATTTCTTATGCTAACCCACATTGCTCTGGGAATTCTTTATCATGCAATAAATGTTTATTTAGAAAGCAAAGATTGTATCCTAATAAAAACAAACATAAAATCTGTTTAATAATGTATAAATGTTAAGCAAGACTTACTAAAACTTAAGTAAACCATTTAGCACCCCCCTCTTTTATAATAATTAATAATAAATAAGTATTTACCTGAAATGAAAACTATCATACTCCCACTGACTATAGTTCAGTTCAGGGAAGCAACACAAGTTTGTGCAGACCCACTGACATTTAAAGTCAAACTCCGGACCTAAAAGAGTATTTTCCTCATTTTAGAGAGACTTTCTCTTACTTCCATTGTATTTCCGAGGCAGGAAGTGAAGGGAAATCTCTCCAATGGGATGCAGGTAACAAACAAAATAAATAAACCCTTCTCTACTCTATCAGAAACGAATAAACAGAACATTGTATAAAATACTTATCAAAATGTACTTTTCCTGGTACCGATCCATGGCAGCAAACGTGGTATTATCCCCGCCTACTTCCGCCCACAGGACCAGTGCAGAGTGTTGGTGCCCACACAACACCAGGAACAAACTGGGTGGGTTTAGTATGCTGACTTTGGCACCAGGACAGGTACATTTTGGTAAGTATTTAATACAATTTTCCCTGTTCCTGGTGCCAATTGTGCAGCATACAGGTGGTAGACCAATATCTTGCTACCATGGTGGGAAGCTTAAGCAAAACCTATTTTGAAAGAAAGTGAAAATTCTCCCACTTTCGTAGGTAAATCAGCTGTAGTGAGGACTTCTGACTCCATTACTACTTCTGAAGAAACGTGCCATAAGAGGACCAATTTGGCTGTCTTGCCTATCGTCACCGTCGACACCCCTGTGCAAGGTGCCCATGATGTAGAAATGCTGCAATGATTTGCCATTATTACTCATGGTGGACCCAGCCCAGCCATATAGGAGTCTCTTTGAACAAACTTTAGGAACCGCTAGGCCGGGGATGGCGAACCTTTTTGAGCCCGAGTGCCCAAACTTCATCACAAAACCAACTTATTTGCCAACACTGCCATTAAACTGTAGACACCCAGGTGATGATCGCACACTCCAAGAGGGATTGTAGTAAATTCAGCACTCACACGACTCTGGCGTTCAGTGTCGGTGTGCCTGGCTTCTCCTTTTGTTGGTGCCTTTGATTACCCTCCTCACTCTTGATGGTGTCGTCTCAGCACCGTCCTCTTGCTCCTTTCTGGCAGGTTCAACTCCAGGGGCTTTTGTGGCTTGGGCTCTTTCTCCCTCCTGAACCACCTCAGCCTCCTCTCACTCTTCTCTCCACACTCCTCTCACTCTTGCACTCACTTGTCTCTCAGTCCTTTTTTTTTTCCTGGGCTCCAGGCTTTCTCCTCTTATTTTCTCAGGGTATGCTGGGGTTGTAGTTTTTCTTTAATTGATTAAAAAGGAGCCATAGTCTTTCCGGGACTACATGTCCCATGCTGCATTTGTCCTGGCTCCTCATTGGTCCCTGGCTTCAGCCAATGGGGAGGCAGGAGGAGTCAGAGTGGGCGGCGATCCCTGCAAGCACCACTTTGTCCCTGAAGAAGGAGGGCAAACGGGGGAGATACACTGACAGCCCGAGCTTGCTTCTCCTATTGGCAGTGGTGGTGGCTCTCGTGTACCCACAGGGAGAGCTCTGCGTGCCAGCTGTGGCACGCGTGCCATGGGTTCGCAATCACTGCGCTAGGCGATTGTGCTCTGATGCCTTCTAACCTTATTGGTTTCTAAGGAGGTAGGTATAGCTTTTCAGACTACCTACATGACTCCATTGTTTGCAAGGGTACGATCCTTGATCTGGATGCATTGAGGGAGGGGCTTTTTTTCTCAGAGAGTAGGTGCAGGAACCCCCCCCCCTTTTCTCCACCCCCTATCCACCCCCAAGCACATCCCTTGGTCCCACTCCCTACCCACCTCCCAGTACAGCCTCTTTTAGAGAACACAGAAGTATCCTTCTGTGGTGCTAAGTAATTTGTATGGAACTTGTTAAAAATAAGAAGAAAAGAAGCAAAATAGATCCCCTGCTGCCAGCAACAATAGACCCCTTAGAAACAAGAGATCACCCACACAAAAATGCCCCCCCCACAACAAAATACCACCCCAGCAACAATAGATCCACACTAGCGACAACAGACCTCCAGCAACAACATTAGATTCTCCAGCAGCCAGCAATAATAGACCTCTCTCTCAACAGTAGATCCCTCCTAGCAACAACTGACTCCCCAGAAATATAAGATCCCTCCTAGCAACAATAGATCCTCTTCCACCCCTATGCAAAAATAGATCCCCACTAGCGACAATAGATCCCCCAGCGGCCATCCTCAATAGACCGTCCAGCACACCCCAGTACCCCTTGTACTTAAATACATTCAGTATTGGAGGTGCCGGAACTGCGTTCCCCCACGTTCCCCCTGAAAAAAGCCCTGGTTTAACCTAAGGATGTCCAAAAACAATCCCAGTGTGGGTTAGGCAAACCACAAAACTGTGAACTGCCTGTAGCTCAAAAGAGCCTTCCATCCAAAGCTGGTTTAGATGGGACGAATGTCTAACTGGTAGAACTTAGAGAAAGTAGAATGGGCTGTTGTGTGGGCGTCAACACTTTAACGCTATGCACTGGTCCTATGGGCGGAAGTAGGCTGGGCTACTACCTCATGTATGCTGCTATGTTGGCGCCGGGAAAGATATGTTTGGGCTATGCATATACTTTAATATGGCTTCTCCCCTGTAGGAGTTGTTTGGGCTATGCATACACTTTAATATGGCTTCTCCCCCGTAGGAGTTGTCTGATGTTCAACAAAACATTTCTTCAAAAGTCACCCTTTTATGAGTTTTCTGATGTGCACGAAGATGTATTTCGGTGAGAAAATATTTTCCACACTTTGAACACGAACACCCCTTCTTCTCTAAGTGAGTTCGCTTGTGTTCATTAAGCCGCAACTTCCGAGAAAAAGTTTTCCCGCATAAAGAGCACGTCATTTGAGACTCCAACAGGTGCTGTCTTTGGTGTAAGACAAGGTCGTCTCCCGCCCTAAAAGATTCCCCACAAATGGAACACGGGAATTTTTCACTCGCTCTGTGAATGGCATGATGGATGATGGGAGGTGGGTTATCCAGAAGACTCTGCTCTTGTGTAGAGGAATTGGAAAGCAGATTTCCACCACCATGAGTTGCTGGATTTCGTTTTTCAGTATTAGGATTTTCTCTTGAAGAAATGGAAGCAATGTCGTCAACCTCTATGTCATCATCTGTAGAAATGGCGGGGTGTTTCTCCAGGTTCTTCCCACTGTGCTGTCCATCTGAAGTGAATAAGAGTAGAATAAAAGTGATATTTAGAGTATAGCTTAACTCAAGTCAGGGATGCAGCCCATACCAGAATGGGATCTTGGGTTTAAATTGAGATCCCCTTTTTGTTAAGAAACTCTCCGTGAGGCACCATGGACAGGGATTAAACCTTAAATTTACTCACTAACCACAGTCTTATCTCCTGGTTCATAGAAGGACACCCTATATCCATCATGTATGATATCCTAATGTGTATGTCCTCTATGTCCTACCAGCCAATCTATCCTTAAACTGAACCTGTTTTGCAAAGCAGGACAACAGGTTAATGTAATAGTGGCCTCAAAGCAGCTTACATACCCCCCCAATCACTTCAGCCCACACCACCATATCCCCCCATGCCAGTTTACTTACCTTGCTCTGCGGGACTGATAGGCGGCGGTGGCTTCCCCCTCAGTCTACATGTCCCCTCTCGGCGACCGTCTCCTCCTCCTTCTTGGCCAAACGGATGCCTTCTCCTTTTGGCCAATCTGCAAACAGGTTTCAGGACCCGCTTCCTGATTTTCCGGGAGTAGAATCAGTGTGGCAATAGTGAATATTCATTCGCTATTGTCACACAACGGGGTGGGCTCAGGGCGCAGTGCTCTACGCCCCGAGCCCACCCTTTTTTGAAGCCTGACAGGCGGCGGCGGCGGCCTCCCCCTCAGTCTACATGTTCCCTCTCGGCGGCCGTCTCCTTCCTCCTTCTTGGCCAATAGGATGCCTTCTCCTTTCGGCCAATCGGGAAACAGGTCTCAGGACCCGCTTTCTGATTGGCCGGGAGGAGAATCAGTGTGGCAATAGAGAATATTCTTTCACTATTGTCACACAACTGGGTGAGCTCAGGGCACAGTGCTCTGCGCCCCGAGCCCACCCTTTTTTGAAGCCTGACAGGCGGCGGCTTCCCCCTAAGTCTCCATGTTCCCTCTCGGCGGCCGTCTCCTCCCTCCTTCTTGGCCAATAGGATGCCTTCTCCTTTCGGCCAATCGGGGAAACAGGTTTCAGGACCCGCTTCCCGATTGGCCGGGAGGAGAATCAGTGTGACAATAGCAAATATTCATTCGCTATTGTCACACAACTAGGTGGGCTCAGGGCACAGTGCTCTGCGCCCCGAGCCCACCCTTTTTTGAAGCCTGACAGGTGGCGGCGGCTTCCCCCTCAGTCTCCATGTTCCCTCTCGGGTGCCGTCTCCTTCCTCCTTCTTGGCCAATAGGATGCCTTCTCCTTTCGGCCAATCGGGAAAAAGGTTTCAGGACCCGCTTCCTGATTTGCCGGGAGGAGAATCAGTGTGGCAATAGTGAATATTCATTCGCTATTGTCACACAACTGGGTGGGCTCAGGGCACAGTGCTCTGCGCCCCGAGCCCACCCTTTTTTGAAGCCTGACAGGCGGCGGCGGCTTCCCCCTCAGTCTACATGTTCCCTCTCGGCGGCCGTCTCCTCCCTCCTTCTTGGCCAAACGGATGCCTTCTCCTTTCGGCCAAACGGGAAACAGGTTTCAGGACCCGCTTCCTGATTTGCCGGGAGGAGAATCAGTGTGGCAATAGAGAATATTCATTCGCTATTGTCACACTACTGGGTGGGCTCAGGGCTCAGTGCTCTGCGCCCCGAGCCCACCCTTTTTTGAAGCCAATTAGAGCTTCTGGCTCTAATCACGTACTTCAAAAAAAAATCCCCTATTGGAATCTTTACATCCGGCTTCCTGCATGTAGATTAGGGGGCCGGACGCATGGATGGGGGGGGGCGGCTCCCCTGCGCCCCTAATGGACGGGCCGCCACTGCTTGTATCTTAGTGCAGACTTCTGGGAAAATTGGTGAGCCAATCGCACAAGCAGGAAATTATGTTTCTGGGTGTGGCCAGTACACATTCTGTGTACAGAACAGCTCCAGGCGGCCATATTGTATTGCATTTTCAGAAAATTACAACAGCTGCAGATTGAAAAGGAAAGGTAATTTTTAATAACATTCAATTACAATATGATTTGTGTCGCAATTGTGTAGGCTATATTGTTTTATCTTTATTTGCTGATTTTTTTTTTTTTTTTTTCCCCACGAAAGTGGAGTTACCCTTGAAGAAAAAGGCTTGGCTCTTGTCTGGATTTAGTGTTTATTACTCACCTGAGATGATCTCTGGACGAATTTCTCTCTTCTTACATGGATCATTACCCCTCACATATGGCTCTTCTGCTTTCTCTTCATGTCTAATAAGATTTTTCCTCTTACAAAGACAGAATAGTACAAATATCAGTATATTTTTTACTGAGATTGCATAAGCCTTTATATACACTAGGTAATAAAGAATATTATTGAGACCTACAGCCCTACCTACCTGATCCTTCTGAGGGATCTCCTGATGTTCCTGTGTGGAGTCCCGGGAATACAGAGGACGGAGACATCTCTCTGGGGCATTTCTGTTACTGGATCCATCTGTAGGAAACACACATATAGGTATGTAAGAGTAGTTATGATGTTTATTAGATGTAATTATTCAAAAGTAGTCTACAGAAGCCAAAGTCCAACAAAAAGTGCCTTCCAAACAAGACCAACCTGTGTTGGTGTTCTCCACCAAATGTATTACTCACATGTGCGGATATACCTAGGAACTTCCTCTTTTGTAATCCTCACACGTCCTTCTTCCTCCTCTTCACTTTTGACCTCTGTCTGAGTGTCTCTGGTGTCTGTGAATAAAGATGAGAGTGAAGCCCCCTGTACTGAGATGTATGAGAGACCCCAGAGAGTGTATGGGGGGGGGACTGGCCAGGTAACCCCCAGCTCTGATGATCCCCTGCTCAGTAGTAACCCCCAGCTCTGCTGATCCCCTGCTCAGTAGTAACCCCCAGCTCTGCTGATCCTCTGCTCAGTAATAACCCCCAGCTCTGCTGATCCTTTGGTTTTCTGATCCTCCTGGACACATCTCTTGGCTGGTAACACACAATGATATGATGTGAGGAGGAGAGCTGGAGTCGAAAAGAGGCTGATGCCTCCTAAATCCCCCATTAGGCACATACTGTCCCCCCATTACTGTCTACTGACAGAGGAGGGGGGAGAAGAAGAGATTGTTGTAGAGACTGAACAAGGAGAATCTGGGACTCTTCTCTGGATATACTGTTTATTTCTCACCTGTGCTGATCGCTGGAGGGATTTCCACCTCCTTACATAGACCATCACCCATTATAGACATCTCTTCTGCTTCTTCTTTCATTTCAACTTTTATATTAATTGGATTTTTATTCTAATAGATACAAACAATTAAATTATATTTATTGTCCAAGACTCACTAAGCCTTTGTATAATGTATATTTGTAAGACATTTAGTTCCATCTACCTGATCCTCCTGAAGGATCTCCTGATCTTCCTGTGTGGAGTCCCGGGAATACAGAGGACGGGGACATCTCTCTGGGGGATTTCTGTTACTGGATCCATCTGTAGGAAACACACACACTGACTGAATACATTGTTTCTATGTCTTTATCAGTGGCTGTGAGTATCTAGGGCAGGGGTGTCAAACTCAATTTCATTGCGGGACGCTTCAGCATTATGGTCGCCCTCAGAAGGTGACCACTATCTGTAGCCCACCACTTTTAGAAATCAAGAGCCCCCACCCTCCCTTACATCTCAGTGCATCCCCTTTACCACGTGCTGCTACTGGGAAGAAGCTGGAAGCAGAGCTGGGAAGCAGCAACTGCAGGGTCTGGAGGAAGGCTGGAGTCAGGTGCCGTAGTGTGCTGAATGCTGAAACCAGTGGAGGCAGAGAGGAGGGGGTGCTGCAGCTGCACAGAGAGGTGCAGGATCTGTAGGAGGAGTTGTGTCCTCCTCTCTGCTGCCAACTGCTAAGTTGGGGGGGCGGGGGGATGGTCCTCTCTGCAGCTGCAGAGGGGGAAGCACAGGATCTGGCAGAGGAGTTCTGTCCTTTCTGCTGCCGTCTGCTGAGACAAGGTGGGGGCAGAGATGAGGGAGATGCAGCAGCTGCAGGAGAGGTGCAAGGGCCACATCAAATGGCCTTGGGGGCCGGATTCGGCCCTCGGGCCTTGTGTTTGACATCTGTGATCTAGGTGGATCGTCAATACTCTTCTCTCATTTACAAGAAATGAAAGTCTCCTCTTACCCGGGAATGTGAGGGGTGGCTTGTTCACCTTTATGACATGAGGGATTTTGGGAGTATCACATGGCATCAATCTTATTTATGTTAATAATAAAATATCTTGAGTTTCAAGACAAGCCAACAGAAAACTTACTTTAACCGGTTGCGAACTGCGCACCGTATATTTACTGCGGCAGTCAGCCCCGGGCAGGCAGAGTGACGTAGATCTACGTCGCTAGCCTGTCACCGGGTTTTGAGCCAGTAGCGGGCGAGCGCGCGCCCGCTGAGGCTCGTTCACAGAGGTGTCCGGGAGTGTGACCGGCGGACCCGATGTCTGCCGGTCACACTACGATCGTTGCTAGAGCGGGAGAAAGGCAGAGCAGCTTATGTAAACAAGCCGCCTGTCATTCTCCCCTGTGTAAAAATGGAGATCAGACGGGTCTACTATGTAGAACCGTTGATCTCTGTTTTTACACTAGCAGCCATGTCCCACTACAGTTAGAATCACGCCCCTAGGACACACTTAACCCCTCCCTCTCCAATACAGTTAACCCCTTCCCTGCCAGTGTCATTTTTACAGTAACAGTGCATATGTATAGCACCGATTACTACAGTAATGTCACTGGTAACCCCAAAAGTGTCAAAAATGTCAGTCAAGGGTCCAATCTGTCCGCTGCAATGTCGCAGTCCCGCAAAAAAAATCGCAGATCGCCGCCATTACCAAAAATGACATAAATCTTTCCCTTTGTTAGTAAACGCGATAACTTTTGCGCAAACCAATCAAAATACGCTTTTTGCGATTTTTTTTACCAAACATAGGTAGCATAAAACAAATTGGCCGAAACTTTTAAAAAATTTTGATTTTTACATTTTTTTTGGGGGGAATTTCATATAAAAAAATGTGAAAAATATTGTTATTTTTGCAAAATGTATTTGTTTATAGCGCATGATCAAAAAATCGCACAGGTGATCAAATACCACCAAAAGAAAGCTCTGTTTGTGGAAAAAAAAAAGGACATGAAATTCGTTTAGGTACAGTGTCGCACGACCACGCAATTGTCCGTTAAAGTCACGCAGTAAAAAATCGCAAAAAACCCCCTGGTCAGGAAGGGGGTAAAATTTTCCTGGGCTTAAGTGGTTAAAACAGGAAAAGATCATTTATAAAAGACAGTTTCTTGGCTGGTAACACACAATGACATGATGTGAGGAGGAGAGCCGGAGTCTAATAGAGGCTGATGGCTCCTGACTCCCCCACTGGGCACATACTGTCCCCCCATTACTGTCTACTGACAGAGGAGGGGGGAGAAGAAGAGATTGTTGTAGTGACTGAACAAGGAGAATCTGGGACTCTTCTCTGGATTTAGTGTTTATTACTCACCTGTGCTGATCTCGGGAGGGATTTCCACCTCCTTACACAGATCATCACCCATCATAGACGTCTCTTCTGCTTCTTCTTTCGTTTCAACGTTTATATTAATTGGATTTGTATTCTAATAGATACAAACAATTAAATTATATTTATCGTCCAAGACCAACTAAGCCTTTGTATAATGTATATTTGTAAGACATTGAGTTCCATCTACCTGATCCTCCTGAGGGATCTCCTGATGTTCCTGTGTGGAGTCCCGGGAATACAGAGGACGAGGACATCTCTCTGGTGGGTTCCCATTACTGGATCCATCTGTAGGAAACACACACACTGACTGAATACATTGTTTCTATGTCTTTATATTGAAGGTAGGGATGAGCTTAGGCGTGTTCAGATCCAGTTTGATTGAGCCGGACAGGAACCTGTTACCTGTTCTGCGCCAATGATAAATGGCCGAGGCATTCCCCGACCCACAGATGCTCAGCTTCATTGGCGGGCTTGGCCATGTGGGTTCGGACTAGGATCTGAAGTCACCCGGGCTCATCCCTAATCTGATGATGTGTGCATCCAGGTGGATCCTCAATACTCTTCTCTCCTTTACAAAAACTGAAAGTCTCCTCTTACCCGGTGATGTGAGGGCTGGCTGGCTCGCCATTATGACGTCCTTGTAGAGATCCTTGTGTCCTTCTATATACTCCCACTCCTCCATGGAGAAATAGACAGTGACATCCTGACACCTTATAGGAACCTGACACACACAATGATACAGTCACCATCCAGACACATCCCTTGTCTGTTACTGGATAATGTCCCGGAATTCCCGGCACCGCTCACCTCTCCCGTCAGCAGCTCAATGATCTCTCTGGTGACTTCTTCAGCTTTCTTGTTCTTTCTCAGGGAGTGAGATGAAGGATCTATTATGGGGCTTTGGGTCTTCATCACATTGGAAGCAACCAAGCCCTCAGATATCTTGAAAGCTATATAATTCTATAATAAAGGAAAACACCAAGGTATGTCACCATCCCAGCTAGAATACATATTAAAAATAAATTCAAATTACTGCCATTGCAATGGGTTTCATATCCCCAAACATGTGTGTGTTTAAAGGCCCGTACACACGATAAGAAAATCTGAAGGGAAATTTCGTCCGACGACCGATCTGTCGATTTTTGGATTGTTAGTATGGTGCTTTCGACAGCCGACTCCGACTTTTCGGCTGACAAAATCCTGGTGTGCAGGCTATATAATTTTTGTCCTCCGTCAACACAACGTCTGATTTTCGTCTCATTAGTACAGATTTCGACAGGAAAAAATCTTATGAGCAAGACTGGGCATGCTCAGAGAGGAAAGAACACATACAAAACAATCCAACACATGACATCACTTCTGAAGTAGAATTCTGTCGTACAGGAAAATTTGTATGAAAATAACCTCTTCACTTTCCACATCAGACTGGCATGCCACAAAAAACGGACGACAGATCGTTCGATAATCTGATCGTGTGTACGGGGCTTTATTAGTGTAGCACTACCTACATAGGAGCCTCTAAGTAGTTTGCCTGGATCTTTTTCCCAATAGTTTCCACTCAGCACAACACACTGTTCAATCACTCTTCAGGCTCATTAACTAGTCTAAAGCCCCGTACACACGCAACGATTATCGGCCGACCGGTCGTCCGTCTTTTGTCCAGAGTGGTGTTTTGTTGGTTGGAATGTGCCTAGACTGCACACTAATTTTCTCGGCCAACAAAATTCTACTTCAGAAGTGATGTCATGTGTTGGTTTGTTTTCTTTGTGTTTTTTCTTCACTGAGCATGCCCAGACTTGCTCATCAGATTTTTCCCTGTCGAAATCTGTACTGACTGCACGAAAATCGGCCGTTGTGTTGACGGCCAACAAAAATTTTATAGCCTGCACACCAGATTTCTTTCGGCCGAAAAGTCGGAGTTGGTTGTCGGAAGCATCATACTAACAAGCCGAAAATCGGCAGATCGGTCGTCGGACGAAAATTCCCTGCCAATTTTCGACGCGTGTGTACGGGGCTTTAGGGTATGTGTTTTCTGATGCTTTATTGTAGAACTTGGAAACTCCAGTAAACCTTAGCAACAATTTGAGGACACTGAACTTTCTCTTCAGAACAATGAGCCAAGCACTTGCAGAAGTAAAGAGTGGACTAGGCTTTGAAGTAGAAACTTGAGGAGATTTATCTTCCTCTTGTTGGACAGTCCGAGCAAAGTCCTTTCACTAAGAATTAAAATTAGACTGACCTCTTCAGAACACATGACACAATGTCCCCTATAAACATGCTGACTCTAGCATAAGAGGGATGACCTCAGCACACCTTCTATGGCAGGGAAATTTCATCTGACGACCGGTCTTCCGATTTTCGGATTGTTAGTATGGTGCTTTCGACAGCCGACTCCGACTTTTCAGCTGAAAAAAAACCTGATGGGCAGGCATAAAAATTTTTGTCCTCCTTCAACACACGTCCGATTTTCGTGCAGTCAGTACAGATTTCGATGGGGAAAAAACTTTGAGCAAGACTAGGCATGCTCACAGTGGTGGGATTCAAAAATTTTAGTAACCAGTTCCGACTTTCCCAGCAGAATGACCAGCGTGCCCCCTTTCAATGCACAGTGACCAGCGTTCCCCCTTTCAATGCACAGTGACCAGCGTGCCCCCTTTCAATGCAGAGAGACCAGCGTGCCCCCTTTCAATGGACAGTGACCAGCGTGCCCCCTTTCAATGCACAGTGACCAGCGTGCCCCCCTTTCAATGCACAGTGACCAGCATGCCCCCTTTCAATGCACAGTGACCAGTGCTGCGTGCCCCCCTTTCAATGCACAGTGACCAGCGCTGCGTGCCCCCCTTTCAATGCACAGTGACCAGCGTGCCCCCCTTTCAATGCAGAGAGACCAGCGTGCCCCCCTTTCAATGCACAGTGACCACAGCATTGCCCCCACTCATTGCAGAGTGCCAGCCACAGCATTGCCCCCAATGATTGCAGAGTGCCAGCCACAGCATTGCCCCCAATGATTGCAGAGTGCCAGCCACAGCATTGCCCCCAATGATTGCAAAGTGCCAGCCACAGCATTGCCCCCAATGATTGCAGAGTGCCAGCCACAGCATTGCCCCCAATGATTGCAGAGCGCCAGCCACAACATTGCCCCCAATTGCAGAGCGCCAGCCACAGCATTGCCCCCAATTGCAGAGCGCCAGCCACAACATTGCCCCCAATTGCAGAGCGCCAGCCACAACATTGCCTCCAATTGCAGAGCGCCAGCCACAACATTGCCCCCAATTGCAGAGCGCCAGCCACAACGTTGCCCCCAATTGCAGAGCGCCAGCCACAACATTGCCCCCAATTGCAGAGCGCCAGCCACAACATTGCCCCCAATTGCAGAGCGCCAGCCACAACATTGCCCCCAATTGCAGAGCGCCAGCCACAACATTGCCCCCAATTGCAGAGCGCCAGCCACAACGTTGCCCCCAATTGCAGAGCGCCAGCCACAACATTGCCCCCAATTGCAGAGCGCCAGCCACAACATTGCCCCCAATTGCAGAGCGCCAGCCACAACATTGCCCCCAATTGCAGAGCGCCAGCCACAACATTGCCCCCAATTGCAGAGCGCCAGCCACAACGTTGCCCCCAATTACAGAGCGCCAGCCACAACGTTGCCCCCAATTGCAGAGCGCCAGCCACAAAGTTGCCCCCAATTGCAGAGCGCCAGCCACAACGTTGCCCCCAATTGCAGAGCGCCAGCCACAACGTTGCCCCCAATTGCAGAGTGCCAGCCACAACGTTGCCCCCAATTGCAGAGCGCCAGCCACAACGTTGCCCCCAATTGCAGAGCGCCAGCCACAACATTGCCCCCAATTGCAGAGTGCCAGCCACAACATTGCCCCCAATTGCAGAGTGCCAGCGACCCCCCCCCCCCCGCGAGACCCATGCACTTACCTCACGGACGGTCTCGCAGTCGGCTCCCCGCGTCTCCGAGTCCTCCAGCGGAGCCTCCTTCTCGTCCAACGGCACGGTGTTTGCCTTTCGGCCAATCAGGAAGCGGGAGGACCCGCTCCCTGATTGGCCAGGAGGAGGATCATGTGACAATAGCGAATTCTCATTCGCTATTGTCACAGAATGGGCGGGCCGTGGCGCCACGTCTGCCTGAGCGCGGGACATTCAATTGTCCTGCGCGTCCTCAGACGCGCAGAGGGATTCAGCCGGTTCTGCGAACTTGCAGAAAGTTAGCAACCGGTTCTATGGAACCGGTGCGAACCGGCTGAATCCCACCACTGCATGCTCAGAGATGAAAGAACACATACAAAGCAATCCAACACGTGACATCACTTCTGAAGTAGAATTCTGTCGTACGGGAAAATTCGTATGAAAATAACCTCTTCACTTTCCACATCAGACTAGCATGCCACAAAAAACGGACGACAGATCTTTCGATAATCTGATCGTGTGTACGGGGCTTTATTAGTGTAGCACTACCTACGTAGGAGCCTCTAAGTAGTTTGCCTGGATCTTTTTCCCAGTAGTTTTCACTCAGCACAACACACTGTTCAATCACTCTTCAGGCTCATTAACCAGTCTAAGGGTATGCTTTTTCTGATGCTTTATTGTAGAACTTGGATGCTCCAGTAACCCTTAGCAACAATTTGAGGACACTGAACTTTCTCTTCAAAACAATGAGCCAAGCACTTGCAGAAGTAAAGAGTGGACTAGGCTTTGAAGTAGCAACTGGACAGTCCAAGCAAAGTCCTTTTACTAAGAATTAAAAATAGACTGACCCCTTCAGGACACGACACAATGTCCCCTATAAACATGCTGACTCTAGCATAAGAGGGATGGCCTCAGCACACAGTCTATAGCAGTAAAGATAGTGGGGATAAGCGGGTCCCACCTAGGTGCTCAAACACAGAAAGACCCCCATAGTGTAGTATGTACCGTTTACATATAATGGCAAGTAGTAGTAACTCACGATTCAGGCTGATCGATTCAGTGAGGTAGATGCAGCGCCGGAGTGCTTCCGCGTTCCAAGGCTGGCAAGCTGCAGACCGGAAGTGAGGTTGACGCAGGTAACCGCCCTACCCGTTTCGTCATTGGACGTCTACTGGAGCAGTGTTTCTTAATTCCGGTCCTCGGGATCCTCTAACAGGCCAGAATTTAAGTATTACCTTGGAGAGATGCAGACTAGAATACTGCAATCACTGAGGAGAAACTGAGATCACCTGGGATGTAATTTAGTTATCTTGCCATTCTGGCCTGTTGGTGGGTCCCGAGGACTGGAGTTGAGAAACCACTGGTCTATAGGATCTCTCTCACCAGTCTGTACTCACAAATGTCCTTGGAAAATTGGTTGCCTTCTTCCAATATCCTTACAACTCCTCCACCCTGTGATACCAGACCAGATCCTCAAACAACAGTCCCTCAGTCAGCTTTCAGCAACTTTCAGCCAAGCAGTCTGCCAGGTAGCCCACCTGAGGCCTCAACACACTGCAGGCACATGGCAGGATGGCCTAGGGGGCTAGCATCCGGAGGGTCTGGTAAGCGGGGAAAACGGCCGAGACGTGGCGGGAGGGGGGGCACCTCTTCCGCCGCACCATAAGGGTGATCCCGCTGCAAATCCGCCGCTGAGACCACCCTTATCTGAAAGCCCCGCTGTTGAAAAAAATACCCCAGTATTTATCGTCAAAGGAGCATTGTAAAACTGCGGCGGGCGGTCAGTAAGTGGTTAACCTCTTGCCGACCGCCGCACGACTATTTACGTTGGCAGTCAGCCCCTCACAGGCAAATCGACGTAGTACTACGTCGCTAGCCTGTGAGGCTCTAGCGGGCGAGCGCGCGCCGCTGGAGGCGTGCTCCCGCCCCCGCTTGTTCACGGACCCCCCCCCCCCCGCGCGTGTGAGCGGGAGAAAGGCAGGCGGCTAATGTAAACAAAGCCGCCTGTCATTCTCTCCTGTGTAAGTGCAGAGATCATACGGTCCTGCTATGCAGGATCGTATTTCTCTGCAGTTACACACACAGCCACATCCAATAACAGTTAGAAGCACGCCCCTAGGGACACACTTAACCCCTCCTTCTCAAATAAAGTTAACCCCCTCCCTGCCAGTGTTATTTTTACAGTAACAGTGCATATGTATAGCACTGATTACTGTATTAATGTCACTGGTACCCCCAAAAGTGTCAAAAATGTCAGTCAGGGGTCCGATCTGTCCGCCACAATGTCGCAGTCCCGCAAAAAAAAATCGCAGATCGCCGCCATTACTCGTTAAAAAAAACAACAAAAATCTTTCCCTTAGTTAGTAAACGCAATAACTTTTGCGCAAACCAATCAAAATACGCTTATTGCGATTTTTTTTTACATAACATAGGTAGCAGAAAACAAATTGGCCTAAAATGTTAAAAAATTTTGATTTTTACATTTTTTGGGGGGAATTTCATATAAAAAAATGTGAAAAAAACAATAATTTTGCAAAACTGTAGCTCTTTTTTTTGTTTATAGCGCATAATCAATCGCACAGGTAATCAAATACCACCAAAAGAAAGCTCTGTTTGTGGGGAAAAAAATGACGTCAAATTTCATTTAGGTACAGCATCGCACGACCGCGCAATTGTCCGTTAAAGTCACGCAGTGCCGAATCGCAAAATACCCCCTGGTCAGGAAGGGGGTAAAATCTTCTGGGGCTTAAGTGGTTACAGGAATATTAGTGGTAAAAAAGAAAGCACTTGTGGTTTTATCTAACCATTTTTTTGGTATAATTTTCCTTTAAGCGGCATGGTAGAGGGTGTGTCCTATGCCCAGGGCCTTTTTTTTGTAGCAGGAACGCGGGGGAACGCATTTCCGGCACCTCCAGCACTGAATGTATGCCATAGCAAGGGGTGCTGGGTTGTGATGTAGGGTCCACTGATGCTGGCTCCTGGGGTGCCTATTGTTGCTGGAGTGGATTTTTTTTTGAGTAGCAATCTATTGTTGCTGGTGGAGGATCTTTTGTTACTGGGGGTTACGGGAAGGGACCTACTGTTTAGGGAGGGGTCTACTGTAGCTGGCTGCTGGAGAGTCTATTGGTGTTGGCTGCTGGGAGATCTGTTGTTGCTGCTGGGGGGTCTATTGTTGCTGGGGTGTCTATTGTTGCTGCTGGGGGGTCTATTGTTACTGGCTGCGGGGGATCTTTTTTATTGCTTCTCTTGTTATCATTACCAAATTCCATACAATATACTTTGCGGTACAAAATTATACTTGGCTCTGTATTCTTTAAAAGGGGTTGTACTGGGAGCAGGGTAGGGGCCGGTGCTCAGAGGTGGGTAGAGGGCGGAACCAAGGGTCAGTGCTTGGAGGTGGGTAGGGGGCGGAGACAGGAAGTGACTTAGAAGGGGGAGTTCCTGCACCTATTCTCTGAGAAAAAAGCACTGCCTATGCCTACATACTTTTGCTAATAAGTGTCCCTCATTCACATCTCAAAAAGTTGGGAGGTATGGATACAGTGAGCCATCCTAACATGTGACCTCCCAGAATCCCCCTCACCTCTCCGGTCAGGTCTGTGTTTTAATAATAGAGATAAGAGTGATGTCATGTGACCTCCCAGAATCCTCCTCACCTCCCCGGTCAGCTCTGTGTTTTATTAATAGAGATAAGAGTGATGTCATGTGACCTCCCAGAATCCTCCTCACCTCTCCGGTCAGCAGGTAGATGAACTCCAGGGTGAGATTTAATATCCTCTCGGTCATGTGACTCTGGTCCGTCTCCATCCTCAATCAGGTGATCAGTTTTTGAGGTATTTCCTCTTAAAAAGTTGATTCCTTCTAATTATTCTGTGTTGGCTGTATGATGGAATCTAGAATTAAAGTGAAGTATATTAATATTTCTAAAAGGACCCTGGCTTTATTTTTTAAATGAGTAAAATACACAAACGCCACAAAGGAATCATTTAGGCTCCGTTCACATGTTAGCGTATGGATCACGGGCAGAACCGCCGCGGTTCCGCCCGCGATCCGGAGATTATTGCAAATCGCGGGACGCCTGTGCGTTGCCCGTTGATTTGCAATAGACCCCCAAACGCTGAGCGATGTTGCCGCGATTTCCGCCTGCCGAATCGCGGTAACATCGCGCGGAAAAAATCGCGGGACGCATTACGACCAAAAAAGTTCAAGAACTTCTTTGGATCGTATTGCGTCCCGCGATTTTTTTTGCGCGATGTTACCGCGATTCGGCAGGCGGAAATCGCGGCAACATCGCTCAGCGTTTGGGGGTCTATTGCAAATCAACGGGCAACGCACAGGCGTCCCGCGATTTGCAATAATCTCCGGATCGCGGGCGGAACCGCGGCGGTTCTGCCCGTGATCCATACGCTAACATGTGAACGGAGCCTAAACTCCATTCCCACCAATGGGTTTTTTTCATGCTTTTTGCAGAAACGCAGAACATTATTTTAACATGGGTTCCTATGGAACACGTTCACATCAATGCATTTTTGTGCCTCTGCGTTTTTGAGACAATAAGGTTAAAAAAAATGGCTGACTGGCTGCTGACACCCTGCCCTTCTGTGGGTGGATTGCTGGCGTCCTGTTGTGGGTTGGTGGCTGATGCCTGGTAGTGTGGGTGGTTTGGTGTCACCCTGTTGTGGGTGGCTGGCTTAGTGTCACCCTGTTGTGGGTCGGTGGCTGATTTCTGACATTTAGGGTGGCTTGCTGGCACCCTGTTGTGGCTGGCTGGCTTTCTGGAACACTGTGGTGGGTGGGTGGCTGGCTGGCTTTGTGTTACCCTGTTGTGGGTGGCTGGCTTGGTGTCACCCTGTGGTGGGTGGCTGGCTTGGTGTCACCCTGTTATGGGTGCCTGGCTTGGTGTCACCCTGTGGTGGGTGGCTGGCTTGGTGTCACCCTGTGGTGGGTGGCTGGCTTGGTGTCACCCTGTGGTGGGTGGCTGGCTTGCTGGAACACTGTGGTGGGTGGCTGGCTTGGTGTCACCCTGTTGTGGGTGCCTGGCTTGGTGTCACCCTGTGGTGGGTGGCTGGCTTGCTGGAACACTGTGGTGGGTGGCTGGCTTGGTGTCACCCTGTTGTGGGTGCCTGGCTTGGTGTCACCCTGTGGTGGGTGGCTGGCTTGGTGTCACCCTGTGGTGTGTGGCTGGCTTGCTGGAACACTGTGGTGGGTGGCTGGCTTGGTGTCACCCTGTTGTGGGTGGCTAGCTTGGTGTAACCCTGTTGTGGGTGGCTGGCTTGGTGCACTCACCCTGGCCTGTTGTAGGTGGCTGGCTTGCTGGAACAATGTGGTGGGTGGCTGGCAGGCTTGGTGTCACCCTGTTGTGGGTGGCTGGCTTGGTGTCACCCTGTGGTGGGTGGGTGGGTGGGTGGCTGGCTTGGTGTCACCCTGTGATGGGTGGCTGGCTTGGTGTCACCCTGTTATGGGTGGCTGGCTTGGTGTCACCCTGTTGTGGGTGGCTGGCTTGGTGTCACTCTGTTGTGGGTGGCTGGCTTGGTGTCACCCTGTTGTGGGTGGCTGGCTTGGTGTCACCCTGTTGTGGGTGGCTGACTTGCTGGAACACTGTGGTGGGTGGGTGGGTGGCTGGCTGGCTTGGTGTCACCCTGTTGTGGGTGGCTGGCTTGGTTTCACCCTGCGTGGGTGGCTGGCTTGGTGTCACCCTGGCATGGGTGCCTGGCTTGCTGGAACACTGTGGTGGGTGCCTGGCTTGGTGTCATCCTGTTGTGGGTGGCTGGCTTGGTGTCACCCCGTGGTGGGTGGCTGGCTTGGTGTCACCCTGTTGAAGGTGGCTGACTTGCTGGAACACTGTGGTGGGTGGCTGGCTGGCTTGGTGTCACCCTGTTGTGGGTCGGTGGCTGATGCCTGACAGTGTGGGTGGCTGGCTGGCTTGCTGGAACAATGTGGTGGGTGGCGGGCTTGGTGTCACCCTGTTGTGGGTGGCTGGCTTGCTGGAACAATGTGGTGTGTGGCTGGCTTGCTGTCACCCTGTTGTGGGTGGCTGGCTTGGTGTCACCCTGTTGTGGGTGGCTGACTTGCTGGAACACTGTGGTGGGTGGCTGGCTGGCTTGGTGTCACCCTGTTGTGGGTGGCTGACTTGCTGGAACACTGTGGTGGGTGGCTGGCTGGCTGGCTTGGTGTCACCCTGTTGTGGGTGGCTGACTTGCTGGAACACTGTGGTGGGTGGCTGGCTGGCTTGGTTTCACCCTGCGTGGGTGGCTGGCTTGCTGGAACACTGTGTTGGGTGCCTGGCTTGGTGTCATCCTGTTGTAGGTGGCTGGCTGGCTTGGTGTCACCCTGTGGTGGGTGGCTGGCTTGCTGGAACACTGTAGTGGGAAGCTGGCTGGCTTGGTGTCACCCTGTTGTGGGTGGCTGGCTTGCTGGAACACTGTAGTGGGAAGCTGGCTGGCTTGGTGTCACCCTGTTGTGGGTGGCTGACTTGCTGGAACACTGTGGTGGGTGGCTGGCTGGCTTGGTGTCACCCTGTTGTGGGTGGCTGACTTGCTGGAACACTGTGGTGGGTGGCTGGCTGGCTTGGTGTCACCCTGTTGTGGGTGGCTGACTTGCTGGAACACTGTGGTGGGTGGCTGGCTGGCTTGGTTTCACCCTGCGTGGGTGGCTGGCTTGCTGGAACACTGTGTTGGGTGCCTGGCTTGGTGTCATCCTGTTGTAGGTGGCTGGCTGGCTTGGTGTCACCCTGTGGTGGGTGGCTGGCTTGCTGGAACACTGTAGTGGGAAGCTGGCTGGCTTGGTGTCACCCTGTTGTGGGTGGCTGGCTTGCTGGAACACTGTAGTGGGAAGCTGGCTGGCTTGGTGTCACCCTGTGGTGGGTGGCTGGCTTGCTGGAACACTGTAGTGGGAAGCTGGCTGGCTTGGTGTCACCCTGTGGTGGGTGGCTGGCTTGCTGGAACACTGTGGTGGGTGGCTGGCTTGGTGTCACCCTGTTGTGGGTGCCTGGCTTGGTGTCACCCTGTGGTGGGTGGCTGGCTTGCTGGAACACTGTGGTGGGTGGCTGGCTTGGTGTCACCCTGTTGTGGGTGCCTGGCTTGGTGTCACCCTGTGGTGGGTGGCTGGCTTGGTGTCACCCTGTGGTGTGTGGCTGGCTTGCTGGAACACTGTTGTGGGTGGCTAGCTTGGTGTAACCCTGTTGTGGGTGGCTGGCTTGGTGCACTCACCCTGGCCTGTTGTAGGTGGCTGGCTTGCTGGAACAATGTGGTGGGTGGCTGGCAGGCTTGGTGTCACCCTGTTGTGGGTGGCTGGCTTGGTGTCACCCTGTGGTGGGTGGGTGGGTGGCTGGCTTGGTGTCACCCTGTGATGGGTGGCTGGCTTGGTGTCACCCTGTTATGGGTGGCTGGCTTGGTGTCACTCTGTTGTGGGTGGCTGGCTTGGTGTCACCCTGTTGTGGGTGGCTGGCTTGGTGTCACTCTGTTGTGGGTGGCTGGCTTGGTGTCACCCTGTTGTGGGTGGCTGACTTGCTGGAACACTGTGGTGGGTGGGTGGGTGGCTGGCTGGCTTGGTGTCACCCTGTTGTGGGTGGCTGGCTTGGTGTCACCCTGGCGTGGGTGGCTGGCTTGCTGGAACACTGTGGTGGGTGCCTGGCTTGGTGTCATCCTGTTGTGGGTGGCTGGCTTGGTGTCACCCTGTGGTGGGTGGCTGGCTTGGTGTCACCCTGTTGAAGGTGGCTGACTTGCTGGAACACTGTGGTGGGTGGCTGGCTGGCTTGGTGTCACCCTGTTGTGGGTCGGTGGCTGATGCCTGACAGTGTGGGTGGCTGGCTTGCTGGAACAATGTGGTGGGTGGCTGGCTTGCTGTCACCCTGTTGTGGGTGGCTGGCTTGGTGTCACCCTGTTGTGGGTGGCTGACTTGGTGTCACCCTGTTGTGGGTGGCTGACTTGCTGGAACACTGTGGTGGGTGGCTGGCTGGCTTGGTGTCACCCTGTTGTGGGTGGCTGGCTTGGTTTCACCCTGCGTGGGTGGCTGGCTTGGTGTCACCCTGGCGTGGGTGGCTGGCTTGCTGGAACACTGTGTCGGGTGCCTGGCTTGGTGTCATCCTGTTGTAGGTGGCTGGCTGGCTTGGTGTCACCCTGTGGTGGGTGGCTGGCTTGCTGGAACACTGTAGTGGGAAGCTGGCTGGCTTGGTGTCACTCACCCTGGCCTGTTGTAGGTGGCTGGCTTGCTGGCACCCTGGTGGGTGGGTGGCTGAGCCCAGGGCGCCGTGACCAGACTGCAGCTGACTGCACACGAGGCTGTCCGAGGGGTGGGAGGCGGTCTTAGAAGGCAGAACGTATGCAGGGCACCGGAGAATGACGTCACATGTGTGCCGTGCACAATATCGGTAACTTCAGGGGCCGATTCCCATATATCGGGGAAAGTGCATATCGGCCCTCGATATATCGGTGTTGCCGATAATCGGTCGATCTCTAATTCAAACCTCTAAGTGCCCAACTATCGTTTCACAATTACGTGCATTCCACAGCAATAAGGGGTTTAAATCAGGAGATGAGGAGGCAACATAAAACCCTGCAGTTGAGCTATTGCTTTATCACCCCCAATCTCTACCTCCTGTAGCTACTGAGGCTGCAGCTAAAGGTGTCCACATGCTGCAGCAGGAATTAAGCCCCCTGTTGCTTTTGGCGGGTGCCCATTCAAGTAAATGGGGCCACTCTGCAAGCGCCCAAGGGGTCCAAGGGGGGGGGGGGTTAAAGCAGGTGGTGAGAAAGCAACACAACGCTGCCTGCTTGAACCCCAAAGTTGCAGTGGGCCTCATTCACTTTAATGGGTCATGCTTGGCGGGTGCTACACCCACCAACCATGACCGGGCGCTGCGGGCGGCTGCCACATGTGAACACCCACTGCAGCTAAAGGGGGTGGTAAAAAATGTCTTAACTATGGGGTTTTATCACCCCCATAATAATAAACCATTATTGTTCTGAGTCCCCTGCTTTCACATGGATGTGCTGCGGGTTACCTGCACCACGGGTGCAGCGCAGTGCACCTGCGACTTTCCTGGGTTCGCTGCGCTCTGCCATAGACTTCCATTATAACCTGCAGGCGTGGCGCGCGCTCTGAAAGCTCTCCCGCCTTGAGAAAGTGCCGGTCACCTGGCTGCGATCTACTGGTGGATTGTGATCTATGGGTTGCTAACCCCCGGGTCTACAGGCATTCCCTAGGACAGCGATGGCCAACATTGGCACCCTAAATGTTTTGGGACTACATTTCCCATGATACTCCTGTTCTCTGCAGTGTAGATAAGCATCATGGGAAATGTAGTTTCAAAACATCTGGGGTGCCAAGGTTCGCCATCACTGACCTAGGAGAAGAACATATGGACCAGGGGTGTAACTACAGAGGTTGCAGAGGTTGCAATTGCAACCGGGCCCCATGCTCCAGGGGCTGTGTGGCTCCTCTGTACACCTGGATAGGAGGGACGGCGGGGGGGGGGGGGGCAGCATGTAGAGAAATCACTGTCCTCCTTTTTCCTCCTGTAGCTGCAGGAGGAAAATGGAGGAGATTGGTTCCTCTGTATGCTTCCCCCGCCACTCCTCCTATCCAAATCACTTGTGTTCTGCTGTCTCTGAGCCCCTGTGTGCTCCCCTGGTCCCCCCCCCTACTGTGCCCCCCCCCACTGTGCTCCCCCCCTACTGTGCCCCCCCTACTGTGCTGCCCCCCCCCTACTGTGCTGCCTCCCCTACCGCCCCCCCCCCCCTCCACTGTGCTCCCTCTCCTCTCCTGCTGGCTGCTGCAGGGGATGTGTCACAATAGAGAACCAGTAAGGCACGGGTGTCGAACACAAGGCCTGTGGGCCGAATGCGGCCCCCCAGGCCATTTCATGTGGCCCTTGCACCTCTCCTGGAACTGCGGCACCCCCTTGTCTCTGTAGTTGGCTGCAGAGAGGACAGAACTCCCTTGTTAGATCCTGCATCCCCCCTTCTCAGCAGTCTGCAGCAGAGAGGAGGGCAGAACTCCTCCTACAGATTCTGCGCCTCTCTGTGCAGCCGCAACACCACCTTGCCTCTCCCTCCCCTGGTCCCATCATTTAGCAGACTCTGGAAGCTGACTCCAGGCCTCCTCTGGTTCTCCTCCAGACCCTGAACTTCTTCCCAGATTCACCCGCATCTTCTTACTGGCAGCAGCACAAGGTAAGGGGGTGCAATGTGATGTAAGGAAGGGTGAAGGACTCCACTTCTGATGGTAGGGGGGGGGTTTGACATCTCATGCAAGGGTGTAAGGGGGCGTGGGGGTGCTCTGAACATCTAATCCTACAGATATAACCGGCCCTTTGAGGGCAACCATAATGCTGATGCGGCCCGTGATGAAATTGAGTTTGACACCCCTGCAGTAAGGGGCCGGTAAATATGTCATTTACCAGCACCTTCCTTTTCTGAATGGACAGAGTCATAGTCAGTGACATTGTAAAAAAATAAAATTAAATTAAAAAAAATAATACAATGAAAATACCAAAAAATAAAAACTACTGACACCGGTGGGTGAACTTCCAGGATCGCAAAGGTCACACTTGCGACCGGGCCCTGGCATTCCACCACCGTGGGGGGGGGGGCCCAAGATGGCGTGAAGGGGGCCCAATGCAGAACTTGTGAAAGGGTCCCGCTGCGGGACCGTAATAAAGGGCCCCGCAATGGAAGTAAAGGGCCCCAGGATCAGTGGGGAGAGCCCAAGACTTGAAGGCCAGGGGTCCGGGGGGCCCTTCATGGTTTCTTGCACCGGGGCCCTGAAGGTTCTAGTTACGCCTCTGATATGGACTGAAGGAGAAAAGGTCACCTGACTCTCCTCAATTGGTCAACACAGAGTGCTGGGACCCCCTTCTTCCATAATAAGAAGACATTATTACCTCCTCCTCACTGGGCATACAAAATCCAGACTTACACCCCCCTCCAGGAGGATCCTTCAGCTGCAAATCCAACACTCCTGGTCCTCTGCTCTACAACAAAATGGCCGCAGCATCCCCGGCACTGAGGACACCTTCTTCACCAACATCAGATGGGGGTCCTCTGTTGAAGGTGTAACTACACTGGACCCATACGTGTTATACTTTTATAAGAATGACTGAAGGCAAAAACATCTATTTTCATTTTGGATCTGGAGGGTTAGAACCGCTGTAATTGGGTCTTTATCCCATTGGGGAGATTTCCTCTCACTTCCTGTTTCGGCTATGGGAGAGGAAGTAAGAGGAAATCTCCCCAATGGGATACAGACCCAATTACAGGGGTTCTAATAACCCTCCAGATCCAAAATGAAAAGAGATGTTTTGCCACTTCTGGACCGGAAGGATTTACCCCCCCCCCCCCCCCTTCTTAATGACCAGGCCCTATTTTGCGATTCAGCACTGCGTTACTTTAACGGACAATTGCGCGGTCGTGCAACGCTGTACCCAAATAAAATTGACGTCCTTTTTTTCCCACAAACAGAGCTTTCTTTTGCTGGTATATAATCACCTGTGCGATTTTTACTTTTTGCGCTATAAACAAAAAAATAGCGACAATTTTGAAAAAATAACAATATTTTTCACATTTTTTTATATGAAATTCCCCCCAAAAAAATGTAAAAATCAAAATGTTTTCATCCTTTTAGGCCAATTTGATTTCCGCTACATATTTTCGATAAAAAAAAATCGCAATAAGCGTATTTTGATTGGTTTGCGCAAAAGTTATCGCGTCTACAAACTACGGGAAAGGTTTATGTCATTTTTATTGGGGTTTTTTTTTTTTTTTTTTCCTAGTAATGGCGGTGATCAGCGATTTTTAGCGGGACTGCGACATTGTGACAGACAGATCGGTCCCCTAACTGACATTTTTGACACTTTTGGGGGTACCAGTGACATTACTACAGTAATCGGTGCTAAAAATATGCACTGTTACTGTAATAATGACACTGGCAGGGAAGGGGTTAACACTGTGGGTGATCAATGGGTTAAATGTGAGCCTAGGGGAGTGATTCTAACTGTGGGGGAGGCTTGGCTTGTGAAATGATCACAGAGACCTGTGTTCCTATATAGAAGGATCACATGAGCTCTGTGATCATTCCAGGGAGGAGAACGGTCAGATGTGTTTATAACAGCCGACCGTTCTTCTCTCTCAGCGGGGAGCGATCGCGGGTGCCAGGAGGCAATCGGGGCCGCCTGACCCGTGCATCGAGGTCCCCGCTGACGGGCGGGAGCTTGAGCACGCCGACGGCGGCGCGCGCTCGCCCCCTGGCTGCAGCCGCGCAATCGACATATACCTACGTCGGTTTGCGCAGGAGCGGCTGCGGCGGGCGGTCGGCAACCAGTTAACTACAGGCAAAAAATTTTTTTTTCATTTTGGATACAGCTAGGGAGAGTTAAAACCCCTGTTATTTATTTTTTTACGCCATCAGTGTCTCATTGTGGAGATTTATCTTCACTTCCTGTCCCATAGCCTCTCATTGTGGAGATTTATCTTCACTTCCTGTCCCATAGCCTCTCATTGTAGAGATTTATCTTCACTTCCTGTCCCATAGCCTCTCATTGTGGAGATTTATCTTCTCTTCCTGTCCCATAGCCTCTCATTGTGGAGATTTATCTTCACTTCCTGTCCCATAGCCTCTCATTGTGGAGATTTATCTTCACTTCCTGTCCCATAGCCTCTCATTGTGGAGATTTATCTTCACTTCCTGTCCCATAGCCTCTCATTGTGGAGATTTATCTTCACTTCCTGTCCCATAGCCTCTCATTGTGGAGATTTATCTTCACTTCCTGTCCCATAGCCTCTCATTGTGGAGATTTATCTTCACTTACTGTCCCATAGCCTCTCATTGTGGAGATTTATCTTCACTTACTGTCCCATAGCCTCTCATTGTGGAGATTTATCTTCTCTTCCTGTCCCATAGCCTCTCATTGTGGAGATTTATCTTCACTTACTGTCCCATAGCCTCTCATTGTGGAGATTTATCTTCACTTCCTGTCCCATAGCCTCTCATTGTGGAGATGTATCTTCACTTCCTGTCCCATAGCCTCTCATTGTGGAGATGTATCTTCACTTCCTGTCCCATAGCCTCTCATTGTAGAGATTTATCTTCACTTCCTGTCCCATAGCCTCTCATTGTGGAGATTTATCTTCACTTCCTGTCCCATAGCCTCTTATTCTGCAGATTTATCTTCACTTCCTGTCCCATAGCCTCTCATTGTGGAGATGTATCTTCACTTCCTGTCCCATAGCCTCTCATTGTGGAGATTTATCTTCACTTCCTGTCCCATAGCCTCTCATTGTAGAGATTTATCTTCACTTCCTGTCCCATAGCCTCTCATTGTGGAGATTTATCTTTCACTTCCTGTCCCATAGCCTCTCATTGTGGAGATTTATCTTCACTTCCTGTCCCATAGCCTCTCATTGTAGAGATTTATCTTCACTTCCTGTCCCATAGCCTCTCATTGTAGAGATTTATCTTCACTTCCTGTCCCATAGCCTCTCATTGTGGAGATTTATCTTCACTTCCTGTCCCATAGCCTCTCATTGTGGAGATTTATCTTCACTTCCTGTCCCATAGCCTCTCATTGTGGAGATTTATCTTCACTTCCTGTCCAATAGCCAAACAGGAAGTAATAAGAAATCCCTGCAAATTAAGGGAATTTCTTGGGGACCCCCTCCAGGTGTCCCCATTGGAAGATTTACCCTCTATTGCTTTTTTTTTGGGGACAGCCCAAAATTTGGGATTTTCTTTTGCTTTCACTTTCAATGATAATGGTAAACAGGACAAATAGAGAGGATGAATCTCCCTCATCTCTCTCCACTCTATCAAAAACTAACAAAATAAATCCTTCTTATGTGTTGCTATAATCGCCAGCTCCACCCAGTGGACAAAATGCAGTATTTTCCTGATTTCAGGTGGAAAAATGCATTATGACCACTAGGTGGAGCTGACGATCCCAGGGAATCAACATAGGAAGCAAAATACGGTCGTAATTTGCAATACCTGGGTGAAAGCTCATGATATTTGTCCAACAAAGTATTGATAAATGGACCTCTAAGTGTATGAAAAACCCCAAATCTTTTTTTCTGTATGCTTTTATGCCAGTAAAATTAGTTCCTGCTCCATGTTGACGACACCCAGCCGATGCCTGGCAGTTAGCAGCGTTGTGTTTTCAGCCTCTCTGTGTGCTGCGTCAGTTGGTCGTTAGGCTTAGGGTGACCAGACGTCCCCGGCTTCCAGGGACAGTCCCTGGACTGAGGACCCCGGACCAAGTCTGTCCCCGGGTTTGTCCCCCGGATTCAGGGCCGGAATACCACCGACAGGGAATCCGATGCTGGCTGAGAAACAGCCTGATGGCTCGAATGCTGATGTCTCTGTGTATTATGTATTTCTATGCCCAGTGCTCTGTGTATTAAGCAGTCCTGTGCTCAGCTCTCTCTGTATTATGTAGTCCTGTGCCTAGCGCTCTGTGTATTATGCAGTCCTGTGCCCAGCACTCTGTGTATTAAGCAGTCCTGTGCTCAGCGCTCTGTGTATTATGCAGTCCTGTGCCCAGCGCTCTGTGTATTATGCAGTCCTGTGCCCAGAGCTCTATGTATTATGCAGTCCTGTGCCCATCGCTCTGTGTATTATGTAGTCCTGTACCCAGTGCTCTGTGTATTATGCAGTCCTGTGCCCAGTGCTCTGTGTATTATGCAGTCCTGTGCCCAGCTCTCTGTGTATTATGCAGTTCTGTGCCCAGCACTCTGTTTATTATGCAGTCCTGTGCCCAGCACTCTGTTTATTATGCAGTCCTGTGCCCAGCGCTCTGTGTATTATGTAGTCCTGTGCCCAGTGCTCTGTGTATTATACAGTCCTGTGCCCAGCGCTCTGTGTATTATACAGTCCTGTGCCCAGCGCTCTGTGTATTATGCAGTCCTGTGCCCAGCGCTCTGTGTATTATGTAGTCCTGTGCCCAGTGCTCTGTGTATTATACAGTCCTGTGCCCAGCGCTCTGTGTATTATACAGTCCTGTGCCCAGCGCTCTGTGTATTATGTAGTCCTGTGCCCAGTGCTCTGTGTATTATACAGTCCTGTGCCCAGCGCTCTGTGTATTATGCAGTCCTGTGCCCAGCGCTCTGTGTATTATGTAGTCCTGTGCCCAGCGCTCTGTGTATTATGTAGTCCTGTGCCCAGCGCTCTGTGTATTATGTAGTCCTGTGCCCAGCGCTCTGTGTATTATGTAGTCCTGTGCCCAGCGCTCTGTGCATTATGTAGTCCTGTGCCCAGCGCTCTGTGTATTATGTAGTCCTGTGCCCAGCGCTCTGTGTATTATGTAGTCCTGTGCCCAGCACTCTGTGTATTAAGCAGTCCTGTGCCCAGTGCTCTGTGTATTAAGCAGTCCTGTGCCCAGCGCTCTGTGTATTATGCAGTCCTGTGCCCCGTGCTCTGTGTATTATGTAGTCTACTGTACCTTCAGTTTCTAAGGACTACATATCCCATGGTACCATGAGTCCTGTACTGACTCCGCCTCCTGAAACTCCTCCTCTCAGCACACCTGTAGCTTACGAGACGGGTCCTGTGAAATGTGTGGCACAGCACTGCCGACTCACAGGGCAGAGTGAAAATCTGCCACAGAAATTACTAGAATACTAGTAGTATAAAATAAATATATATCAATATATATATATATATATATATACAGTGAGTGAAAAAAGTATTTAAACCCCTACTGATTTTTTAAAATGTCACCTATTGGGATTTACAAGTACCAAAGTTTGTCGTCATTCCGCGAGCATGCGCAATTTTGAAGCATGACATGTCTGGTAATCTATTTACCTGACGTAACATTCTCTTTCACATTATAGAAAAAAAATTGGGCTAACTTTACTGTTTTCTTATTTTTTAATTCAAAAAAGTGAATTTTTTAATTTTTTAAAAATAAAAAATTACGTTTGTAAGACCGCTGCGCTAATACGGTGTGATAAAAAAAATATTGCATTCCTGTAAAATGTTTACATTACTTGTAATAGGAATAAAAGCGATCAAAAATTTAAAAAAAAATAAAAATGGTAAAAATAAAAAACTGGTAATCTGTAGAAATTTTTTAAACGTCGCCTATGGGGGATTTTTAAGTATCAATGTTTGCATTCCTTGTAATAGGAATAAAAAAAGATCAATCATTTTTTATTTTTTTTTTAAAAAACATTGTAAAATAAAAAAATAAAAAACTGGTAATCTGTAGAAATTTTTAAAACGTCGCCTATGGAGATTTTTAAGTATCAATGTTTGTCGCCATTCCGCGAGCGTGCGCAATTTTGAAGAATGACATGTTGGGTAATCTATTTACTTGATGTAACGTTATCTTTCACATTATAGGAAAAAAAATGGGCTAACTTTACTGTTTTCTTATTTTTTTTAATTAAAAAAATGATTTTTTTCCATAAAAAATTACGTTTGTAAGACCGCTGCGCAAATACGGTGTGATAAAAAAATATTGCAACAATCTCCATTTTATTCCCAAGGGTCTATGCTAAAAATATATCTATATATATATATATATATATATATATATATATATAATATATGTATATATACATATATATAATGGTTTGGGGGTTTTAAGTTATTAAAGTTATATTATATATAATTTAAGTTGTATATATACTGTATATATATATATATATATATATATATATATGTATATATATATATATATATATATATATATAATGTTTGGGGGTTCTAACTAATTTTATAGCAAGAAAAAAAAAATTCTTTTAAAAAGGCCCGGTGTCCAGAAGTGGTTAAAATTGTAAAAACTAAAAAAAAAAAAAAAAAAAAAAAAAAAAATTGACCCAAAATTATTATAGTTTACCTTTTACGTGTTTATTATTTTAATAATCAGACAACTTTATAAAGATGTTAAAAAAACATTTTTATTATTTCTAAGACTTTGGTACGATGTCAGAGATTGATGAATCGCTTCCTTTGACTCCTCTTCAGTCATTATTACTCCTCTCAGAAGTCCTTTCAGGTTCACATTTAGGATTTTATGCATTTTTCAGTCTCCTGCATTCATCACTTACAGGAATACGATTATTATTATTATCACCTCTTATTCTTTTTTACCTCTGCCCTTTGTCATGCACCGCATTTCCCTTCTTTGTCTCCGCAATCTTCGCTCTTCTCGCACATACTAACCATTGATCAGTAAACTGCGTTCTTACTAACAAGTTACATCTCCTTAAAGTTATACCTAACCTTATAAATTATTGCATTTTTAATTATTATAGCTTTGCAACATTGCTTATGAAATATACATTTCCCCCTCTTAGGGTTTTTTTTATTAAAAAAAAAAAACAAAAGTTGGATAAATGTCACACACATTCCTGCATGCTGCTTGAATTTTGGCTGTAATTTCTCTAATAGAGTAAGCCCTGTGATCGTTAGCGCCATCTAGCGGCCAAAATGTGGTATCGTTTTCTGAAATAGCTCAATGAGAAAATATACTGCATTTTGGCCACTAGATGGCGATAACGAGCATAGGGATTACTCTATCCATAAAATTACTCTATTGTAGAAATTACAGTCAAAAGTTGACATAAAAAGGTAATAAAAAATAAAAAAAAGTAATAAAAAATAAAAGGTAATAAAATATACTGCAGGTAATAGTAATAAAAAAAATTAAAAAATAAAATAAAGTAATAAAAGGTAATAACATATACTGCATTTTGGCCACTAGATGGCGATATCGAGCATATGGATTACTCTATTGTAGAAATTACAGCCAAAAGTTGACATAAAAAATCCAGCCCAAATGGGATTGGTAAAACGGGGGAAAGGGAAATTGCGATACCAGGGAGATGGGAAAATGTAGATGCAAAGGTAATAGTAATAAAAAAATAAAAATAAATAGAAGTAATAAAAGGTAATAAAATATACTGTATTTTGGCCACTAGATGGCGATAACCAGCATATGGATTACTCTGTTGTTGAAATTACAGCCAAAAGTTGACATAAAAAATCCACCCCAAACGGGAATGGTAAAACGGGGAAAGGGAAATTACGATACCAGGGAGGTGGGATGGAAAATGTAGATGCAAAGGTAATAGTAATAAAAAAAATAATAATAAAATAAATAAAAGTAATAAAAGGTAAATAAAAATATACTGCATTTTGGCCACTGGATGGCGATAACGAGCATATGGATTACTCTATCCATAAAATTACTCTATTGTAGAAATTACAGTCAAAAGTTGACATAAAAAGGTAATAAAAAATAAAAAAAAGTAATAAAAAATAAAAGGTAATAAAATATACTGCATTTTGGCCACTAGATGGTGATAACCAGCATATGGATTACTCTATTGTTGAAATTACAGCCAAAAGTTGACATAAAAAATCCACCCCAAACGGGATTGGTAAAACTGGGAAAGGGAAATTGCGATACCAGGGAGGTGGGATGGAAAATGTAGATGCAAAGGTAATAGTAATAAAAAATAAATAAATAAATAAAAGTAATAAAAGGTAATAAAATATACTGCATTTTGGCCACTAGATGGCGATAACGAGCATATGGAGAAAGGGAAATTACGATACCAGGGAGGTGGGATGGAAAATGTAGATGCAAAGGTAATAGTGATAAAAAAGTAAATAAATAAAATAAATAAAAGGTAATAAAATATACTGCATTTGCCACTAGATGGCGCTAAGCATATGGATTACCCTATTGTAGAAATTACAGCCAAAAATTGACATAAAAAATCAATCCCAAACGGGATTGGTAAAACGGGGGGAAAGGGAAATTGCGATACCAGGGAGGTGGGATGGAAAATGTAGATGCAAAGGTAATAGTAATAAAAAAAAACAAATAATAATAAATAAATAAAAGTAATAAAAGGTAAAACAAAATTATCTTTTTTTAGAATTTAAGTAAAAAAACTCCGTATGCTATGGTAGCATCACAGTATCAAAAGTACAAAACACAATTGTTGCAACATACATTAAAAGTATACAAAGTACAAAAGTACAAAAGAAAACAGTGAACAAAATCACTCCAAACTCCTACGCGTTTCAACCGAAGGTCTTCTTCTGGGGATCCAAGTTTTTTTTTTTTGAACCGTATCTAGATACATAATACAAATCAGATGGATGATATATAAACGGTACAGCACAAAACAGCACAATATGGGAGGGCACATATGTCCACCCCAAGAGCATATTTATCCATTATATATTATTACATGAATGGAACTTACATGAGAGTGAATTAGGATTTAAAATGTATATTAAGGCATGCGAGAAAAAAACTTGTGTTGTACCGTTTACTGTTTGCTTTTGTACTTTGTATACTTTTAATGTACAAAGTATGTTGTAACAATTATGTTTTGTACTTTTGATACTGTGATGCTAGTAATGATCGACTGATTATCGGCAAAGCCGATATATCAAGGGCTGATATGCACTTTCCCCGATATATCAGAATCGGC